>NC_135199.1:12546402-12860038 GCF_050948175.1 Xylocopa sonorina
CAAATATTTGTACGAAGAACGCCGTTGCCTCTTTTGTCCGCCATTCCGTTCGAGCTCTGCAGTATTGCGGCAGACTTTACGTGGTACACGTGGCTTCTATTTAAACCTAGTCTTGAGAAAATCGAGACCGTCTTCTGATAGAAAAAAGGGTCCAATGTAACGCTGTTTACCTTTGCCACCAGTTTTTCCATCGCGAAACATAGCTGCGTTTCTTCTAGTCGCGTCAGACGAACCGCGATCGTTCCACAGCACCGTCACAGAGGGGGAAACCAACTTTGCATTTACACGAAGAAGAGGGAAGCTCGCGAAATCCCGAAAGCCGCGGCACAACCTGACGCCGGCGAAGAACACAACGCACTGGCTAATACCGTATTCTAGCAGCCCTTATTTGGACCCCTAAACTCTTGAAGGTGTGTCCCTGCAAATTTACGGGTAGGCACATGTGTTCGATTTCGCAGACCTGTTTGTTCCACGCCTTCGGCACTGGGGGAGACAAATCTTCTCTCGCGTCGACGTCAATGCTCAAAACGAACTGCTAGCGTTATGTTACTCTTTTATTAAAAAAACAAAAAATAACAATTTTAAGAATTAAACACGACGCCAGATATTGTCTAAAATTTGTTCACAAGGAAGAAAAAGATAATCTTTCGATTTAAATTGGTCTCTTAGCATGTAGGTATTACTGAAACTGCTAGGCATTTAAAATTACTGTAATTACATCGCGGTCTCGAATTGCGTTCCGGCGGCTTTCGCCGGACGTGCTTTCCAACAAATTGCACGCGATACGATACTTTCGAGAAGTTTTACCATACGAGATCTAGTTAACCAACGCGTCAGAATATAACCCTCGTGTTTAATACCTTCGAACCGACTTCCGAGCGTAGGCTCGATCTATCCTTCGTATAGAGGAAACCGTTTCCCGAACTACACTTGATCGTATCAATTCCTTGGACGGCTATTCGCCCTTCAGAGGTTTCTAGACCGTCGGAAGAGGGCAAGATGGAGGCAGCCGCTGTCGTCGCGCGAGCACGCGGCTAGAATTTTACGATACACGTATTAATCATGCCGGACGACGTAATGCACGGGTCGGCCAACCAGTGCGTTTACGTCGAAACAGATTTACGACGGACGACGTCGACAAATTTGCGTTTAATGAGCGACGCGGAGCGCGCAACGGGAACAGAGTTGCAGACGGCTAAAGATAGAGGAGATCAAGAATTTCTCGATCCATTCAACCGCATCGCCTTCGTAGAAAGTAGATTTATCGGGGACCACGCGATTCGACTGGTTCCGTTGCAATTGTACCATTGTTACACGCACTCACCTTTAACGGGCTGCAAGTACGGTGGTGAACGTATAACGAAGATTCTTCTTCGCCACATGGGGAAACCTGTGCGGGACAAACGTTAACGATTAGCTTACTGGCGTCTTTAGAAAGAATTTCTGGTTAATCTAAGGCAGCGTCCACGCGAAAATGGCAACCGCGTCCAGGTCTAGGCTCGCGCGACTCGCGGCCATAATGTCCCGCGATAAGGCGATGGTATTCGCGTTCGGTTAAGCGAGTTTATTAGCGAACGAACTGGCGGGCGTTACGCGACGACACCTCGTAAACCACGGTTCGACAAACCTGTGGTAACATTTTCGCTGAACAGCCCCGATGTAACCGGGTAACAGTCCAGTCGACCGCCGCCATAATGTTATCAGCGGACGTTCACGTAACGCGGTCTAACTGCGCGTCGATCGTGGCAATGATTTCGAGAGGTCTATCCCGAGCCTTGAACTGGAAACGGACATCATCCGTGCGGTAAATCAAAGAAAATAACGAACACTCTTCGAATGGGAACGAACGTAGCCAAGGAATAAATCGTCTGCAACCTTTGCGGTAGCAGCGTTTTACTATATAATCTGTAGTGCGATTGAAAATATGATTTTCATCGAGGAAATTGATCGGATCACGTTTTATGCAGTGTTATCTTATTACGAGATTATCGATCGAGCAATAAATATTGAACAGTTGCGTTAACCACCCGTCTATGCAGCGTGAGTTAGTTGAAAAGAAACAGTTGCGGTGAAAATTAATGAGAAATTATCTGGAATGGATATACAGGCAATTTGAGACGAACAGGCACTTGCACGCCAGTGAATTGCGATCCCCCATTTGTTTTTGCTCTGTTTACCGTTTAAAGAGGAAATTCGCATAAAACTAATGAGGCTGAAGTAACGTAGTCGTTATCCGAGTTCCCCTTAACCAGAATTTTCTTCAAATATTATTGGATGGCCGAAGAAACCAGTAAACTTCGAAACTCGCTCGAACGTAACAGAGTCGAACTATTTTCTAACGAATCAATATCTTTTGCTTACCAGAAATCGAAACAAAATTGGGAAGCAAGCACTTAAACGAGATTTTACAGATCTAGAATGAAATTGCAATTACAATTTACCTCCAACTGAGTCTCCATTCTGGCGCGCTGCACTCGCAAGAGGAAAGTAAAATGGCGTTGCACCGTTCCGTCGGGAAACGTCGAGAGAACCGCGATCGACAGCGAATACTTATCCGTGGATTCCATCGTGGCTCGATTCGAAATCGCGTCAGCTCAGCGTGACGACGAGGCGAAAACTGAGCAGACCTACGAGGGCCACGAGGTGTCCACCGAAACGCGGAAGGGAAAAAGTCAAAGGGGATCGTTACGACACGGCCTTGGATCTCCGTTAGTCCCGGTCGATCTTCGAGGATGGGAAAAAAATTGGAGTATTGACGGAAGGAGACCTTGCGCGCGGGAGGGAAAAAAAATTCCACGGACATTTGGACCGATTTCGATTGTCCGCTTGACCTTCGATGGGGATATTCGGAGCGCATCCCGCGTACTGGGCAATTCTCCCGGCGGGACCCGAATCCGTGTGCCTCTGTGGCCGTTGCCGACGGAACGCTTTCACGTCAACTCTCTGACAAGATGTTCGTTGTATTTTTGAAAAATATGCTGGATGCTGACGTTTGAAACGAGCTCCAAGATTCTCGCCACTACTCAACACTAATTCAACCGATAGATATGTACGTGGAAGGTTTTTATATTTTTTCAATAGATGATCGTTGGATGATCGTCAGTCATCAACATCACATAGTACAGCTCGAGCGTGCAAACAGCTTGTCATAACATTTACAGATTCAATAAATGCAGATAGCTTCTTAAATGTATCCGAACAAAGTCTAACCGCGTCCGTTCGATGCCGGTTCCTGTCGCGAGTCCTCGGAGGCAATCGTCTTTCCGCGTGACTTCGCAAATCGAATGTCACTCCGCCGAGACAGAGGACGGCGCCTGGCGTCTTTTACCCAATATCGATCGCCCCCTTTCAGTTTGCTTTCACTCCGCGGCAACCCCTTACCTAGAGGGATTAGTCGGGGTTAGAAAGCTTCCCTCTGAATCCGACGTGGGAGCATCTCGGATCTGATCACTATCGAAACCTCCCGTTCCCCTTGTTTACCTTCCTCGATGACGATGATGACGGTAGATTGGACATAAAAAAGGCTGGACATATCACCTAAATGGAGCAATTTCGAGGGTGACCTCGAGGACGCCCTGGAACCACTTCCGTAACAGAAACTCGTCTACCAATCGATCTTAATTGTACATCCAACTGTTTCATTAACTTCGATGGTCAAGTTAATTGAAACCGCCAATCAATCGATCGATCGGTTCTTACGGAAGGTACTCCTTCATCCGTGAAAGCTTTCGCTTAATCCTGGCGGTTGCGAGGGAATAATTTTTCGCCCCGATCACGGGATTCCGCGAATCGACGATCGAAACGAGGCGCCGCCATGTTGGCTCGCGACGCGATGTCCTGAAAAAAGGCCGCAGAAAGCGCGGGCGAGAGGGGAAAAAAGTTGCGCAGCGGCCGGGCGATTCGACATTAAAATTCAGGTAGACGGAAACCGGGAAAGGAGAGACGAAGAATCCGGTTCGAGAGGGAGGCTGGAACGGGAAGGAGGTAGGGCTTAGTTACTGGGAAGGGCAAGGATTTCTCCGAGGGCAGCTCGTTTACCCGGGACAGGATGAAAGGACGGAGAAAAAAGGTAATCGGTAGCATGCGAGGCACGCTCGGAGCCTTCGTAACGCGTACATTCTCTCCCCGTAATATACGACTTCCGTACGTTGATGGAATATTCGAAAAATCCATCGGGTGATAAAAGTATGGAAGCACACGAGGCGGGGGTGTCGCTACGTGTGCGGCCACCAGCCAGCGGACTTTGCATTTCGCAACCCCGTTTCCGTACACAGCTCGACGCTACGAAAAAGTGAAGTTCTCTTCAAGGGGGGGAACGAAACGTGGCGAGCACAGAGGCATTTTGAAATATCGATCGGTCAATTCAACATAAATCATTCGAAATTAACAAAGATTTCGTTACGCTACTCTAATCCAGGATTCCTCGATGCCACCTCCACTCTTTCGCTAGCCAAATATTTGTAAACTTCTCCTCTGTCGCTAGTCAAACACCCTCGGCCTTAAAGACCGCAGTAACTCGTTGAACAAACTGATTCAAGCGGTAATAATTCCCCAGGCAAACCGAGAGGTGCATAAAACGGTGAACAGAGAGCGAGAGAGAGAGAGCAGAGCAAACAAAAGTGTAGAAAAAATCTGTAGAATAACCGCGACACTATTTCTGACCGAGGAAATTTGAAAAAAGATTCAGATAGTAAAGGCGTTCTCACGAACCCCGAGTCGGGGCCATCGACATACGAGAAAAAGAAAAGCCAGAAGGCAGCCCACCAAAATCTCTTCTTATCTGCAGGGCACGGCGCGTATTTTAACGCAAGAAGCGGTCACGATTACAACCGCAGGTCGATCGGTGGGCGTATAACAGCCGATACAAGCGTACGAGGGATATTCTTTCGAATATACGATGGCCGCCAAGCCCGTGCTTGTCACACACAGGCTGGCTCTCTGTTGGAATGCGACGCATTTCTTGGCAGAGAGCCTCTATCCGTGGAAGAGCGACACGGGACAGCCAGAACCAAGATAATCTGAGTGTTTATCGCTCGACTGGCTACGGAATCTTGGTGAACGTTTCGGTAGACGTGGCCAGTCGGTTTGCTCGTTCTGCGAAGAAAAAGAATCGAATAAATATGGTACTCGAAACGTTATAAAAAGGGGATGAATCGACACTGAATTTTCGAATAATTTCATCGTATATTACAAGGTGTACGACTTCGATTGGCCATTGTTGTTTCCTCCTCGTCCCAGAAGAAATCAGATCTCTCTCTGTCCCGGATGCGTTATGGATTATAAACTTCTTTCTCTCACCCTCGCAGGATCCCGCCTACCCTTCGACTCGACGACACCGATGATCGCGTCCCCCTCATGGAGAACGCAACGGACCCGAGGCCACGTGAATACAATTACGTCGAGACTTAGGACGGTAAACACACCCTCCGGACGTGGATATTGTCTCCGCATCTAGATCATATTTTACAACTATCGGCTCCGCCTCGCTTCCCGTTGCCTCCCTCGAATGCGTCGGTCTTCGCGTGGTTTCCGTGAAAAGGAAACGCCGGATCGAGACAATGTCGCGCAGGGGACACTTTAATGGATACTTCGACTCGTGTACGATTCGTGCACCCTCTGAACAGGAATTTCCGTGCGATTTAAAAATACTCGCGCGTCTTAACTCCGCTATCCGCGATACAGAGCGCGAGGAACTTTCGCTCCGACAACGCTTCGCTTCAGTTTTCAACCCCTTCCAAACGCGTCGAGATACCTGACCGTGGAATCGTGAGGCAGCAGGGAGGTGGAGGGGTATAAAAACGACGTGAACTCGGATGGAATCGAAAAAGGGCGTCGGGGATAGGAAGGTGGAGCGAGCATCGAACGGAAAGGAGCAGCGAGGCAAAAAAAGAAAAGAACGAGACGAGGAGGAGGTGGTGAGGAGGGATAGAGCGGAGGGAAATGGAGAGGAGAGGGAACGAAAAGGGAAAAAAAGAAACCGGGAGCGGAGGCTGGAGAAAAAGAGCGAAGAAAACAGACGAAGCTGGTGGGAGGGAAGAGGGAAAACTCGGCTGGCCTCTAACCGTGAGATAGGGAGGAGAAATACGCGGTCGTAAAAGACGGAGCGCAGTCCCCAAAGAAAATACGAATTAAACCCGCTAACCGTTGATCCAAGAAACTTCTGTATAATCGAACAGAGACGTCAGCGAACCGGTGCTCGTTCGCGTAAAAGAAAACGGTTCGACACGCCACGGACACATCGAGCCATTCGTATACGTGCGTGCACGAAGTACGCACCTACCGAGCACGATCTTCGATAGTACAACTTTACAGTGCTTCCCGACGTAATTAATTAATTACAACAGAAACTTCTCTCATCGTTCTTTTCCAACGGAAAGAGTCAGAATGAATTACGAGCAGGAGTGTACGAACAGTGAATTTTTCATCGAGCCCGCGGTCAACGTTCTGTATGTGGACCATTAGAAAACGTTGCCTAACGAGCCGGTATCTCGATCACGAGAACATTAAACGACGAACGAGAAAGGTTTCGCGAAGTCTCGTTCGCGCGCGAGACACGAGGTTCGCGTGATACCCACTCTTAGTGGAGGGATTCGTTTAAAAGTTTCGTCGTGGATATTTAAATTGCTTGGAATTAAAACTGAAACATTTTAACGGACGCTACCGAGCGCAGCGGTTCCAGCTGTTCGACGCTCGACGGTGAGGTACGTACTGGTACCTATATCCCAGTACGCTTTCCGAATCATGCACGTTCGTTAAAAGTTGCATGAAAGAAAGGGAACTCGTTCTCCGTTCTCCCCAGCAAGTAGAATTTAACTTTAAAGCCCCTCGCGGCCTCGGTTACACGTAGCGAACGCCTGTCCGAGGGATCGTGCCGGTTATTCCAACGTTCACCCCGTCCAAAAATGCCACCACTGCGGCGATCATCCGCCCCCAAAAGGGGGTATTAACTGTAGATAACACGGAGGACCTGCGCCGCGAGCCCTACCGACACGACACAATGGTAACGCGTGGTCTCAACCCTTTCTCTCCCCGTCTCTCACCGCCAGGCCCTACGCCACCCCATCGTGAAATCCGCCCCTCCGTGCAATAACCGCTGGAACTCGCGGGAACGCCCGTAAAGGCCAACCCTCTCCGTATTTAATTTACTGAATAATTGGAATCAAGCTGCCTCATTTGTGTGCCGACGGCCCTCCTATTCCACGTCCCTCCCTCTCGTCTCCTCTCCCTTTCCCTCTATCACCCCGTTCGAGGAACAACGGAGGAACCCGTTCTACAATTTCCAGCTTCCCCCCTGGATATCCTCGATCCTGCGGGAGCCTGATGAGGAGATTTGCGCGCGTTCATAAAACTCGCCTCAACCTATTCCCTGGACCGCCTCGGGTGGCCCCGCTGCCCCCGACAACCACCCGCCACTCGATCCGCGCGCGCTACGAGGGTGAATAAAGATGGTCGGATAATGGGAACCGGCGAATAGCAAGGGAAACGGGATTACCGTTATCCAGTCGGGGTATCCAGTTTAAATAAGTGCCGCGCGAAATTTTCAACCCCGTTGATGGGACCCACCCTTGCTGATCGCCGGGCTGGCTCGGGCTGGAATTTTGATTCAACGTGGGAGTCGTTTATGCTCGACCTGGTAAATTGCGCTTCTCGTATATTGCGGTGTTAGACTATTCTGATGGCGGGCAAGATAAATTGAGGGGGAATTTCTAATTACTACGACCCGCCCTTTGATCCTGCGTAGATGGGTACGTTTAGAACACGATGTACGTGTGTAGTAGCTGATCGTATGTTCATTTTTATCTGAGAGAAACTTCATTATCGATATCAATTTTTAAACGATGCATCGATGAATGAAAATTAACAGCGAAGTGCACCCCAAAAATAGCCAGGACCTATTTAAGTCGGTTGAGGTTATCGTTTGATCTGGGAGAAATGATTAATTTTCGAACGACTGATTGTACGATGTAAATAAATTAGCGAGCGAGTATCCGAGAGAGGAGAGCTGGCTTGACGAGAATACAAGGATCGCGAATGGAGGAGAGGCCGCGCATGCGTCTCCAAAGTAACCAGAAATCGATGGCCGCTGGTTTCTCTCTTTACCTTCATGGTGCCTATAGCTAAACGTCAACAGCGAACACGTAGCCAGCCGCACACAGGATGAAATAGGGAGGAAAGCCATAAGACGCGACGCGGCGCATTTCAAATTTCCGAACATCTCGTTCGACGCGCTACAACCACCTACAACCGTGCATGTAGGCAAATTGCTATACACGAACTCGTAAGCACCTGAGTTTTTAGTAAAACGACTCCATCTGCTTTCAAAGAATATTGCAATTGATTTTTAAATATTTGGGAAATTCGTAGTCTAGGAAAAACATAAGTTGTTTAATTACTAATTGACCTGATGTGTATAACATTCGTTGCGGATTTGTAGAAAGTGTTTTCCAGCTGTGTCTCATTGTTATATAAAGGCATAGCACAAAAAATGAAGAAAAAAATTTGCTTTGCAATAAACACAGTTAGTGTTGCTAAGAAAAAGAAGCTGCGGATAATTATTTTCATTGCGACTCCGCAAATAGATAGGATACACGTGTAAGGTCATGACACTCGAGGAAATAGATAATTCATACCAGTATTATTCATTACAATACTGTCATTGAGTTTTTACAGTACAAGAAAATCTTCTTAGTTATTCACATTCACAAATTTTATGCTAAAACGGAACACAGCATAAGAAACACATTGCATGTACATTATATCGTTTAAATCAATAAAATCTATCCGTAACACCTCTGGCGGGGTTTCCTCCAAACAGCTTCAGCGTAGCAGTCGGTATCTCTGCTAATGGTACGGTCCACGTGGAAAAGGGCAAAGGTTGCTCTACCTTACCAACACGATGTACAAAAAAACTTGCGAAGACACTTTTCAACTGCGGATAAAATAAAACTACAGCTGTTGAAATACATACGTTGATACAAATTCACGAAGTGCATAAGATGACTTCCACGCATGCTAGAAAATTTTAACTGTTAAACAATGATTTTAAGATACGTTTCATAGATAATCTTCTGCTACAATATTTCAGGGAGCTACTATATCGATTGAGTTCTTACAAGAAAGAATTATCTATTGTCACTAATTAAGGAACCTACCGTAATCACAGAAAAATTCAAATTCAAATGCAATTTAAATGCACGCATGATTTCACTTATTCATTGACTAATCACAGTATAAAGTGAAGCATGATTGAGGCATCAAACATGATTTTCAATAAAAGTTCAAACATTGATTTATCATCCCCTATAAACATAATAATCTCAATGTCCAGAACTTCGTTTCAAAGACAAGAACAAGAATGCAAGAAATACGCTGCTTTGGACAAAGTTTCAAATATAACCCTTTTACTCCAGAATGGAGGACTCGTCGAAGGAAACCGGAAGTGGTGTGCGCGCGCAGGTACACCATAATGGCTGCCACGTTAAATTCTGGTGGTAGGGGAAAAAGTAGGTGGGGAGAAAGAAAAGTAGAAGAGGGATTCGCCAGCAGCCAGCGAAGAAATGATAGGTCATAGGAAGGGATGGGTAACGAAACCGTCGTGAAAGCTATTGGCAGGACTCCCCTGGACCGAGGCTCTGCCGCACGAAAAATAAAGGGCCGCCATCATGGATTTCAACATGGCCGCCCTGTTACTTCGATCACGGCGTATCCTAAATAACTTCCTTCGATCCTTTCTCTGTTCCGCCAAATGAATCGAACGATGCACCTCTCGCTCTGGCGCACGCTTCGTTATGCAATTTTTATGGACCAGAGGCATGAATAATTCAGGGACTGGACGCAAAAATTAACATCAACGCTTATTCTCCATAAAAATCGTTTACTAGCCCGCCGAATTGTAACGCGCGGCGTAAGGAAACATCTTATTTAGATTAGTAACTATATTTTAGGATACGCGTTACGTATATATGGAACTTTAATTGCCTCGTATACAATTTATGAGCAGTTAACGGAATGATTATAGCGCTCGAAAAAACACAGGTTTAGATTCGTAAACTCATGGACTCCTGAAAGAAACTAAATAGGTAAGCAGTACACCTGTTTGTCGTACGCCGTAAAAGTTCAGACCCCAAGAGATCTTTACACAAACCGAGTGATTTGTGCATCCTAAACGCAAAGAAAACAGTCGTAAATTTTAAGTATCGCCGGCTGCATTTGCTCAGTCAATAGTTAATTCATTCACAAAGTTCCCAAACGCGCGTTAGAAACTGCAACCATTTGTTTGTGCGTCCAAAGAAGAAGAAAAAAGTGAAACAACATCTGAGAACCATTAAATGACAAAAAAAAAAATGATTTTTCATCTTCAATCGCGAGCACGTATCGCGTTAGCCTTCTACAATGGAGGAAAAACGTGGTAGACGCAATGCGAGCTCAATGAATGCTAACACTTTCTGACGCCAAAATGTAAGCCATTTAAATTTGAATGTTTAATTTACATTCGTTAAACGAATGCAAACCGAGTGCGGATATACGATATGAGACGTTTACCCGATCCGAACCGAACGGTTTCATTTATGCGACGCTCGAGTTTCACGAAACGAGAAACAAGAATCATCGTTCACCTGTTCATAAGGTCAATAGGTAATGTGATAACGACCGTTCATAATGGTTACGGACGAAGGAATTACCGTGCAAACCGACACTTAAGGTTTATCGTGTCTCTTACCACCAAGTTATGTATACTGTTCTCTTAAAAGTGAACGGTAGTGAGTTGTAACAAGATTATTGACTTTAAATCCTCACGAATGACCCTATAGGAGATTGAAGCTACAAATATATTACCGATACCAACCGTCTGGACGCGTTCGCGCGCACTGCTCGCGTATACAAATCACTTTGCGAGCCACTCGATGTCGCCAGATATGCGTGAATAATTAAACGAATAAATAAATAAATAAATAAATAGCGTAGATGTGTTCGCGGCACCCCTGCTCTCGAGAATTCCTTTCGAATCGTTCCTAATCGCGTTAATAAGATAGGAACACGTTTAAATTAGTCGTGCTCCATTGTTTCCTCGGTGGAGAGGGAAGGTTCGTGTAAAGTAGACTTAATCGGATTATTGGCGATTGGGAAGATGGTTAAATAGTTGTAAAGCATCAATGGATGACTGGAAGCGCAAACATTTCCTCCTGAACTGCTCCTGCTACCGGCAGATCAATCGAAAGTCGTAATGGATGCGTAAATAGTTCGAGACGGGCACAATGGTATCAATTGTGTGTTACTAGCAAGAACAAAGAGAGATTATTACCAGGATACGTTTCTTTTCGTTTGTCTAGAATAGATTTATAGACGGGCATGCGACCTTCCAACACGTCCAATGGACGAAACTATTTTAGTTTCGTTTAACCGTTTAACCAAACGCTTAATTAGACTCGACGTGAGAATAGCCCACTGGCTTGGGCTTGTTGTGAGAAAGAATGCCATTATACAAGTTCCTACGGCAATTGAAACGCCCAATATCAACAGCCATGCTGGTTTCGACGAGACGGAAGCGACAGGACCATCGTTTTTATAGACTTTTTCAAAGTTCAACGATCGTCTTCCTGTGCTGCCCAAGCTGGTACACTAAACTATCAATCTTGATCCGTTTAATTCTTACTTAATCGTAAGATCGTGACTCTGTCGTGTTCCAAAATAAGTGAAACTCCCTGCGTTTTCATCGCTGTTGTATCCACCAAGAACGAAAGAAAAAATTGTAGAAACTTTCGACCAGTGATCAAGCGTGTCTGGCAGATCCTCGAGTAACGATCGAAAATAATTTTCATCGCGAAGCGCGTATCATTTATTACCAGATAGGCGACAATAACGATTTCGTGCATTCCCGTTTAAATGGCCGGCTTCGAGGTGCACGCGATCCGCCGAATCTATCGATGGCCGTAGACGCTGATAACGCGGGTCTACCTATCGCTCGAAGAAGAGGAAAATACGCTTTTCGAGATAAGCGGGGACGCAACGGACTGACGTCACGTTGGCAATAAAATTTGCGGGACAGGAACGAGCATTACCAGCCGTGATTCAAGTCGACGCCGATTGCAATTTCGAAGGAAGGTCGAGCAATAACGTTTTCTGATCACGGTTGCACGGTTGTAAATCCTGATGGCGCGGTTGTAAATTGCGCTACGAACGAATCGAGTTCGCGATAATTCCTCGCTCGGTTCGAACAATGCGTAATTGTTACCATCCAGCGTCAGATTAAAAGATCGTGGAAGTATAACCAATCGAAGCGTTCGAGAAATAAGAATATCTGTTGAATTTCGCGAAAACTCCGGGAGAATCGGCGTTCACCAACGAGTTTAAGAGACGTGTGGCGATCGAAGAAAAAGCGCGTTCCGTTATGTGTAGAGATTCAACGTCGACGGTTTACACAGTGACTCTATCCTATCTCCGGAACTGTACCCTAATTGCCAGCGCAAACACTCTGATGAGAAAGTCTAACGCAGAGGTGCAGCGGGGCGGGCCACGTCTGGGATCGGTCAATTTTCTTTCCGCCTGGTCGCACGCGGTTACATCCGGCCGTGTTGGCGCTAGAATTCGCACCTTTCGTACAAATTATCAACGTCGGGTCCGTTAATAATACGATTACGCGTATATGGAGGAGACACGTGGCGCGTTACACGCGGAACGACGCCGACGCTCGCCGCGATACGTGCATTTGTCACCGTTTCGAGCGGCCACGCATCCGACTGCCGCATTGTTCCCTGCGTTAACACCTCTCACGTGAACCAAACTCTCCCGTTTGTTTGCTTTTACCACGGGATCACCGTGGAAGACTATCCCTACAGGTAACCCGTACGAACGTTTGTTCTTTGCGACTTTACGAGGGAACATTTCTTAAAGATTCTGTCAATTTCGGATCCACGAATGTGGTCTAAACGTGCGACAATTTCGAAAGCTATTTGAGTACGTGTATAAACGCGTGCTGGTCCAGACATTTTTCCCACCGCCAAGATAAATACAATTCACTTTTCGCGGCCACCGCACATTTCCTATTCCCAAGGATAAAATCGTCACCTCGAAAACATTACCTCAGGTTTCCGTCGCTGGTTGACTCATCGGATCACGTGGCAAACAGTTCAACATCAATATTCCAGGAAGATCACAGCGGAGCCGGCGTATCACTGGCGGACAGCGTGTTTCTCTCACTCACACTTCTACACCGGCCATCCCGCGGAGAACGAATCGAGGATGGATCGGAACCGCGCGTTATCCCGTCCGCAGACCTGTGTACATTTACACGGCGAACCTGTCCGCTATCGTCCGACTGTTTTTCGCATGTTGTTATCACTCAACTATCCGGCATTCGCGCGGGCAAACGGAATCACGACAGCTTCGGAAACATCGAGCGCTCGATTCACATCGAAGAAGAACGCGGAGTTATCGTGGGATACTTGGTCTTGCAAGGACGCGATAGATTGGAAATAGAGCGATGGAGAAAGAGAGATAAATGAAGACAGAGAGGGAGAGAGACAGAAAGAGAGAGAGAGGAATGAAGAGAGAGAGAGAGAGAGAGAGAGAGAGAGAAGTGGAAAGAAGAGGAAAGGAGAGGGTAGAGGGGAGACTGTGAAGCCGATGGTACCGAGGTGATGAGCTTTTCGAGTGTTTTTCGGTGCGGTATCGGTGCGGGAAAAGGGAACGCGGCTAGATGGATCTACGTGAATCACAAAAGGAAGAGGTGCGCGCCTGCGTGTCGCCAACAATGTACTCCGCTGTTACTTTTCGAGCGCATAACAATGGACCACGTTGGTGAAACGGGACTCATGGTTTCTGGATGGGACGTACCGCGCACTGAACCAGTTGTTCGGTCGCGCAGATTGCTCGCCCCACCCTTCCATCCCCTCTACAAGGTACCCGCGGGATCCCCGAGACGCGTCCCCCCACCGCTCGGTTCCGATCAACCGATGGACTGGTTCGAACGCCGACTCCCACCACTCGCGTTACGCTTACCCCCCACTTGCCGTCCCTGGACCAGCAACCTTTTGCTTCGACGCATCGCGACGACCGACCGGAACCTCCCCACCATACCGCTGTTGTGATCGCTGCTCGACTGACTGACGCGATATAACGGGTGTGCTCGTCGCAGATCCACGAATCGACCGTTTCGATCGTTTATCTGTCAGCGTTTTCAACGTTGATTAACTTTTAATCGATCTTCCGTCATTTTGGTGGATATCGATTAAGAAGAATTGATCAGGAGCTATCGATAAGCTGAAAATAGCATTTTACTGTATTTTATGTTTTCTCGACGCGTTGACGATTAGGGGACTTGTATAATGCAACGTTTCTAAGGCTTTAATTTGGGATAGTTTTAAGCGACGCCATTAAAATTAGACGGCAGCGGTCCCGTGCACTCGAAAGCAAGCATCCGCGATTGGAATGGCGACCTTTTCCATGCTCGGCTAATTTCAAAAAAGTCAAACCTGTTTTCGAGCTACTTCGAGGCTGGACTTAAACCTCGCCCAACCCTAACCAAACGCGACATGAATGTCTGGTTCACGGGGTGTGGTTTCCCTAGAATCGAGTTCAACTAGGGTGGATATTTATGTCCTGGGTTAACGCGTCAAAGACAGATCCATAATTCCAGCGTTGCTCTTAAATGAATCTTCTATGTCTTTAATGATGTCGTCGGAGATGAAACGAAACGAAACAAACGTGTTCTCCTTATTTTTAGTGAATTTAATCATCGAAGTGAGCTACGATCGGTTCATCTTAAATAGTATTGTATCGAGTTCTATTTCGGATGTTAAATCAGCCATGCTAGAAGGAAGGCCAGGCTCGTTTTATCGTTCACGCCATCGCCGATACCGATGTTCGTTCTTTTCTTCTTCTTTCTCAGAGTTCGAGCGGACAGAACGCTCTCACGCAGAGTTCGAGCAGCGAGGGGGTTTGACACTTGAAATAAAATACGAGCCAGTTCTGTCTCGTGTCACGAAGCCGCGCCTACGTATCCAGTTGCGTTGGATATGAAATTCAATGGAGTCGTACGCATATGTATGCTACACACGCGTCGTTCGAATGCTCTGGAATTTTTCTGTGAACGCACACGCGTACAGCAAAGATTCAACAGCGATGAGAACGTAGATTCGTAGACGATTATAATTGCACGATACCATCAAGAGAACAACCCTGTCCCCTTGAAACAACGATATCGGTCATTGCCGTTTCTACTGCTGGCATAACTTTCACCGCCATTCTGGGACTTTATTGCAACCACCTATTCGTCTTAGTCGCGTTATCATTTCGAGTACAGATTTCGAATTCTTAGCTCGTTATCGCTCTGTTAGATATGATAAAACAGAAAGCAGAGCTCCGTTTAATTGACAACCCCCTTGAGGGTAAACTTTCTCTTCAAGCTCTAAGATTAATTACTCGAAAAACTCCGGAGCGTGTTAATATATCATTGATGGTTAGAGAAAGAGGCTCGAAAAACCCAGACGAAAAGCAGTGTGACGCGTCGTTGGGTGTCGGGAGAGAACAGAGGAGTCGTACAGGGAGGAGAAAAAGGGAGAAGAAGGGGAACACGGCGGTACAGGAAAGCAAGCTGCGGAGGTTACCTCGCGTTGGGTACCAAATCGATCTCTCCGGAGCCAGCCAAAGCCCAGGGTCCGACTAGCATCCCCACTTTTCCCTCCACGTTTGCTCGTCCTGCACGCAGACATGCACGAAACTCGAAACACGCGTCCGCTGCCTCGTCTGTACGGCACAATTTACAAGTATCCGATCGGTGACCTTTTTCAGCCGAGTATTAAAGCGGCTTTAAAATATTAAAACGCGCGATGCTTGCTGGTCATCCCCGGTTACACTTCTATGGTTGTCGAGCGAGTCATTTTTCTGTTAACAAAACTGTAGATGGGTACGGTTAAAAGAAAAAATTCACGAGAAATCTGTTGGTCCCATAAGAAAAATCTAATTGCCCCGCGGCGCGAAAGATGTCGGTCGATAGCAACGAACGGGTCAATTAACCGAGGGATGCGATTTTTTTGCGGAAATGGTCGCAGGATCCGCGAGTTAGCTAAATAGATTGCGCGGCGTCGTGTACAGGCGGTCAAGCGTGTAACGTTAAGACACAAACAGCTAGAGTTGTTATATTTATCGCGATACTCAAACCCCCTTTACGATCTATTAAACAGCACGTCAAACATTTCGCGTCGGGGCCGCGACAACGGACCTTTTCGAGGCATCGCGTTCGAACGCGTGGTTATGCGCGCGCTATGCCTCGATCTCTTTGCAGTTCCTCCGTTCGATCTCTAGGTACATAGGGCTAGATCGTCTCTGCTTTTATCTCATTGAACGAGCGTACGATGAAAGAACTCGGTAAATATCCCTTATTGACAGTAACACATGTGTCAAACATTTATTCTATCGAAAAGGAAAGTGTCATACGTGGTACCATTATGCCCTGATCTCGATTTTATCTGAAAATCGAAACTACGAAGCATGACTCTTTCTAACGCTTCTACGCGTTATCTCAAAAAAGAAAAAAGCAGCGAAGATTACTCATAGCTAAAATATGGAAATCGAAAGATCGATTCAGAACAGGGACTAATCGTGGACTGCGTAAAAATAAAACAGGGAATGTATAAACGGAATGATTAAAGACGATAGATTATCACTTATCGGGCGTAACTTATCGCGTCAAAACCGAAGGAACATTTAACTGTACCGGCGGAGATAGCGGCGAAGTCGACGGGCGAGCTCGCGCGCTTATGCGCCCATTCCTATTTAACTTCTCAATTAACATAAGCTCGCAACTTCATTATTGCCGTCACACGCGAGCCTGTTCACGTTGAACGGAAAACGCGAAACCTTTGCCGCGCCTCTTTCTCGCGCACCTGCTATTCAAATTCGTCGCTCACCTGACGCCTGGCATAATAAGCACGTGCCGTTTCTTTACCCTGTTCCGACGTATTATCGTGCGTTCGAACACGCCGTTCAGAACGCTCGAGAAATCGTTTACCCAAACGACTCTATCGCACTGCGATCGAATCAACCATCGCGTTCGTTTCTCGTGTTCAACCATACAACTGTCTCACGTTTCGCCATATTCTATAAGAAAATCGTGTCGAGGTCCCGTGGCCTAGCTGTTACGTTCGAAACGTCGAATTAGACGTTCCTGAACGGGTTGCTGGCTACCTAGAAGAGGGTTGCGGTTAAAGTGTTGCCGGAAACGGTCACGGATTTTAAGGGAATCGAGGGAAACCGAGATATTCCGGGCGAGAGAATATGAACTTGACCTTGTGGAAATTCAGACTAGAATGCTTCCGCCTTTGGGGGAAAAAATGGCTGAAAAAATTGCGGTCTAGAATGCTGTAACTCCCTGCAGGGGAAAGTGAAATCTGGTCGGCAGTCGTCGGCGAAACGATCCATTTTTTGGAGGAGAACTACCCTGCCAGCTACTGGGTTTCGTATCCTTGAAAATCTACTGCGATGAACGAAGTTGCGACCAAAGTTTTACGAAATAATCGAGACTTTGCAAAATAGTCTTGTTGGCAATTCTTGTTTTGTTTGGTGGCTCGTGCAGAAGGGGCAATTCCACTATTTGAAACGCATTGTTTTTACGACGAGTTACTGGAACGATTTGCTTCGATAGCGACTGGTCGTTTCGTGCGTACGTAATCTGGTCGATTAAACGGTCGTGACTGCGACGGAACAGGTGCTAGAACCAAAGTTATTGTCACTGTAAAAGATAACGATGTTCGTGTATCATTCGCCAAACGCGCGTATTTTTGTCTTCTCGCGGTACCACCATTTTACTCGGCAAGTAACTCTCATACTTTAGGCGGGAAACGCGAGAGCTACCGATGCATACGTTTAAAGTTACAATATTCGATCCATTAATTGTAGTTACGAACCATTATGCGCTAGGAAGTAGCATAAAGTGTAACTAAAATACGAAGGACCAAAGATAATAATTTTATTAAGAGATTGATACAAATTGCTTCGTAAAGGAAGAACGATAGTGTTGTTGATTTCAACTTGATCAAGACATGCCCGCTCCACCAGTCGAAACGCACGATATATTCGTAAGAAATAAAACTGCGAAACTTGAAGCTACTATAAAAGAGTATGGGGACTTCCAAAAACTATATTTTAAGCCGCTCGTTGGAGGCTTATAAAAAAATGATTAGGTAAGCAGTCATTACTAAGAACCTCGTACGGACGTGTTTAATGTCTACAAATTTGACGGCAAATAAATTTCCCTTTACAGTGACATAAATTTCGTGAGAATGAGAAAAAACACACGCGTCTTGCTCGTACCATCGTAGCTACGGCTGGCGAGGAACAAAAACAATGAGACGAGGAGAGATTCCAGAGAAATCTACGAGTTCGAGCCGTCGTTTGTTCGCGTCAAAATAATTCTGTGTAAACCCTGTCCACGGGATAATCTTCGCTGGAGAACGGCCACCGTGGCAAGTGCCGACGGTAAATCTATCCGCGGCTACCAAAATAAATACCCTCGCGAACGAAAGGGTGAAAAGAGTTCTCGACTACCGCCGCCGCGCGATACGATTACCGTAACTGGTCAGCAAATGTTTAAACACTCACCCTTCGGAGCAGCAGAAGGCGATGATCGCTAAATATCGTCTGAACAACTCGAGCGGCGAATCCTCTTGAGCGTGGCCGCACAATGAAACCAGAGACACGCGGGAAAGATAATAACCGAAGGAGGTTTACGGTGTTATCGAGGAGAAGCACCCCCGATGGGCACCGAAGAAGCGAGCGGACATAAGTAAAAGTCTGTTCACCTCTCGAATCGAATCGAAATGGGGTGCGGGCATCCGAGTCGCGGTTCGGGGTTCCCGTGGACCCTGCGTCGGCGTCGTTGCACCCTTGCGCGGCTGTCACGGCGCAAATTCATCCCGTTCCCCTTTCTCGGCCACCTCGTCTCGATGGATGTCCGCCCTAAACCTCCTCTGTCGCCCCTCTCGCGGTGCCATCCTGCCGCCGTTTCCACCACCGTCGCTCCATCGAGATCCTGTACGCGTCCCGTGCGTCGCACGGGCCCACTACAACGAGTCAACCCTCCGATACCACGATCCGCTCTCTTGCTTCACGCACTCCTCCTCTCCTCTCGTTTCAACGAGAAAGGTGAAAACTTCGAAAGATTTTGTATAAAAAAAAGAAAAGACACGCGTACCTAACTCCGCGGTTCGACGAACCTTTCGACGTCCCGATAACAACGGTAAGCAGGTATCAATCAGTATAAACGTGGCGCGCAATTTTCTTGTAACTAAATGAAAATAAATTCACGAGCGACTAATGGTATTCCCTTCGACAGGCTTCACCCGAGCCATCGTGGAGTTTTATGAACGTAAATTACAGAGCTCGATGGCCGCCTCCTGCCAACGCCGACACTCTTCGTGTTCCAGGGCCTTGGTAACTTTTTCAATTTCACGGTCACCGACCCCCTTTTCCAACTCCCCGTGAGCACGTACTTCATCGACGGAACGATGTAAAAATATTTTCGTTATCTGCGTCGCGGTTCGACACCCCTCCCTGTTCATTATGCTAACGTGCCAACCTATCTATTTCTTGGACGGGGTACTGGAATAGCCGAGAGGAAGACGAAATTAGACACCGTGGCGAAGAAACGCAAGAGAAGCGAAATTTCGGCACGTCGCAGACTGATCGCTAAAAGCAAAAACTTTTACCGTGACTAGAACCCGAAGAAGCATAAAAGAGTTATCTCGTTCGCGAGTGCCGTCGTATCTCTTTTACTATTTCCTAGCGAGCGCGCGGACCCGTCGCATTCACGATCTTGATTGTTCCTCGTCCTCCTCGTCCTCCTCTTCCCCTCGATTTTCCCACCCTTGCTTATCGCCCCATCGCTGAACCCGATGGGAATTCCAACGGTTTCCACCGTTCGTACGACTTATCGTCGCGTTCAACCCTCCGATACCGCCTCCGTTTAATTAGCAGACTATGGAAACGAGATACCAGCGGTGTACCAGCGTTCACCCCATTCCTACTTATTCCTCGCGGCATTAAACGCCGGGTATCGTAAACTAGGGGGCGAACAATTTTCCTCGAATCCTTCCTCACGTGTCAACTATCCCGAAGATCGAAATCGGTGATACCAACGCGCGGCTGTCGTCGTTCAACGATCGTATCGTTAGAAGCGGGGTGTGTTCAGAGGCAACGGGAGGAGCGTTACTCTAAACGAACTTTTTCCTCGGTTCCCAAACAGTGAAACGGCAGAGTTTAATGGGTTAATGAGCGGCGGTAATTCCGACCCCCGCGCGGGCTCGTCGCCATAAATCGGCGTGTAAACCTTTTTATCGTCGTTGTCGGGTACAAACTCGAATATCATTCGCACCCAATATAAAGAGGAGCGATTCGGGCGGCGAGAACGTAAACGGGACTGTTCACCACGGTGGCCACGCGAGGCCTCGGTGGTATCCACGTATAAGTAGTCGATCCACGGGTATGCAGCTACGCTCGAACTGATTCCAATTTATTAATATTGCACCGATCGATATCGAGGCTCGTGAATTCGGCGATAAATTTCCAGAGGCGAGGCTCGTCGGCGGTTGAACCGCCAACGGCGTTGCAGTGCCTCCGGGTCGTTGTGGTCGTAGGCGGAGGCTGGCTGAACTCGGGTCGATTTTGCGTTCACCTCCCAGCTCTGTTGCTCTCTTTCGCCGCGTCTCTGTCCCGCAAGCCACCATGGCCGAGACAGCAGGGCAACCCGGCAAGGGGGAGGAGAGCTAAGGGTGAAAGCCCCGTAGGGCTGCGTTGCAGGCCAGAAACGCGGAGAACCCGCGGAGGAACAGCCAATGGTGGCGGCGAGAAAGAGAGACGGAGGGAACGCAACGGGGGAATTTATGCCGCCGTGCCTGTCGTCGGAGGTTGGATTGAGAGCCGCGAAGCATAAATAACGACACGTCAACCCCTACCGGGGGGATACGCGGCCGTGCTACACGGCGCTCTTGAATTTATCAACGTAGGCGAGACAATGGACGGATTCGAGTACAGCCACGGGCAATGAATAATCGAATGAACGCCGCGTTTTCGGTTCGGACGGTAACGATTAAAAGTTCGCCGCGCAGGGATGATATCGAGAGGTGATATTAGAAAAACTCGGGTATTGATTCTCCCCCGCGCGATCGTTATCAAAGGAACTATGGTAATTCGTATGACAATAACGTATAGTTTATCACGAGCGCGAGACTATATTCCACGATTATCTACTCGCGGCCGAGCAGTCCTCGCGGTATACCTTTTTCATAGCTTGTTTAAGATCTCATAAACTACCGCTTACTGAAACTCTAAGTGCTCCGAGCCGAACCGGGAGCAGATATCGGTATGCGAGGTTTCAGGGACTGGAAAAATAACCGAGCCACGTCCGTATATGAGTTGCGGGTATTTTTATGTAACAGAACTCTCGGTACGATCTTCGAAACTTGAGACTATTCAAGGTCCGCCAGGTAAAGGAAAAAGGAGATGGCCGGGTAACGACGAATCTGTGCTCGGGGAATCGATTTAATCCTTTACGCGGACGGTGCAGAATTACGTTTATCGTTTCGTGGGACGTCCTATATAACACGGTGCTCCTTTAACAGCACCGCTGTATTTCTTCTTATCCCCCATGGTCTCTCGTTGGCGTCGCTTTCAGAATCATTTTCGTTCCACCTCACGGAGAACGCGGATCCAGTCCGCCCTCGGATAGCCTCGTGTCAGCCGGCTTTAATTCATGACCATCTTAGTTATCTCCACGAGTTGGCAGTATCTCTTTGCTCCCCCTGCCAGCCGGCCAGAAAAGGAACGGGAGAAAAATCGAGGAAGACACGGTTCGACTCGAGCCCGTCCCATAAAGTAACATTAATTGAAAATCTCGTATATTCGCCTCCGCTGCGCGCCAACGCAGAGGACAAAGAGCCTGGCGGACATGGCGGAGAACGTCCGTATGTACTCATAGATAAGCCCGTTGACGATCGTGATGGCCGTGCCGGGGTCACTGACAACGTCAGACCCGTCGGGCAACGACTCTGCTCTTTCTTCGACACACCTTTGCTCCGATTAATGACAACTCCTCCATTATAGATCTGCAACTCCTCGCTCCAAGTATCGACTGTGTATCATAGCACGATCTACCGTCATAAGCACCTCTACATTTGCATATACTCGTGTAACATCGTCGAATCTGATGAACTTCGAAGAACTACCGAGCTTGCGACCTTGTACACTTTCGCTGACCTTCCATCGGTGATATCGCGACACGTATCACGGTCCTGCTTTAATCTTTCCTCGTAAAAACTGCAATAATCTGTGTAAGTAGAACAATCGTAGAGGTTCGCCGCTGGATAGGGGAGAAAGGAGCTGAGCGACGCGAAAGGATGGATAAGAAAAATCTCTCATGAATAAGGGATGAGACGAAATCCTGTGTAGCGATGTCAAACGGAGGAGTCTGAATGACGGACGGAGGCTCGGTTTTGGTGCTCGCTGGCCAGCTTACGGCGCCATTAAAATAAAATAAAGCCTTCCTCTGTCTTCCAGCTCGCACCCGCCGCTGCTACCTCTCCTCCCTGCTCCTTCACTCCCGTCTCGTCCCACATCCGTTCCTTTTTTCTCTCTCTCTCTCTCTCTCTCTTTCTCTCTCTTATTCTCTATTTTGCCGTCCCTTCAACCATCTCGACTCGCCTCTCCACATCACGACGCCGCAGCTTACGCTTTCTTACCCTTTCTCTCGCCTCCCAGCCTCCCTTTCGACTTCCTTCTACCATCAGAATGTTGCCAGCGTAGATAGCCAGGGCGTAAACGTAAAATCATTGCTGAGTATACGAGCAGAAGAGCCGTCTACGCGTTTCTCTCGAGAAGGGTCCACGTCGTTCGTACAGATCACGACGCTTATAATAACACTTAACCACCGACACTGAATAGCCGCAAGTTGCAGCTTCTCTTCTTTGTGCTCCTTCCACCCTTTGTACTCTGTTGCACCGAGACCCTCTTCTGGTTTCGCCCGGTTTCACGGTTGCCATTTTGGTTCTGCTCCCGCAGACGTTGTCTTGCTTTTTTCCTTTCTCGATAACTCGATATGCTTTTGTTGGTGGCGTTCCGAAGGCGTCGCGTACGTTCCTGGCAACCGCCATCTCGAGGGACGGAGAACGTGGCGCCTGCGAGCCTGGCGAACGCTACGAGATATTTAAATATTTACTCTCTATAAATAGAGCGCACGGGGCTGTAAAAGTTGCGCGAAGCACCGCGATCGGAATAACCCATCGGGCGAGTTTCGATCGGACGCGATATCGAAAAATGTTTTTAAAAATTCTCCAACATCTCCTCTCGTTCGACGCGAAGGAGATACGAAGCAGCCGCGGGGGAAACCATTTCTAAACCTGTATCGTCGGCGAAGTAGCTCTCATCTTATCGAGGAAACGAAGGAGGAACGGAAGATAAGACGAAAACGACGCGCCCCGCTCGAGAACCTATTTCATACGGAACGAACGAAATGATTCTATTAGCGATACCATTAACGAGTCGGGTTTACTATGCTTGACGCTCGCTTTTATAGTTATAACTCGGGCCACGTTCTTCTTGGTCCCCCCTTGGACACTTTGCCAACGCGATAGGGGATGGACTGTCGTCAATTAGGCCTAATATAGATGTATCCGACGATATCCGTTTTCCAATTCGAGGGAAAGCTCGTTTATGTCTCGTTTGTTGTACTCCTCCCTCATACGCGACCCTTAAATTATTTATAAACCTTCCAGACGTCCGATGTTCACGTCCTCGAGTAAAAATAACTCGGTGAACTACCATTAAACGGTGAACAACAACGGGATCGAATTGGTCCAGAAAAAAAATACCTATATCGTCTGCTTTCCGAAGAAGAGTAGTTCCTTAAAGCTATTAAAGACGAATTATTTTTAAAACAAGTAGAACAGAAGGTGAAGCCATTGAGAGAGCCAAAGAAGAGATGGTAAAAGTTGGAATATACCTCGGGAAAGAAACGAAGAAGAATTCCGTGGGGACGAGCATGGTTTCACTTAGGGCGAGGTTGTCACGTAACGGAGTAAGGGATGGCAGACTCGAGCTAACAATCCCACGCGAGGGTGGGATTTGTATGCTCAAGGGCGGTAACGACACAGAGGACGAAAGAGGGTGAGAGACATAACGTTCGGATCTGGAAGACGAGAAACCAGCTCCACAGGCGCGGAGAACACTCCGGATATTAGAAACGCGCACGCAAACCGGAGCCACATGCGTTCCATAAGGGTTGCTTCATAACTTCTATTTCCTCTCTCATAAATCTCTCCTCTCGGTTCAACGCGCGATCTTTTCCCTTCGCAGCGACATTGTACGCATTCTCGTGGAAAGACTGCGCGATATTTCCTGGGGACCCATTAAATCTCCTTTTCCTCTGTTAATTTAATTTCCGTACTTGATCGAATCTCCGCAAAATAACGCGTAACTTCCCAGTTACGCTCTGCATTAGGAATTTCTTTAACAACGATCGCGGCGATCCGGAATGCAAGGCGAAGATAACGCGTCGGTTAATGGGATGACTTTACGCGCCGCTTTACAACATAATTATTCCTGTCCGTTTCGAGTTGAACGGAGAAACAGAAGCATCCCGAAGCGTTACTGTTTTCAGATTTTGGAAGATTCGCGAGAGCTGGAGAACGGGCGCGTTAAGGGGCGCGAAATGGATCCGCGAACGGGAACGTTAGGTCGCGTTAAATCGCGTCGAATTGCCGCATCAAATCAGGCGTGACAATATATTTTTTTACTTCACGAAGACACAGCTTCTCGCCTGCGGAACGGCCCTTTTATCGCGCCATCGGCTAGGCCGCCGTAGCGAACGGCTCGACTGTTAAAATGGAGATTACCGAGGGAGAATCGTGGACAGCACTCGAGGAAATGTTGCCGCAATTCAACCCCTTGAATACCTCTCGTCGTTCGTACTTACATCTAGTCGTTGCATCCCTTCGCGGACGACCCGTCGTCGTGTCGAACACGCTGGCTCGCAAAATCGTGGAAACGACGGCCATGATTGCCCGTCCGCATTCCAGAATATTTTACAGTTATCGTTACCGCGACGTTCGCGAGACCGTTTTTCGCGATCGATTTTATCGTTCCATCGGGGAGATATCGTATGGAAAAATTGAATGCTTCCTTTTATACGACCGCGTGCCGTCCAAACAATGCGAGCTTTCCCGAGAAAAAAAAGAGAGGAAGACCCGAACGACTGATCACTTTGGTGTTAAAAAAAAAACAAAAAAAAAAGAACAAAATGCAACGGCTGGTATCCTTCCAATCACGAGTCACGAATAAGCTTAAATCATTTAGTCATGAATATCTATCAAGCGAGGGAGGAGAGGCACGGTCGTCGCGGTCCCTCGATGCTCAATGACGAGCACAGCAAAGAAGAAACCTTTAAATCACCAGCATAATGAGAATCCGAGTATTGTTTCACGGAAGTCGATCCGACTGAAGCGTGCTCGTTCAACTGGTCGTTTGATGGGCAATAGACACTCGGTGACCGTTCGACCGGTCATCAGGCACCGGACAACCCGCTTCTCTTTCTCCTTCTCTTCCTGTTAAACGATTATTTTTGTTGTCATCGTAAATCCTTTTAAACGCGCCACTCTTCTGGATCTTCCACGTATGTCCACACCTAGCCACGTCTCCTGGACGACTATCGTTTCCTCTTGATGTCTCACTTAGCCGTTCCTCGGCTGGCTGTCGTTTTGGCGACGACGACGACGACGATTCAACGACAACGCGTATCACACCACCGATATTCGAGAGTTTCTGCTTGCGCTTCGCCTCTTCGCGCCACGCGGAAACGACTGGCTACCCTTCCTCGACCCATCGTCCAACCACCAGCACCCGATTTCACCTGGTTTCTCTCGAGTTTCTATTTTCTCGCTACATTTTCTACGCTTCTAGAATTCCATTCGATGCCAGATCCATAAGATCTTAAGCTACGCGACTTTGTTAAGCGATTTTATAAATCATCATTGATTCAGCCCTTGAAAGTCTTCTCATAATCGCTTTTCTTTTTCTTAATCTTTAAATCGAGTAACGAGAGACTATTGGCGGGGTTCAGTTTTTCAATTCTGCAATGTTTTATATATTCCAAGTTTCTTCGTACAACTGTGCTTCGAGCTTCGAACTTTTACGTTACTTCGAACAGTCCGTACGCCAGATTTCGTTGTGCAAACATAGGGGATGCGATTCTTCAGATCGACCCGGAAGCACTCAGAGGTATCCGTCAGTCCGGAGACCGTTGGGCAATAAAGTAGGTAACCAGAAGGTTCCCCATGACCTTAATTAGTTTATTGGCCGGGATTACGTTTTGGTCGGTCAGTGAAAAGCCTCTTTTTTCCCCTCAGGCATCAAAGGCTGTCGGTCGAGGCATTTCCGCGTTCCTTTTTGTCGGCTGTTTCGGATTTTCTCGTCGGTCGAGATAGTTTCACTCGCTTTCGAACACGTGAAATAAAAGGACTCTGGCAATAACCGCTCAACATTGGCGGACCGTCTCGAGCCAAAAGGATGTCCCGATCGTTCTCGAACTCTGCTCGGCACATTTAACAACCCTCCGCTGTTTAACGAAAGGATTTCAGATAAATCGATCGAAATTGTGTAAACTGTTGTTCATTCAAAATAGACGCGGAAGAAAGTAAGATTGATCGCGACCTGAAACGCTACGTGACGAGTTAAACATTTAAGTACTCGTTGCGCACTGCCGGTTTATAACAGCCACCGTAACAGCCGCAATATATTTGCACGCGTATTTACGACTGTCCACTCCGTTTCGCGGCTAGTCCAGCACGAGATCGGTACCTTCGACAGAATTTGAAAACCATCATCTCGGATGATCTACCGATATCTTATCCCGAATTCCGAGAATTCACTGGGATAAACCGAACGAAATTTGAATTAACGTGCCTTTCGCGCTCCGTGACTTTGTTGTACTCTCCACTTTTTCTAATAAAACATTCCCTCCCTCCAGGTAGACACTTGCGCCACAAAAGCAAGGAACATCTCCTGGGTGCTCGAACCGTTCGGGGCAGACCGTATATCCGTGATATATTCGATCATAAAAATGTATAAATATTTCAAAGCAAATCGCCTGTGAGAAAACGAATTACAAAAGCCACATGTGTGTCTTCCCGCCGCCACTTTTGAAGTTCGAAAGAGAGGAGAGGAGAAAAAGAGAAGCGAGAGGGAACCGTGGCGCGTCGTCGACCAAGTGGCTTCTACGGGTGAAATAGTTCGCCACTCCCACGGGGTGAACGGAACGGAGAGTCGGTCGAAAAAGTCGGAATCCCACCCACCATCCACTCGGTTTCGGTCGCCATCACAAATAATTCGAAACCAGTTCCCATCGTGGGCCACGAATCGCTCTTGTCGGGTGTGTCACACCGTTTTAATGCCCGTTTCACTAGAACAGAACGCGGCGTCCCTTGCTCGTCGAAATAAGACCGTTAAACCCTCTTATCTGCGGCTTCGAGATTCCGTTCCGAAGAACGATCCACTCGACGTGGGCCGGGGTCGTATAATTGAATTTTTGCTCCGACTTTTTTGCGTCTCGGTTTTGTCTGAAAGATTAGAATCCCTAGGAGTTCTCTCGCGTTGTTATACAATACAATATGTTCGTTAAAATTCGATATAATTAATTGGACACGAATAGAATCTGACCAGAAGCTACGATGATCGAGTTGAGAAGTTCCGAACGAAAATGATGGATTGTTGCGTTCACGCGCGTGCTAAGAAAGCCAAAAAGGGATCGTCGAGGAAGAAAAAAGCGCGCGCGAAAAAGAAAGATGGACGGGACGTTAAAAAGCCAGGCTGGAAACGAATCCAAAAAGAGGAGGCGGGAGAGAGCAGCGAGCAGTAAAACGATGAGCGACCGTCCGCCAAGGAGATCCCGCGAGTAGATAATTGTGTAAGTGGATCCAGCCAGCTCGAGGACGACTCCGGACAATCAGCCAGGGGATTATTCCCCGTGGAAGATCGAATGAAACACGAAAATTGCCGAGGAACCGTAACCGATCGTTCGCGGAGTTGGCGAACAACCTCTGCGAAATGATTCGCCATAAATTTTCGTCCCATTCTCCGGTGCGTTCCATAAATTTTTGCTCGAAACGAATCTGCATATACGCATGCGACGCATACTTTCGTATCGCAGAAATTCCTTCTGAAATTGGTGGTGGATCCGCATCGAATTCCTTCTCCACTGTTACTTCCACGTAGATAAATTCTTGCTTCTAACCGTTGAAACGTTCCGCAAGGTTGCGATTAACCTGCTCGCTGACCACTCGTGGATCGATATTGAATTCACGCGATGGACGCTGATCTTCCTCAAGGAACATCGATGCACGCATTGCTGCGCCAAGCGTACGAGCAACACGATGCAGCGGTAGCATTTATGAGCATCGCGAGCGTGAATATTTATGCGTGGACCATTATCGTCTACATAATAGCGGGTATGGCGAATACGGATAAGCAGGCCTCGAGCCTGACTCACGATGAGTCTCGTGAAACGAGACGAAGGGAGCAGAGCCGTGGCACGGATGATTCACTTCAGTCTAATTTGTATTTGAATGGGAAAAATTCCTGTAGAATTCTATCTCGCGTTCTCTTTTCTCGTAACGTTATCGAAAACCTCGAAACACCGCGTGGATTCGTCAGTTGGACCACTGGGTGTATCTTTCTAAAAACAACTTGACTCCCTGTTTAGCATCGAACGCAGGGGAAGACTATAAATAATTTGTTCCACGTGGAAAACCATATGTCACTCGCGTCCATGGCGGCGCGGCGACGCCATTTTCTCGAAATCTGGTCCCAAGCCGGCGGGTCTCGATCGCGTCGGGATGGAACGGGTCGTAATCGGCGAACGCTTTGAAAATTTAATCCCTTCTACGGCCTCGAAAACGCCCATAGCGGCGGCCGGTTGGAGAACATCGTTGCACCGCGGTTGGTATCTGTCCCGAGGAGATACGAAACGCCCATGGTGTTTCATGGTGAGCCGCGTAAGGCCAAGATCCTAAATCACATTTGACTCTTGTAATAGGATTGCTTGGAAAGCCTAAACCCTCGAGGAATGAAATCCGTCTGATAGTAAATCTACCTCTTCCTGCAACCACCACCCCTCTCCCGCTTTATCGCTTTTTCTTCTGCGCCTCCTACGGATCGACCGCGGCTCCGTCGCTTTCAATCGCGCATTCCACGCTCGCGGGCCTCACTGTCCGACGGTGAACGATACCTCGTCTTTTTTACCTCGATTTTTCGACTCTCGACATCGCTAAGAGAGTAAGATCGGGGGCACTTGCTTTCTCTCGTTTGTTCGTTAACCGTTGAAAACAGCGTTAGAAGCAGAGGCACGAAGTGAGAGGTGAAATCTTCAAGTTCGAGGATTCCCCTTTTTTCAGCCCTCCATAAAATCCTTCTGTACCACCAGGAAGTGAAAACGGGATGGAATGTAGGCCAAGGGGTCAGTTTTTTTTTTCTTTCCCCCGTGGACGAAATAATAAACGATGAAAACTTCGGATACGGTGGAACGAGATCTTCCTCGAATAGGATAAAAGGCGCGACCGAGAAACGAAGAGAACAGGTCGCCTTTTCGGCGAAGAAAAAACGAGGGAAAATTCGAGGCAAAAGAGAAACTGAGAATTCTGCCGTCAAAGAAAACATTTCCGTCTTTTTCGAACCCTTCGCGAGAGAACTATATAAATAATGTACTTCATAAAACAATCGTCTCCTGTTTTATTTGACAATAGATAAGTATTTATTTTTCTGAACCTACTGCAACGCGACTTTAAAGTTACATGTCCACGTGTCACGGTTACTTTTCATTATTCTTACTCCCTTGGACCAAGAGAAATTAAATCGCGAGGGATTAATAACAGATTATAAAAATTTGTAATATTTATGGAGATATATCTCCAGTTAGAGAAACGAGTAAAACTTGTAATATTACAAGACTGAGATAGAAACGAAGAGAATCGAGAGGGGACGAAACAAAGAAGAGATCCAGCTCGTACACCGATGTAACATGTTCGCTCTCGAGTCCCATTGCGTCTCCTTTCACGTGTTAATAAATAGCCGGGTTATTACCGGCAAGCTAATTCCTCAGTCACTCTCTTCATTTAACGAAGCCAATTATGAGAGACATAAATGTAAGCACTTAATAGTTGTATACACACGCGCACGCGCGAGCAGAATTCCGCTTTTAGAGCAGTTACACTTCCGTCACGATGCACGGTTGTACAGTTCCTCGTGGAGGCGACGCGAATTTTCCAAGCGGACGAGGGATCGATCGTGGCGAGCGACGAGACGAGTAAGATCGACGCCATGGCTGGTGGATCGCCGCGGCGGAATTAAAAATGGTTACCGATACCGTTTCGCGTATCGTTCATTCGGCACTCTCAGGCGAGACTGAAACGCCGCGAGCGGTTCGCAGTTAAGCAACTGCCCCACTTAATTGCCGCCATGATACTTTTTATTGTACGTTAATTCCGTGATTGTCGTTACGAAATCAATTTGCCACGATACTTGAGGCCTCGTAAAGGTTATTTAACGTGTATTACAAAAAGCAGCGTGCGCTCACGTGGTTCTCCCCTACAGCGACGGCGGCGCGCGGCCGTTTTCTTCGTCGTTCCCAACCGAGGGCACGGGCCGTCGTAAAATTCCACACGTATTGACTTGTTCCGTTGTTCTCCGCCGCGGTTTTAGCTGCATTTCAACGGGTTTACGGGCTCGCATAACTCTGGTAACCGTACACCAAAGTCTCATCGCGGAGGAAACTCCATGCCGCGTAGCCGCCTCCCGATATTTAATGTCTGAAAATACTTGTCGCTTTCTTCTCGAGCGCGTTCAATTTTTCTCCGTTAACGTCTGCGTTGCTCATCTTACATTCGTACCAGAAGAGAAAGGAAACCGGAAAATCTATCTCTCCGCGTTTAACTGCTTCATAGATCGTGCGTGTACGCGTAAAGGGAAAAACGAGGCGCGAGATCTAAGCAACTGGTGCGTTCGAAGCGAAACATCACTATTGCCGATAACCTGTGCAACGATAACCAATATCGCTTCGATTTCTTCCCACGTTGTTACGCGACGGGACGATGGAACGCAGTGCAGTAACACGTGTTGCTCGCGAGGAACTGATCATTTGCAGCGACTTTGGATCGTTCGTGGTCCCGAGGGCCGTCGCCTGTTATTTGTTCGACGAATTAACACGGCTCGCAAACAAACACGCGGTGCAGCTTTTAAAAGCTCCGTGGTGCCGTTGCTCCGTACCTTTCGGTCAACCTTCGCTGCTGTAGCCTTGCTGCCTTCTTTTTTTTTTCTTCTTTTTCCACCGCCGTGCCTTTTCGAAGTGGAAACACGTCGATCGTGAAATTCGTCGAACGAGGAAAAGCAAACATCGTGAGTGTTCCTTCGCTTGGAACGCGACGATTCGTTACGCGTCTTGTGCTGCGTGTTATCTTGTGACTTCTATTTTAAACGAACAATGTTTCTTTTATTCAGAATGCGATCGATTCATTTCATACGCTGAATAATATTCTTGTAATTCGTATGAAAATAAAAATGTAGGACTTGCTTGATTCATACTTATAAATATCGTACGCGTTCATATTCTGTAAATATTAAACAGTATAGAGAACCATTGAAATTTTGCCATTTCCTCTACTGGCATGTAATTATTTAAGAAGATTATAATTATTTATTAAATTGTTTTGTAAAACCACCTAAAGGAAGGACTCTGCAATTAGTATTGGCTTCTCTGAACGTTGGTAACGTAGGGAAGAGGTGCTATGTGCATTCGCGACCTCTTACAACAGTTTACGGAAACTACTCTACGGTAATCAAATGATCAGCCGACAATACAGATTGCTAACACCCTGTAGATATCCACTTCTGCTATATTGGATTCTTGCTTTTGTTAACTTTGTTTAAAAATTGCATGCACACGCTCTTTCTCTTTCTTTGTACCAATAAAAAAGATTTTGTAATTGCTGTCCATTAAAAGATGAAATAAATGAGCGATCTCTTGTATCGACTGTTCGTCGGTAAATACAGTCCCAAATTCGAAGTTGACAATTTTTTATTCGCGTCATTTTCTTCCGCGAAATGCGATTGATATGGCTGTCGTGTGTTCGATTTCGAAAATACATAGAAAAGAGAATAGGTGTCTCTTAAATATGATAAAGAGTGGATAAATATCAGTACTTACTGTAATTACAAACTAGGTTTTCACGTAATGACGTACCATTACGTTAAGTCCGAAGTTTTTAAAGCACTTTGTATAAGCTCATTCAAAAGAAAAGCTATAAGGATCTTCTAATGGTTACGAGTTATTAGCAACCATAAAATTTTACGAACCGAAAATATCAAACCCACTGTTACGTGCTTTTGTACAAAAGCCCTTTGATTCTTTACCTTCAGAAATTAAAACGATAAGACATCTGTGACATTTTACCTAAATTCTAATATAAAATTGGTAACGTTAAATCGTCAAAATTCAATAAAATGGACAGTTTTCCTCGTCAAAAGTATGAGCAGAATTAAGAAAATGGCGATAGAGACTTCTCGATGGACGAAAGCAAAAGACACCGCGACCACGACGAAAGCTAATCCCCGTAGGTGTTATGTTTACGATCTTCTTGCGGATTTGTTGAAATACATAAAAACCCGTTAGATTTATGAAGCGATGATTGATAACTGGTTAGATAACCATGCTCCTAGACGAGTGGAAGTAATTGCTTCAGCAACAGCTCTAAACTTGATTGCCACACAGTCGCGAGCCGTAAAAGTACAAAAAAAAGGACAATTGTAAGAGTTCTTCCACGCGCTTTAAATTTACAGCAACACGTCGCGTATGCTTTTACGTGGACGCCGTGGGAATACGACTATTATTGCATCCCCGATATTATTTTTTAAACCTTCGACGCCTACCATACTCGTACCCACTGTTAATTGAAACCGTTCGACGTTTAACGAGGAGTTCGTGACGGTACAACGAATTATAAATCTTTCGAAGACGTAACGCTATTAAATGTAATTTAATAGCCAGAGATATCTGGTTTCGTTATCGCGAAAGAAATTATGTCCCGAGAACCTTTGATCCGAGCCAATAGGCGAACTTTACGATTGGTCTGCCGAAAGAACAATGAGACGTTACTTTTTATCGGTTCTCCGGATAGATTGGTTGAACCAACTGACGATTCAGCAGCTGCCACCTCAGCGGTAGCGCGAGAAGGCAACGGTCACCACCCTTGTGTTTTAGGGGAGACATATTTGCGGACGTTACTGCCAGAGAAGAAGCAGGTTCTGCGATCGTTGCCAAGGGAACAGAGGATATTAGCGTGTAAAAAAAGACGTTATAAACTCCGAGTCCCTAGTGGCCTCATGCGAACGCTCTCTCCTTGCTTTTTTCCTCCATTTCGCCCAAGCTGAAAGAAAAATTCCATTAATGATAAAATGCCTTTTAAACAGCCTTTTAAACTGATTCAAAGTAATGATAGTTTAATAAGATATAGATACCTCGTCCTGACAATGAAAAGATGAATTCAAAAGAAGATAGAAGTAACTATATCTTAGTTATCTAATTCTTTTTAAGACTAACAAGACTGTAAATGTACTGAATTTTCTTCCGTATTACGAGCAGAATTTTTTCAACCATATTTGGGTGTACACGGTTTTAAGATGTTCCACTCCAGCTGCATCTTTCCCTTTGGTGTTCGACATTTTTCAGAGTGACCGTCATATATAGGCGCAATAAAAACATAACTCCGACGGTCCATTCATCTAAATCCTTTCGCTAACGGAATTCCACGTCTGGTTGAAAGACGCGCATCTCTGTGTTACACCTTAAACTCTTAGTCACGGTCTCGCCTCAGCCACGTTTTATTGCCTTTTTTACCATTTTTCCAGCTTCGTTTTCAGACTTCGATTCTCCTCGGTACCCAGTGCGCTTCCATTCTGCGGTCGAGTTGCACGCGCGTTGCGCAATATTTACCAGTCCCGCTCCAACTATCAAACGCGAACGGTTCCCGTCGCGTTTTTTAAATATCCATCGTCGCGCGTGAACAGTGCAACTTCTATCGTAATCGCTTTCCTCTTAAACTGAAGGTGTGGCGACTTATTAGTGACCGAGGAAGAACTTTCGAGCGACGTCTCAGAGAGGCTACGCGAAATGTGGCTGCAGTAATTTCAAAGCGTAAAGTGTGTACTTCTAACGTGTTCTTTAGAAATGGAAACAGCAGTTTATTTAATTCGTGGACATTCGTCATATAACTTCACTAACCAAAAGATGAACGAAATCTTCTCTCTTCGCTATTGTATATTACGATTGGTGCTTACCTGGTCCATCAATAATTTCTAATTCTCCATGAAATTCATAAACTACTAATTAAAGTAATCACATTAAACTGTACAGAGGTGTGCGTACTTAGATGTATAAGAAGAAACTTTGGTTTTATCGAAGCAAAACTTCCTCCATTTCTATGCTCGCGATTACACATAAATTGACGATGTTTTCTTAACTCTGTACGTTAAATTACACTGTTTCATTTAATAGAAAAGTTCGTTCGTACATAGTACCTCGCATCGCGCTTCGCCATTTCGTAGCTGGCCAGGATTATCGAATTTTTCACTGGGCATTCGACCTCTCACGCCCCTGGACCAACATGGCTGCTCGTGTTACCATAGTAACACCCTCCGGCTTCGAATATAAACCTCGCGAAATGCTCGCACTGGGAATAAAAGGGGCGGTACGAAGCGAGGATGAGACAAGGTGAAGAGGACGAAGGGTGTGCTACGAGTAACATGGCCAAACGATCAAACGTCGGAATGCTTTTCGGTCCTACGTCACCCATCAACAACCAAACCCCGTGCATATCAACTATCTAATCTATATTTATATGCAATCTGCCCAATATGATGAATCGTTGAAACTGCAAGCTAAAAATATCCTGTCACTTCCACATAGTGCAAAAGCAAAATTCTGATAAAGAACATCCGAGATTTTTCTAGCTCATAGTTGGAGATTCAAAAATACTGCATAACAATTCACAACATCTTCTTGAAAAGTCTGTACCCTAAGAGAGGAAGGACGTACCTTTATAGCAAGACTTGTTTAATTAGTGCTACCGTTAGAGGAACTCTTTACGGTCATAATTCCGTGTGTATCGTTCAAGAGACGGTACAAGAGTCGAATGAAATCCAAATTAGAACCGCGAGGTGTTAATCCTGAAGCGAAGCAAACGAGACGATATCCATATATGCGTATATAATTAATTTTAGGTATGGACACGATAGAAATCCATGCATATCTTCCTCGTTAGCCAAACACGTGGGCCGTCCCTCGAAAAGGTCGCCGTGAGGAACGTTACTCACCTTCTCTTTTGACGTAAAGGCGGAAAAACGACTGTGGAGCGTGGCTAAAAATTTGCAATAGAACCAGGTTTATTGGACGATAAAGGCGAACCGGCGAACGGTGAGTTTTTCAAATGGTAAAAGCTGCCGGGGTGACTAGATAAAAATGCCCCAAGTGGTACCGTAAAACGTGCCGCGAGCCTCTTCGACCAGTCGCCAATAAATTCCGGACTCTCGCGGAGGCCTGTAAACACCGGTCTATCATTGCGATACTAAAATTATAAATCGACAATCAGGATGCTGTATCACGTAACGCGCGCATCAACTGGCAGCGACTCGAATTCGTCCTCGATAACACGTTTCGTATCGAGGCTCGTTTAACAGATAATAAATAGATTCCCCTTTTACGTCGTTTCTTTCGCACGATACATCTACATTTAGTTGCACACCTTGTTTACGTATTTATCGACGAATCGCTATCTCTTGTCATTTATTTTCTCATTCGATGTCTACTCGATTTCTGCTTTTTTCAATTAAAATAATATCTTTACTGTTGCAATCGAACTTCCACAGTTCGTTAAGTATACCTGCTACATTTTGTTTAAAAAAAAAAAATATATATATATATTTTACGCGCGATCAGTGTAAGGAATCCACGCATTTACTTGGGAGTTCGGTTTTTGCAGGAGAAGGATATTGGTCGGCCGGTAGTATAGACGGTCTTATTAGGGCACACGTTGGGGAGAGATTACGATGTAAGGGCCAATGACGCGCTGCTCCTCGGGGTTGCTACCGGAGACCAGCTGGCTCATTGCAAATCGTAAACCCTACGATGGACCAATAACAGCCAGGCTGCTTGCGCGCTCCAACTATAAGGCTAACCCCTCGCTTTTTCAAGTCAGTAAGTTCTACGTGTAATGGCGAGTATCCCGCAGCTGATATACTTGAACGACTTTCATCAAATGTTAAGTTATCTTAAATTAATCTCGTAAAAGAAAAAATGGTCACGAAAGCCCGCGGGGCGAAGGTTCGTTACGCGGGGGCGTAAAAAATTTAGCGTTCCGTTGGACGAAGTCACTCGTTCTTAAAAGTAATAACGTTCTTGAACGTTCTATTAACGATTGTCCGCACAGGATACCTTTATTTCGATCACCAAACATTCTTCTAATTTCCGCAGCGTAATAAAGAACAACGAGAAAAGAGTTATTGCTTTATGGTGAAATTTTCGAAAACCTGTCGCGTCTGGTATGGCATAAAAGTGATTTTTACGAGAAAGAGTTCCGACAATTCGACGGTTGAAGCTCAACATTTTGCGAGATGTAGTTTACCATTTTAGTGTAAAATAATTATATGAAATAAAAATAATCGCGTCCGCAAGTTTAAGTTAGCCCTCGATAAAATAAAATCGTTTAGGGGATGTTTTTGCGTATTTATCACATTCCCCGACAACATAACTTTGTCACAGTAAGAGCTCTAGGCGCAAATGACATCACAATGCTCTTCCTGTGACAAAGTTGTGTTGTCGAAATGTACATTTCAATAGTTTTATTCTAATTTATTGTATATTTTAGTAATTTTCTTGTATATTTCAGTAGTTTTATTGTAATATCTTGTATATTTCCCGCTTTAGAGGTAAGAGAGAGAAAGATATATAAAAAGTTATAAGAAAGAGTGAGACAGATGATACCGACTCTACTCTGGAGCCCGTGGCGCCATCTCTGTGAAAAGTGCTCAAACTGGTCGCACATCGTTATCGACAGCGAAGTAAACTACTCAAAGACTACTAGCGCCATCTCTGATGAAAGTACCGAAACTAATGTCCGATCAGTTTCAATGAACCTCCAAGAGATGGCGCTAGTAGTATAATTGTGAGCTGCTAACGATCTTCGGACATTGTAGGGTTGTTGGCAGAGAGCTATAGGGTTTCAAGTGTAAACGAAGTTGGATGAATAAAAATATATTAATTACAAATGTTACTTTCACGCAGTGTACCCCTTATAAGGGACGCATATCATTTCAGTAGGAAAATACAGGTGACATTAAGTTCAAAACAATCCTCTTCAAAGTAAGTCTATATCGTATTACATAACCTTTTTCTACTGTTCAAAGAGTGTTAAATAAGCTACTTATTAAGGTTGTTGAATTGATGTTGATAAAAGTTTCAATATCGATTCAAGTAACATTAGAGCAACGTACGAATTTAATTCTATAATATGAGATTTCCAACTTATTCGCTAACTATCAATAATTTTCTTTAAAAAAATTAAAAGGACCGAAATATAAAATTTGTTTTTAGAGTGCTCTACCGAACACCACCACGACCTCCTCGAAGAGATGTAATTATGGGCGAAATAACAGGAGGAATAATGTATTGGTGGGTTCTCTGGAATTTTTGGCACGAGTCCGATCACATTACAGTAAGTAGTACAGTCGGGTTTCTTTAAAAAAATGCAATGCATTTGTATTTTACATTTTTCTGATTTTTCTATTTTACTTGTATAGGGTCACTTCCCTTATCCACGTCCAATAGAATGGTCTGATGAATATTTGGGAATTCCACCAGACGAATAATATAAATTTTGCTTAACATACAAGTCTTTAAATCTATACATGTATTAGAGATTTTATGATGTATTTAATTGAAATATAAATCCGTGATTGTACAACAATTACATGATTTAGTACATAGATTATCCAATGTATAAGTTGTATGATAGTTTGTTAAACATATTATCCTAATAAAAATATAAATAGAATCATATCATTAGAAAATTTAATCTTTCATTCTTTATATTATCTTATTAATTTAACAATCTATTGGTGTACAAATATATACATGTACATAAATATGTACATAAATATATAGGAATCCATAAATGAAACATTTTGATAGCAACTGCTTCAATCTTGAGATATTCGTGTAACGCATTTGCATCTCTAAAATATTAAAATTCGATGTATTAACTCCCTTTTTTTCAATAATTATTAAGAATATCCATTAATAGTGCTATATGCTAGCCTGTTTACTTCAAAATTCGCGTTACATAGTTACCGTGAGTTATTAAATCGATAAAAGGATAACAGCTGTATTATAAAATTGGCAGTCGTTTCGGTGCAATTTCAGAATACGTAAAAATGTTGCAGTTATTCTAAAGAAAATCTTGATATATAAGATTATTAGTTATTTATCGTAAGAAACATTCGTTATGGACTCAGAACAAGAGCGTGGAGGAGCAGATGAAACGTACGATACGGTAAACATTACCTTAATCTAATGACTTTTGATAGCTGACATCGCGTGCGCGTATAATTTCGATCGCAAAAGAAAGCGTACCCACTGTAAAGTAAAGAACGAACACATTTATAATTGTAGATCAACAGAAGTTTTTAAATTTTTTCTATACAACAATTTCACCTAGCCATGTCCAAGGGTGGATGCTATAGAAACGAGCGGTAAACCACCTGCTTATTTTCCTCAACCCGGAGATGAACTTCCAGCACAACCGGAGAAACAAATGGACCCGATCGGTCCATGGGCAACTGGTCGCGTAACATTTACTCCTCAGGATGGTTTAACGGGGGTCAGGCCAGTTGTTGATCGATATACTGTAACTAATTCTGGGGCACCCCAATGGAGAGCCCATAATGAGAAATTTTTTAAACAATCGAATGAAAAAATTCGAGAAGCTCAGTGCGTAGATAAATGTACAATCGCGCAATCGTTTATTCGAAAAATCATCCGAAAAAATGATATTTCAGGCTTGCTGTAAGTAATGCAAAACGATGCGTTGACCGGTCGTACAAGGAAGCGGACAAGACGCAATGGGAATCGACGGAGCATTTACGAAACCGGGCAAACGAAGTGTATCGTTGGAAAACCGAATTAGAACACGTAATAAGCGATATCACTAAGGAAATAGAATTATTGGAAGCCGAGCATCGACGCGTAAAACATTCTTTGTCAGTTCTCACGATTCCAGAATCTATCGCTGGCGAATTCTTACAATTGCGATCAAGACGATTAGAGTCTGACCTTACAAGAGATGAAGTTGAAGAGGAACTTACCAAGGTTCACATCGTCTTATACTAACATCGAATGCTACATAATATAGTAAGAATTCTTTAACATCCGCATGAAATCATTGCAGGAAGTAGCTCTTTGCTCGGAAATACGTGCTTTACTTAACGAAACTCGAAAGCAAATTGAAATGCAACTAACCGAATTAAAAGCAGCAAAAGCAAGGATGGAGATGGATTGGACTGATAAAACTGACGCCTACACTATCGATTCCCAATGTATAGAACTGAAGAACGATTCTTCTCTTATATTATGGAAACCTGGAGTTACGAGATTTCCAGGAGAGTATGTGTTAAACTTAATTTGATAGATCATTTGTATTCGTTTCTTTTACTAGACAATCAACGCCTTCGAGTTACGAACACTACACTCGAGAAAGTTTGACCGATGCGGAAGCAGCTAAGCAAAGATCCGAAAATTTAAGATCAACTTTGGATTCTATATACAAAAATTCCATTAAGGATCTTCGAGATCAAGCGACCCGGGTAGATCTCGTCTTGGGTCAAAAGATTAAGCTTACGGAGGATGTTCGTCTACAATTAGAGAAGGAACTGCTCCATGTAAATTTCTATTCCTCAATTAAAGATATTGGAATAGAATAATTGATCGGAACGTAATAATCGATGTACTACGTTGTTAACATTCTTTTAGTGTTTGCAAGAACTTGCGAATACTGAAATGTCAATAGAACAGCTTCGTCATTCGACAAGAGGACTAGACTACGCAATGAAAGTAGCGCAAACGCGACTCGCAAACAGATTACAACGGCGCAATGTGGATAATTGCCGCGATACTCCTCAGTTTGCGTAAGTATACGTGCTACGTTTAACGCGAGATAAAATGAACATTGATAGAGAAATATATAATATAATTAAACAAATATTTAGACTTGTAGAAGAAGTGAAATTACTGAATGAACGTACATCGGCCGTGTTGGCGGAATTAAAACGAGCGGAAGACACGCAGGCTGGTTTGGTAAAGGCCCGTAGTGATCTGGAACACGAAATAATCGTAAAACGTAAAACGCTGTATATAGATAAAGAACGAGGACAACTTTTACGCTCATTTTATCCTACCACTATTTAAATGTTAGGAAACGTTTAAAAGAGAGTATCGCTTGATATAAACATTTCAAATATAGATAGTCTTTATACATTTTTTGGAAGTACACGATTTATTCACGAAAAAATATAAGTTTTATATAATAATATTTTTGTTTTGACATTTTATACAAAAATGAAAAATATACATAGCCTGGATACATTGGGGTTTGTTGTGTGATGTTTCATTCGTATAGGTACAGATGAATTATAACACATTTACATCTAAAATCAGCTTAAATTACAGCTATTGCTTCAAAATTAGATTATACTTACGAGACAAATGTATATGATCATAGTTCATCGTGCGGCTGTACATAATTCATTACAAATTCGTAAAGATCATCCAAATTACGGGCACCATTATATTCAGAAACTTTAAGTCCATCGCGATATAAATATAAAGTTGGGAAACCGTCTACTTCTTGTTCATTACACAATTCTTTACTTACATCAAGGGTACAATCTACTTTGACTATCTTCACATTTTCATTTGCCATGAATTTTTGCCCGAGATCCTTCCAGATTGGTGCTAAACGTTTACAGTGTCCACACCAAGGCGCGAAAAATTTAACAAACGAAATACCGTTCTCAATACCATGTTTAAAACTTTCACCTGTTAAACTGAGCACAGCATGAGTCGCGCTATCTGAACCATCAGTCTTAACATTGACTTGGTCATTTTCTTTGCCAAGCATCTTTGTTACATAAGCCTTTAGATCTTCGTGAGTACGTTGTCCAGTATATTTATCCACCTACATAATCATTTGCAAGTACAATTAAATATTGTCTTAGTAAAAGTTAAGAAATGAATAAAAATAATAGATATGCTATACTACCTTCTTTCCATCCTCAATCCAAAGCAATGTTGGATAACCTTTTATCTCAAATTGTCCACAAATACTACGATATTGAGTACAATCTACTTTCGAGATGCTAACATAATTACTGTTGCTTAAACTATTGGCTAATTCTTCCCAGGTAGGACCTAATTTTTGGCAGTGACCACACCAAGGTGCATAAAATTTTACAAAATGATAACCACTGGATACGTGCTTATCAAAAGTGTCTTCCGTTAATTCTACTAAACCATTTACAGGCTCTGGAGGTGGTGGTACTGTATCTTTGCTCTAATTAAAAAAGGGGAAAGAGATTAACTTTATATTATATCTTTTTGTTTAACTTCCAATTTTTCACAATCCAGTTATAATCTTTTGATAATTACCCCAAAGATGGTACCTAGCTGATCACTAAGGAAAGAAGTTAAAGATGGCAAGTCCCTTGAACCTCTAAACTTGGTACCTTTAACCTCACCAGCTTTAAAAAATTTGAGACTGTAACACGAAGAATCATAGAATTAATTTCTCTTCTAAATACATATATATTCATGTATTATTTATTGTCAGAAAGTATTGCTAAGTAAATATGTATATTATTCGTACGTAGGATAACCAGTAACATCGTGTTCTGTACATAAACTATTGTCTGTGGTACAATCTACTTTGGCAATTTTTATGTTATCTTCTTGGTTCGACATTTCAGCTAATTGCTCCCAAGTAGGTTCTAATCTTTGACAATGACCGCACCTACAAAAGTAAATTATTCTTAGTTGTAACATTTTCTGCATTGATACTAACATCATTCTAACAGAATTAATGATTATTCAAAATGTTCTCTATTATTTAATAATATGCATACATACCAGGGAGCGTAAAACATAATAAAATGATTGTTCTTCTGAATTTCTGTTGAAAAATTGTCTTTTGTATACTGTGTTGTATGCTCATGATCTTGTTCGCTATTTACTTGACTCAGCAGAAATACAAACAAAAAGATGTGTTTCTTTAACATGATGCAGTTCAACGAGTTTGCAGTCATATTAATTAATAATTAACGTTTTATTACTGCATCGATTATTGAAATACAAATATCCCTTTCGGATGTGGGAACGGGGATGATTTAAAAAAATTTCTGTATATCGTATATGCTTCTTGAGGTTCAGTTACAAATTCTCCCCGGAGTTGGAATTTAAAAATCTTCCACACTATATGCTCAGTATTCCTGTATTTTACTTCGGTTAAATTGAAGTAGCAAACGTCTGATTTTATTCTATTACTAAAATTCGACAAATTCTTTCACCACGCACTCCCTTCCTCGGTCCCACGCAAATGGATCGAAACCGCCGATTCCGCCCCCATATGATATCTATACACTAGCGGCAACACTTCACTATAAAATTCCTATAAACATCTCTGTGCTGTAACTTTTTCATTTCCTCGAATATGTGATTTATCGAGGGTAGTCGTTTCATTCGGTACACGATTTATCAATATTTCTTTATTTCTCGTTCAATATATGCGCGTACACCTCCGATGTGTACACTTTGGAAACCTAAAGTTTACATTGGCGATTCCATCGCGGTAGAAATCGTTAGTGCGAGTCATCGCATCTAAAGTGGGGGAAGATTCATCATTAAGTGATCCCGTATCGTGGATATCAATCTGTAAACAATGTATACAGTAGGAACAACATGAGCGGCGTTAAGAAAAGAGTTAATCACTTAGCTGTATTCAAACAACGGACGAAACATGACGATAACGCTGAGCTGTCTGAGATTGTTATTTTATCTGCGAGAAAAACCGGCAGTTTAAACCTTTCCTCGAGGGGGCTGTACACGGGTATTCGCATTATTTAAGAATGAAATAAATGTTTTAGACATCGTTCAGATGCTTGACACACCGATGCTACGTTCGCAAATGGGCTAATGTGCATGTTTCTGTTCTCATATGTATTAAATTATAGTTTTCATACATTATTTTCCTCGTTTACGCATGTCATTCTTCAAAGTACATAATATATATATAATGAAATTTTTACATAGGTACAATATTGTTCCATAATAACTGCGTCACATCAACGATCAATAAATTTGTATACATATATATCAGCTTAAAGCTTTTCAGTTGTATTTCATTTATCGATCTCATTGATTGTTGAAAAATGAAGATTCTTTATTATGTTTTTCGTTTGTTTATAAAGTAAAGCGTGTACCGGTCATTAAATATATTTAATTACTGCATAAATATGATACATACTACATTTCCAATTCAGAGTTATAATCGTGAAATTATTTTTTTTTTTATTACTTTAATTCATAGATAGCTTTGCATGCGTTAGACTATGAATAATGCAATAGAGCAAGCAATATTTGTGGTATCATACAAGATCGTAGGTGCACCATGGTAAGTCATCCGCTATCATTGTTTTTCTTATCTAACGATAAGTTTATAATTATCTACTAGTTACCGTACGGCGTGACTAATAAAATCTATTATAGTACCTAATAGAGTATGGTGTATAAATGAATTAACCGAGGATGAGATAAGGAATTTACATTTCGAACTTGATTATACACATGAGAATGAGAGGTGGTGGGAACAAGAATCGCTTAAGACATTGGACTTGAGTTGTAATAATTTAACGACAATTGATCCAAGGATAGAATGTTTGACAGAGTTAAATGCATTATATGTAAGCATACTATATATATTTGTTTGTACTGAACAATAGTATATAGTCTAAAAAAATACATAATGGAATTCTCTACTTTCCAGTTGCAAAGTAATATATTACATATATTGCCTGGTGAGATAGGAAATTTAAAACGGCTGAAAATACTAAACTTATCAAATAATAAGATAGAAAAGTTGCCTTATGAATTCTATAGGCTGGGTGAATTACAAGAATTAAATTTGAAAAGTAATAATATAAATGAACTTGATCCAGCAATCGGTGATTTTATAATGTTAACTCATTTGGTAAAACATTACTAAATTACTTATATATTTTTTAAGATATTTTCGCATACATTTAATCCTCTGAAATGTTGTATATATTCAGGACTTATCGTACAACAACTTAATTGAATTACCAATTGGGATGGGCTATTTGGTACGTTTGATTACTTTGGATTTAAGCCACAACATGCTAAAAGAATTGCCGCCCGACTTAACTAATATGAGAGGTACGATGTACAGTACATATTCAACATAAAAATTTAATAAAAATTACATGTATTTTTTCAAAATAGCATTGCAAAAATTAGACGCAAGTTATAACCAGTTGGAAATATTGCCACCTTTGGGCGAATTAAGGAAGATAGAAAAAGTGATGCTGCAAATAAACAAACTAGTGTCATTTCCTGATATGTCTGGCTGTAGGCTATTGAAAGTGTTACACTTGGCTGATAATAATATTACTGTACGTATCATTTGTACGTTGTACATGTGCTGATTTTAGCATAATACATATAGTAATTGTTTATGGAAAGAAATAATTCATGTGGAGAAATTTTTTATTGTACATCTATATACATCTAAAGATTATGCATTTTTTTTTTATTTTTACATAAAAATGTAATACAAAAATCATAATAGATTTTTAATTTTTATTTTGCATAATTTATAGGAAATTGATATGTCTTGTTTAGAAGGTGTAGGACAATTAAAAACATTGACATTAGGAAATAATCAAATTGAATCAATACCAGAAGAAATAATAAAACTGGTGTATCTAGAAATTTTTGATTTATCACACAACAAAATAACTCTGTATGTTGCATTGCATTTATTACCATTTCATTTAAAAGAAACAGTTTCGAAATAGTATTTTTTGTTTTATAGAATACCAAGTTGCATTGGGATACTGCCTAATCTAAAACAATTTGTAATCGATGGAAATGACGTAAAAAATGTTCGAGCCGACATAATACGATGCGGAACACCTCGAATTTTAAATCATATACGACAGGGTATGAAGAGTACAAATTTAGATGCGAAAGAACACGTGGTATTGGATGTTAGTGCAAACACTTATCCAGACAGGTATGCGCTAACATTCTATTAAATTAAAATTTACTAATTCCTAGTAATTACTTGCAACTAATCAACACTATCGCAGATACGCAATGCAGAGTACAAAATTGCTCAGTTTGGCTGGGCAAAATCTTATCGAATTACCAAGAGAAGTTTTAGAAAATGCACGTAAAGCTGATGTTGGTACAGTGGATTTAAGTAGAAACAAACTATCCACCTTGCCTGACGAATTATGTATAATTGCAAATGTGGCCAATTTGAAATTGACATCTAATCAATTAACGTGTATACCAGAATGGATTGGTGAGAAATACAAGTATTTGCAAGCTTTGGATTTGAGCAAAAATCTCTTACAAGCACTTCCTTCCAGCTTTGGCTTGCTTAAGTATTTGAAAGAACTTGACATTTCATTCAACAGGTATTATTTGCACACTGTATAAAAGATTATTAGTAGAGTATCGAGTATGTCTATTTAAATTGTACTGTGATGATTTTTATTTCTATAATATGCATCTGTATATTATGTAGGTTCGAAGAGCTTCCAGAATCTGTTTATGATGTTGCTTCCCTCGAGATATTAATAGCGAATAACAATCTGATCTGTAACATCGATGCAACATCTTTGCAAAAACTACAGAAACTCGCAGTATTAAATCTTGCTAATAATAATATCGGACACGTGCCACCGGAACTTGGCAATTTAAAGAACCTAAGGTGGGTAAAGTAGTTGCAAACAACTTAGTTATTATGCATATTTGCTCGACATATGTTACAACGTTAAATTCTTGCAGGAATCTATTGTTGTCTGGAAATTGTTTTAAGCAACCGAGACAAGCAATTTTGGCTAAATCTACAGAAGAAATTCTTGCATATCTTAGAAACAGAATACCTCATTGAAAGTAACAAATTGTTGAAATATATATTTAAAGAACTGTTTAAAGCATCAGAAAACAACTAAGTATATGTGTCAACTGAAATATATATGCCAATTATGTGATGTTATTGTAATACAACCACAGAGAAAGGGGGAGAGAGAGAGTACGTTCGTAAATAAATAATTTAATATAAATTAAAAACCGTGTGTTATTAAATGCAATATATGCACATAAAGTTATATATTTATCACTGATCGTATATACGTTACTTACCACCACGGTAGGACCATCGTGCCGATCGTTCCGTGGCACCATCTCTCCAAAAAGTGCTCAAACTGGTCCCACATCGTTACCGACGCTAAAGTACACTACTTTGGACTAGTATCGCCATCTCTCCAAAAAGTGCTCAAACTGGTCGCACATAATTATCGACAGCGAAGTGAACTACTCAAGAACTACTAGCGCAATCTCTGGGGCAATTAGTGAAACTAATGCCCGACCGGTTTGAGCACTTTTCACAGAGATCGCACCACCATCTCAGTCAGTAGTTATTTAAATATGAATATTGATAGAAGCAAATAAAATTAGCCACTAATAAGTACAGAAAGAGTTGTAAATAAGGAGCCTGTAAGGATACTTTGTAAAATTTGTTTATTAACGATAACGAATCCCATAAGATAAGTAGTGTATCTATACATCACATCGCTATCTATCCTATGTCTACGTAGAATTGAACATTTTCTATCTATAATACTTATTATTTCGAACGGAAGGTGTATCGGCGTTTTTCAGACAACCTGCTTTATCCTTTGCGGTTCTCGTCTATCACGAGGACTGTTCTGATAATTGGCGGAATGTGCGGTTCCTTCGGAACAGGAGCTTTTCAATTTTGGCTTCTGCTTGGCCTTTGCGCTCGACGTTCGACGGATAACGCTCTCGATGTACCTTTGATCTTTCTCATTTATATCAGCAGGCGTATTATTCCTTTGACAGCCCTCTTGGCCCCTGTAATTGCAAATTAAACGAAACCGCGTTCATTTCGCGCCCGTTTGAGACATAAGATCTTTAATTCGATACAACATCGTATCAGACGATATTGCTTCGTAGACTGTCGCCGATGAAATTTCTTTTCTCCTTTTGATAAAAGTCTTTACTTTAACTGCGAAGCTTGATAACTTTTTCTCCAGCTGTTCGCCAGCTTAAGGACGCGTCGATCGACGAGGGTATCGTCGAGGCGCGGAAAGTTTTGAATCTATTTGAAAGCGAATCGAGAGGCAGCGTCGAGACGGTGGATTTTTCGGCGCGTTTAACAGGGATCCTCGGCTGCAGGGGAGCGACGAAGGGAGGAAAAGGGAAGTCCCCGGGTGTTTAGCACGGAGGCAGAAGCTCGCATCTCGTTACGCGAAATTCGAAATGGTATTCCCCTAGGCACATTACGGCGGGCATTTCGCTAATGAAACGACTAAAATGCGGGGAGTGTAACTCGCTCTAAAGAGATAGGGGCTGCGAAGCCATACTTCAGCTAAAAGTAAGAACTTTTACGTGGCGCGATCCTAAAGATTTTCGCGCCCTTTCCTTACTCGTGCTCTGTCTTATCGTCTTTCCGGCGACCACCTCCGTTCATTTATCTCCCTTCTCTCTCTCTCGATATTTTTCTTTTCGTTTCGAAACAACGATCTCGAGATGAGGATTACCTTTGATAGTTGTTGTACAGCTTCAGGATCATCTTGTTCAAGCACGCGTTGTCCTTCTGAAGCGCTTTCAGCTCCGATTCTTTCTCCTGACGGCGAATCAGACGCGATTAACGTGTCGCAGTTATTACTTCGTTTAATTTTAATTAAGTGGATAGTAAAATATCGAATAATCGCGGTACCGTTAACGCGTTCGTCATGGTTTTAAGTTCCTCGTAGCGCGTCTCAGAAAGATGACGGGCCGTGATTGTCTCCGTGGTGAGTCTCGTCAATTGTTGCCTGTAATTTTGCTCCCGTTCCATCGCCTTGTCCCATGCTTCCTCTCGAGCGATAATGGTATCTCGAAGGGTCTGCATGTCTTTCTCCAATACCTCTAATTCCGATCTACGGAAATCGTATCGATCCCATGCTATTCCATCATTGTTGCAAGCATCGTTTAATATGAAGAAAAGAAGAAGAAAATGGAAATCTATTTACTTGGTAATAGTGACGGTGGGTGGTTGCTTCTCGCAGCTTTCCAATTTCCTCTGACAACCCATGCACACCGCCCAGACTTGTACCCCGCGATCCGCTTTAGATGCGATGTTTGTCGTTGACGTCCCATTCGTTTCCATCATCGACGTATTCCTCCTCTGAAATATCAGAGCGAAGTGTAATTTCCAGAAGAGGCTAACCACGCGCAAAACGCTCGTACCCCGGCCTGTTCCGTTTCCTCTCTCATCTCGTCGATCTTCAATTTCTCCAAGTCGAGTTCCTCCCGCAACGACGCGAGCCTCTTCTCCAGCCGTTTGATCTCGTTCCGCTCCTCTTTCAGTCTTGTACAGAAACGCCGCGTTAGAGAAGAGGACGCGTTCGACGCGATGGGAACAATGGCGAATGATCGATAGCGACGAAGCCAACGGAAAACGCGTAGAGATCGTTAAAGAACGCGGAAACATCGCTCGAGATAAAATGGTAATCGAAAAGAGTGACTCGTCGGCTTTTTCGTGAGGCAGATACCCGACTCTGCGCTGGGATTGAAAGAGCACGAAGCGTAGTTCGAAAGCTTCCATCGTTAACGAGATTGTTCGACGTTCTTTTTCCATTCAAAGAGTTTTCTACCAAAAGGTCGGCTAGTATCGTTTTCACAAAAATCAATCAGATAAGGTTAATGAGCTTGATTGGAGTTTAACTAAATGATTATAAAATTCCCTTTAAAGGGTTTCTAAGGCGGGCTCGAGCGGCGGGTAAAAAAAATAAAATAGGGAGAACGCCGGCAATTCATCGAAGTAGGAAGCTTCGTATTCCGAAGGAAGATGATTAGCGGCACTGATGATGCAAGCGACGGTGAAAACCACAAAAGGCACGATTTTTGTTCTCCATTGTACGCGCGTTTGATACTCACTGAGACGCGAGGGCTTTGTTCTCGGTTATAAGATTCTGATTCCGCGTTTGCATTACGATATTGCTGTCTTCCAGGAACTTCATTTTGGTTCGCATTTTATCCAGGGTGATCGCGTCCCTTTCATTGACACGTTTCGCTGTCTCTTGTTTGTACGCCAGCGTCATCCTCTCGTTTTCCATTCGAGTGTCTCTGTACAATGGGTCGCCCAGCACTAAAATTTTCATTGAAATAAGTTAAGAGTTCCTCGTACTCGTCGATTTCCACGAACGTGTGGATGATTTTGCGATACTCGATCGAGGAATGAATGGTTCGAGGTTAACTGCAATTGAAATTTCCCTCGCGTTCTTTCCTTTTATACGATCCAATTTGAACCTACCCCGAATTCTCGGCTATAATAACCACATATTGTACAGACGTGTGCACCCCTTTATGAGAAAGGATTAATATCAGGATGTACGAAAGATATTCACGGGAAGTGGGACATTGGAGTGCAAATCGACGGCGGGCTACCACCTCCCTCCTAGGTCGACGTCGAGTTCGAGTTTTCGTGGTCCCATGCGAATCATCCCCCTTTTAACAGACGCGTAAACGCGTCTGCACACAGTACTATACGTACTATCATACGTATACCATTGTAAGGCAAAACGTGATCCGCAAGATAAAGTCCGCAGAATTACAATAATATAACGTTATATTTTACCTGTCGCGGGCGTTTCAGCGTTGCCTCCTTGGAATTCCAGCGTTCTCCATCCCGCGCAGTAGCCTGCGAGTTAAGATGCGCGGAAATGGCGCAATTAGTAGGTTGTAATATGGTAAATAAGGCGGCTCGTACCAGTCCTGTAAGACTCAGGAAGCGTGACGCTCGGCGCCAGACCGTAGGTGGAAGCTGCATAGCGGTTGTATTGGTTGTCGTAATAGGTTCTTTCTTTCGGACTGGTCGTCTGTTGATAGTGAACGCAGGACATCGCGGTGGCGAGATTTCGAGAAGAACTCCCTGGACGCTCGTTCGGCTTCTACCGTTCTCAATATCGCTGGAATCGCGTTTTCGAAGGACAGCTGAAACGGATCGTCGGGTCCACCGCGACCTGGATCGCGAGGCGTTCTCCTTGTCCCTTGATCCTTCGCATAATACCGCGAGCGACGTGTTGAAAATAGAACGGGAAGATTTAGCGAGCAGGCAGACGTCAGTTTTATTACCCTGAATTTTTCTCTGACCACATCGAGCGATCGAGACGGTCATTTGTTTAATTTCGATATAAAACATCTTCTTTTAATCCTTAACAGCTCGTTACCTCACTCACGGGAATAATCAAGAGGGAGGAAAACACGTAAGAATGCGAGAGAAACTTGTCAAAGACGAATTGCGTCGAAGCGAAGACCGGTCGCGTCGCGATTGAGTTTAATTCGAAATTAGAGGCCTCGAGCGATGTTTGCCAAAGCTCGTGAATTCCTCCTGTCGCAGATCCTCCCCACTCGGATTCATCACGGCGCCACAGAATTTTACAGCTTGTACCACGGTAGGCCGTAAAAGAGAACGCAGGGACGCGGAGATATTTGATTTCGGTAGCAGGGGTACGCCCTCTCCCTCGATTTGCCCGTCTGCGTGGCCAGCCCTCGTAAATTCTTTACGAGCTCGTGTACACGGACGAAATGATATAAAGTGGTTGAAGACGAAACGGACAGAGAGACGCTCGTGCCTTTCGTCGCGAATCAACACGCGTCGGTGGTGAGTTAATTGCCATCCGTGCAGAGGGAATCGTCCCGTCCCTTGCCAACGATTAACACGGTAATTAAATCATTCCGGGAAACCAAAGGTGAGAGGTGAACTCGTGTGAACTGAAAAAACCGATCGATCACGGCGAGATTTATTTTGCGGACCATTACGAGGACTTGAAAAGGTTCGCGGAGCCGATAGGGGATGATTTGTTGGAGGGAGCATTGGCGAGGTACCACGCGAACGTTCTAGGATATCATGGACGAGTTTATTCGATAAGTATGTACAAATTCTTCGCCAGTGAAAATATGAGCGTCGTAATAAAACGTGGTGTTCTGGTGGCGTAGCCGATACATGTTACACCCCTGTCTCTCTTCGTCCATTTCACGTTCAAGGACACTTTCATTTCTTCACATTTTTTAGATAAATTCATAGACCCTCTCACTCTTCACTTTCCACCTTTTCGTTCTCTTCGGTATCCTCTTCATTTTCCGCGAGAAACACGCCGCGAGTAATTCTCAGTTCATCTTTCGAAACGACTAGACATCACGACCTGCATTGTATATGGACATTGTAAAAATAAACTATTTATTCGTTACGTATACAATCAACTATCCACATCAGTTTAACCCGCCGTAGGACGTTAAGTTGTTCGTAGCCGTGTCGTCTGAGTGCTCGTATCCTTTATTCGATTAACGAAATATTCGCTCGGTGTATGCTCTAACGATCGGGAAAACGTAATCGAGCAGTGAACACGGTCTCTGGAGGAACAGCAGATTCTCTCTCCAGCAGATTCGTGGCGACAGTCATTTGAAGAATCGTATAATCTTCAAAAGGATCGCACGCGCCAAGGAGTCGAGTCAAAGATCGGGTACAGATTTACGACCTCTGTCGACCCGGGCTCTCGAAGCATCCCAAGATCGCTATCGAATCGCCTGTATCGCGTCGCAATTAACGTGATATCGCGTACAGTTCGCGTCTCTTTCTTCTTCTCGTTTTCTTATTTTTTTTTCTTTTTTCTTTAAATAGGATACAATAAATACGACGAATAGACGAGTTACAAATACAGCTTCATCTACTGTTGTCTAAACTCTATTACACACTTTCAATGACTACCTCCGCTCGTAACCTTTCACGCCGTTGTATTATGGAAGGACGTTTCAATATCGAACTGTGATAGTAGGAAAGTTTGAGCGGTCGATGAAAAAACTTTTAACGATTAAACGTCCCGATATTGATCATCGACGCTGTGAACTCTTTTTGTTTACCTTTTATCGCAATTTTTACCCTGTGAATCAGTAAGCTCGCCGGAGAACGGAAGCTATTTTGTCGCGAATGTTGCCTTTCAGCGAACGGATTGTCACAGATGTCAAGGAGACGGTGACAATAACTCGAAGGTACAAGTATGATCGTGTAATTTGCTGAGACAAGTGCTGATGTGTTTCATTGATTCGACCGAGTAATCGAAGGGCTCTACACGAAGGCCATCCAGCTCGACATTTCCAGTAGTTTTAATTAAAGAACGCCTCATCGTTTCTTCCCTCAAACACCACTTTTCTCCAAAAATAGATTCGAAAACGATTTTCGTAATAGATTTGCCTGAACTGGTCGCGAACCAGTTATATCATTGTTGATATCGCAACGTTTCGAACAATGGCGACAGCTGGCTTTCAAGTCCGCAGCCTTCAATTGCACCGGAGGCATCGATTCAACGCTCTCGTGGATCGCTAACAAAATTATCCGCTCGAGGGCTAAGCGTTTTCGCGTCCATCGCGAATGGATGGAATACATGAATATATTACACGTTCACGGCTAATACATACGCGTGGTCTGTCTGCTGATGTGAATTTCTACGCGTGTATGTATACTATATATACACGAAGCCGTTTTTCATTCCCTGTGTGTATACGTCGACGAAGGTATACCTTGAGCGTATCATTTTCCACGTGGGTTGATCGATCGCCAGGCTAATGCGTTTTTCTATCCTCTTTGAAATTCGAAGAGATGGTATTTTCGTTGATAATAATCGTTCGTTCGCGTACAATTTCCTATTATTAAATGTCCTACTTGGCATTTCGTACTTGCGTTACTGTGATATCGTGTATTAATTAGAGGATGAAAAACACGTTCGTAGAAACGAAAACATCGAGCAGATTCTTCGCACCACCCTGAATTATGCCTCCAGCGAAGAGGTCCTCGGCTGTCGTAGACGCGGATGAAGGAGTACAGGTAAGAGTTTGTCGAAGCTGAAGAGCTGATCCGTTGTGCAGAAGAATCGTGGGTGGACCTAAAGTGCGATTTAGTCGTCGAGACACGATTTTCATCGTCCAATTTTTACACCAAAGACACCATTACTCGTTTCCTAGCGGTGGAGTGCAACATGGCGATCTGGTCGCTCCTCCGCGAAGACTGCGCCGTTAGCGACGTCGTCATCACAGCTCTGGTCGTATTGTCCGTTCCACCGACACCAAAGCACTGATGAGGATTCGTGGCTCGCCATCCGGAGAACCATGTGATCGGCTGCGTGTTCCTGTCGAATCGGAACGGTTCGTTGTCGCGGTATCTATATCACAAATTCAATTCTGAACCTATCAAAAAGGGACCCGATACTCACCGAACAGTTTTACAGAACGACGTGCTGAACAGACAGTATATAATGGGGTTCGCAGCCGAATTCAGCGTGGTCAAGCTTTGAATGAAAGTGGCCACGGCGGTGTAGGTCTGGTTCGTCGGCACGTATCCGTAGACTTGCAGTATGTCGAACACTATGTACGGACTCCAACAGAGAATGAATACTGAAAATCGAATTTCGAAAGGTTTTAGAAGAAGGATCTCCAAGTCACATCGGCCAGCGATTTCAAGGAGCTCGTTTACGCCGTGAAGAGCACTCCATTCGACGGACGAGACGCGTTCATAACGATCGTTTGTCCAGAAAGCGAGTTGCACGAACCGTTAATGGCTGATCGGGACGCGTAAGAGCTTTAAATGATTTTGATGAAAGAACGCATTGTATGGTTCGTCTGGCTTGTAATTGATGAACGCTTTGTTGTTTCAGCAGCGAAAGCTCCGTAAACACTGTCAGCTCTCCAATGCGAGACGCTCAAGTGTCGTCCCGTGAGAAAAAATAAAATGTAACGATACTAGGAGCTGAAATGATTTTTCAAGAAAGCTAGTAATCGGTAGATGTCTGCTGGGAACAATATATCGCGCAGAAGGGGTATCCATTTTAATAGTTCTCTCGATTTCAAAGTACACCAAAGGGAATTGTTGTTCAACGGAGCTCCACTTCCTTTGATCCGTTCTGTTCGGTACGAGCACCGTCCGTTGAAAAAGGCAGTGGCCGACACGACGGTTAGAGTGACCGATCCTTTGAACAAACTTTGGTGTAGGTATATACACCTGCTCCCCTGAGACATAATGGAGGAACGATGGCGCCATGTGCAAGCATCTCAAACTCCTACGCAATGTTTGACAAGTGAGCGGAAGCACGAGATGCCGCGATTCGTTTAAGTAAATTATCGTCATCGCGAATCGTTGCACATGCACGAGAAAAGCGTCCGCGAGGAACAAGAAGACATCGACCACGGTCTCAGGAGAAAATTGAATTTCCCGAACGGAAAGGGAGATCTTTCGACGAGGTCTCGTCGGGTCTGACTTCTCTTAGCTACGCGTTTACATATTCCTGCGCGAGTGATTCGCGAGAGAGCCGGAGGTCGTGGACCATTTTCGCTTATCTCCTTTGCCGCGTAACGTTTTTGCGCTCCGCAAACGTAATCGTACGGGAGAACCGAGCGCAGGGATGGCAAGGGCGTTGTTACGTTTTATTGTCGCCGATAAACGCGGTTTCAATCTTTCACCGACTTTACCCGCTCCGAACTTGGACTGTAATGCTTGCGTTCATTAAATTTTTATGCCACCGCGTATCGCGCGATTTACGCGGCTAACGGGTCCACCGTATCGGTAGCCTTAAATTATTTATCGCCTCGCGGATTCGAAGGAATTTTTATATTTTACGATGATACCGTCGCGAGCTTTCCTACGGATTTTTGTACTTTCGTTCCTTCCGCGAGCAGGACCGAATCGCATGGTAATCAGCGAAATTTGTAACTCGTAATAAATTTACAGGAGCAGCTTTCTGCAGCGTTTACTTACCGAATACTATGACGAGGGTCATCTTGACCGTTTTTACTTTGGCTCTAGGAATAAGTCCACGGGAGGACACCCTCCTGGTGTCCCTGGTAGGTCCCTGGCGTAATGCCCCTCCTTGCGACCATATAGTAGCCACGATCACAGCGTAACAGCCCCCTATTATCAGAGTCGGGGCTATAAAGAGGGCAAAGCTGAACAGGCTGACGTAGATCCTCCACAGCAACGGAGAGCCCAGCTCTATCCAGCATTGCGTCTTCCCCTGGTAAATCATCCTGCCAATTATGCTCATGGTACGACCGATCTATCATGATTTTCATCGCGAACGCGGAGAAATCGTTTCAATCATTTTGTATAATAAGTTATGTACGATCAGTTATTCGATACCTGTATGATTTCCTCTTGGAACAGGAAAATGATCGGCGCGCTGAACAATGCCGACAGACCCCAGGCAGTCACGATTAAGACCCTGGCTCTCCACCCTGCGATCAAAGTCGAATTTCCAGTCTCAAATTGAGAGTCTTCAATGTCGCGACGACACGAGGTAAACGAACTTTTCGCAAGACAGTCGCAGATCGATAGAGAACGAAAGAATACCAATAGAAAGACGATGACTGCGAGCACACGGTGCAATAAAGAAACCTCGTCTTCCACGAATCTATTCGTCGCTTTAATAAATAGCAGTACACCGTTATTTCGGTTGCCAACATCTTAAGATACCGGCGATATTAATGACTCGGGAAGAAATCATATTTCATGGTACACTTAAGAAATTAATGGCGTCGTTGGAAGCCCTGAATCCAGTCTAGAATTTTCGGTTGGACGTACGCGAAACGCTTGGATCGATACGACATTTGCATCGCAGATTACCGTCTGATTATAAGCGGAGAGAGATTACTAAGCGATAAGTATCCCAACTGTCCAAAGTTTGTTAATATTTCATCAATGGTGAAGCACGTCGTTAACGTAGCCGTGGAGCCCGTATTTTGCTTCGGTTCCTTCAACTCTCGACCTGTCGCGATTTTACGATATCCAGCTTATTAGAAGTATAAACAAGTCACGAATAACATCGACGACTGGTAGACGTGATTCGATGCAAGAGTCAGGAGTGAGGAGAAGCGATACGATATGGCGTGCGGTACCATTTTTCCAATTACAAAGAAGAAGTCTCGTATTGCGGACATATACTCTTGCAATGTTGCTGGTGTTATGAAACCTGATGGAACAACTCTTATAAATAATGGTAGCACGAGACGGTATCGTTTGCTTCAGAAGCGACCGTTTCTGAACTAAAGCTACCGTGCAAACTATCCTTTAACTGAGCGGCATTGTCGCAGTCGTTGCAACTGTCGAGACTTTCGAGTGCGCGCGTCAGAGGAGCTTTAGAAACTTTAATCGAGGTAACGTTATACTTACATCTTCCGGTGAAATTCATGGGCTTGGTGATGGCATCGTATCTGTCGATCGACAACGCGACGAGCACGTAGGTAGAGCTAAAGGTAACGACGCATTGCACGAACCTTATCAGCTTACAGGCGATGTTGCCCGCGTGCCATACCACCGTCGTTTTCCAAATTATATCCGTCGGCACGGATATCAGGCCGACCAATAAATCTGCAACAAGATATGCGACGTGGCAAGATGATTCATCGCGAGGCTATTATTAAACAGCATCTACACGCCGTCCACTTAATTCGCGAATGAATGAACGCGCTTTACTTGCCGTACCGGTCGAGGAAACTGACGCGTTCATTCACCGAGAGCGATACTTTCGAAGCACTCGAAAATTTTCCGACCGCTGCGAATGTCTACTTTTTCTTCCCTTGTTTTCCTTCGATCGCGACAAATGTACCGCGCGATATTTTCCAGCGTGCAAGCACATATTTCACGGACGGTCCCGCGATTTTTCACGCGGCGAGAGAAGAGGCGTAAAGAAGTGGTTTAAAGGATATCGTATCGAGTGTAGTGCTTCTAGAAGTGCTATTCGGTCGGCCATAAAAAAGACCCTCGAAAGTGAGATCTCACCCTACGGATTCCCATGCGAAACGACCGTGTCTCAGCTCGTACGTCTCTGCCGATATTGAAACTCGATTTGGATTTGCCATTTTGCAATAACGGGGATTCCGATGAAAGAATTAATCGAGGCGACACACGGTACACGCATTACCGTCGTACTCTATTTGGGAATCGAATCTTTTTTAGGTATATACATAAACTGAATAAAAATAGATGGCGTCTAACACTTGGTTGTACATTTCCGTGGTACAGTGTCGTTTATCATCGCTCCACAATGTTACCCGCGCGAACAGAGACAAACGAGCCTTGTCGAAATTATTGATTATCCAGGCCTGCTCGAGGGATGGAACATTTTTACATCATAAATACGATTTTTCCGCAGCGCCCCAGGTAGAATGCACAATTTTTCATAACCGATGCTTCGTCGCTTGATCTTCCTCATATTAAAGGATATAGTTTATTAGATGGCGAATAAATAATCTCTTTGATGTTCGTTGTCAAAGGTTTCGCGTCGATCGATACCAGTAAGCTGATGCTTCAATTTAGAACGTTGCTATCTGGAGGCCTCCAGGTCCCTCGTGTCCCTCGCGATCCATTCCTTCCTTTCTACATCGGACCGCCACCATTTCTCCGAAATCTTGAAATTGCGTCTTTATATTCTTCGTTATTTATCGGGCACCGTTGCGCAAAAGGCGGGCAAAACTCGTGTGAGAATTTGAATTTTACGGCGTGTCCGCGAGATCGGCCGCCTTTCTTTTACGGCAGCTCGAATCTCGCTGTTACTCGCTCGTAAACGGGCGTCATCGTCTTCGGATTCTGCTCGACGCTGACGACCGCGCTCAGAGCATCATCTGGTTAATTGCGATCCCACCGTTGTCGCACCTCATTCGCATGTAAATACCTCGCTCCATATAGTTTACGAACCTTCTCCTCGTCAATTTTTATTTTACACCCCGGTCCCAACCGTACGAACGCGACGCGTCCCTCGACTCCATCGCGCGTTACGCAATTTGTCGATATTCCTTTATACCTCTAAACGAGTCTCAGTTCGAGCTTCTTCAAGCTCGGTTGCTCGCGTAAGCCGGCTCGTTAGATTTTATTTTTTCTTGTCGACGGTGTTTCTTTCGGGTCGTTCCTTCCCAGCGAAACGGTCAACGTATCCTCCTCTCGATGAAGCGATCCGAGAAACACCTCTGGCTCTACTCCCGTCTCGCTTGAAAGCCAAGAAAAAAACGAAAGCTTCGCGTGCTTCTATTCCTACGCAGACTTGTCTCCACGTTGTTTTCACGTCGGTGGTCGTTCGACGAGCCTGGAACGAGCATCGTCGTCGTACGGACAAGTGGCCTTTTACGCTAGATCGTTTGTACGCCGTAAAACGTCATTGGCTGGGTTTCGGCACATTTTTGCACGCGCGAACGCCTTTTACACGGTGCAAATGCGGACTTACAACGCGCAGGACGCGCAACCGTGTCGGATCACCGTGTAGCCAAGGCTCGTCGAGCATCGCCGATGCGATTTCATTCCGAATCGAGGCGTTTTCATTGCTACCGGTATAAACGAGACCCTTGCAGGGAATATCGGCCATAGACGCAACGGAAAGGGGTAATAACGAAGCGACGCTGGAGGTTACGGCGCCTCATAAGTCAGAATGGAACAACGAAGGAGAGAGGAAGGAGCTACTTTTTTTTTGCGACGAACATTCGCTCGATTGGATACATAGGATACAGTTTGGTTATAGATTCGCTTCCGGTCTGCGTACTTAAGCCGACAAGTTTGGTCGAAGGAGGTGCGTCGCAGTCGAACTGTCCGAAAAGATCCGACTCTTCGTTCTTAATGCACGCAGGGAAAGAATCGGACCATTGGACTGTTTGATCAACATTTGAGGTCAGATTTCTTACTGGACTACTTCGACCAATTAAGCTGTCCATTCCGCCCACGAATTCGTTTCTCCCTAAACCCAATATTCGGAATAACCGCCGTTTACACGAATACCACTCTCGCTGGCAATCTCTTCTTCTTTGCTGAAACGACCACTCGAACCTATCTCGTAACGAGTTCGTAACGATTATTGGAGAACAACGGCGAGGATTTATATGCAAATAAAACGGCCTTCGCTCAACTTGACCATTTGTTTCAATTTCTTTTCAGAACAGCGGATAAATGCTTTCTTTCATTGTGAAACGTGAAACTTCTTTATTGCAAGAGCAACTAACCAATAACGGAGCGTAATTAAAGCGCGATATTAAAGTGTAAAGGCGAACGAAGTTTATATTGGACCAGTTTTTCATCCAGACTTTCGCAATAATTGTAAGCTCACCTTTAAGCTGTTCGGTATTAACTGATTTCGCGGCCAGAAGAACGCTGAGAGATCTGCGGTACCGAAGTATCGTAGAATTCGAAGAAGTTGGGGTAATGGTGATCGCGAGGCGGTTCGAAGAGAAAAGACAGACGCGGGCCACCTCGAAGTTACGACCGCCTCTTCGTCTCTGCCTTTAGTTGCCGGCGCCGAGCTTTCAGACACGCACAATGGACGCCACGAGAAACGTAATACGAGGAGAGAGGAGAAAAAAGCGTGTAAGGGGCAGAAAGAATTTGTAAAGATTGAAACGAAGCCCGTTACACGCCCGAAGGTCCGCGCGTCCGTGACTCAACCAACGGGTCAAAGTTTGTCCTCTTAACTTTGTTGCGTCGACGTAAAGGTCTGTACCATGGCGATGGTTCATCGTCGTGTATACGAGGACGTAAAACGTCCGCGTAAACCTCCGTAACTGCGTCGAAATCCGGGGTACAGTTCGGCATACGAAATGTTTGCGAGCTCTCCTTCGACGTTGATACGTTTGAGGAGGTGGAAGTGTTCTACGACCTGTAAGTTTTTAGGTTGACAGAAAGAAACTTCAACGACGAAGTCGGAAGAGTCGGAAATACTCGAGCCATTTTACGATGCGCGCGAGGAATGAGCACAATTTATGTGCAAATCGTTTTCTTTCGCTGCGATTATCGTTTTTGTCTTTGCCCTTTCCGCGCGTTCGATCAAATCGAGTGGAAATGAAATAAAAATTGTGGGAGACGTAGAGAGACGAAATTGGCAATCGATCGAGCTGCTCGATCATGCGTGGTTTCCTTGATCTACGAAGATGAGGAGCTGGGGATTATCAATTATTTTTCACTATCAAAAAATCATTTTTATAGTAATTATAAAGCCATCGAAACGCATTTGGAATCACTTACCCGCAAACGCTAGCTGTTTGATAAAAAAGTCCATCCGCGTTTTTCGTCGCTTTCCCCAGACAAGTCCAATTAGTACCGCGATATTACCCACGACGATCATCACGAACAGCAGCGATAAAACCGTGAATTGTCCCGTCTGCAATAGAAAATAAAGAAACAGTGCGATTAAGTCTGACACAGAATAATCATCGTGACGAACTGAAAAGCAACGATAATCATTTTGGTAATTAACTTGTTTACGTTCATATGAGACAAAGGAGTTTTAGAGCGAGGCTTTTCTCCGGTTTGCCGATCCGATCGTAACCTCCCCTCGTAAATCAACGCCTATACGATGATCTACGCTATTAATCAGCAACGGTGGTTACGAGCAAGACGAACGTCACCGAAGGCGATACCAAACTTGATTACAAACGATGATCCATTGTTGGTTTACAACGAGTCCATTGTTTAAAAAAAAAGAATAATATACCATCGGTATAAATGAACATCAAACAATGAATATTAACAAGTAATCATAAAGTGAATTACAAGCAGAAGTTTATACAACTTACTTCCTACAGATTGAGATTCCTTCGATAATGAATACTAGTGTCAACAATGAAATATTAATGAGAATACCTGAGAGCGAGAAGATTTCCATTTCAGTTTCGTTTAACCTCTGTTTATACGTATCGCGTGATCGGGGACCCCTCATTCCTTAGCAGGAAGGATATAAATGCAACATTACTAAAAGTACTTGGAATAGGAGTATAAATAAACGCGTCGTACTGAATTAATTAAAAAAGTCAGCGATTCAAACAGTTCTTTGCCGTTGGCGTCTCGATGACGGTGTAGAGCAGCATAAGCCGATAGGGAAAAGTTCTCTACGCGACAGAATTATTAAGGTAAGCAAACAAGTAATTTTTTAACGAACCAGCCAGAGTTGGCGCAAATAAAAGAACAATGCGGAACGAAGCACGGATTCAACGGATTCGTGGCTCGAGTAATACACCGCCTGTTTCAAGTCTTCCGTTACCGTTGAAACCGGACGGAGAGCGTATACCTGTAGAGAGCGGTTCACTGGAGATCCAACATCTAATTACCCTCGTTGACGGTAAAGGTAAACGGCGCAGCAAAAAGGTTTCGTTGGTCGAATCAGCTGTCTTTTATTTTTTTAATTTAACTATTCCTGACGTGCACACTGCGCGCAGCGGATCGATCAGCGAAGTGAACCTCGATCTGGCCTGAATTTATGAAAGAAGCAGCAGGTAGTTGATATTCTTGGCCGAAAATCACGGTGCGTACATTTTTTGATTGGTACTTGAAGTTTAAAGCGGTACAGGAGTTCGTCGAGTTCGTCTCAGTCAGGATTTCCAAGGTTGGGGTCGGAAAATTGCAGAAGAGAGCAAAGATGGAATTTATTATCCACGACGGACGGGATCCAAAGATCGCGATCGGAGAAAGGGAAGCTTCCGGTTGGTTTTGGTAAAGGTTCCAGGGGCAGATATGAAAAGAGGGTTAACGTAAATCGTGAGAGTACGTCAGCCGCAGAACAGAGGGAAGTTCCGCGTTTCCGTTCGGGCTAAACATATTTCTTCGCGTGCTCGATGACACCGTGGTCATTTATGGAAAATCGATGGCCGATATCCTACGGATTCGTGGTGGGCAGAGAGAGAGAGTCGACGGGAAGCCCGTCGCTCTGCCCTTCTGTTCTCAATGGTAGATTATTAGTTTCCATTTCTGAGCACGCCCACCTCGGGGGTCTGATTGCGAGGTGGGTGGACCGTTAAGAGAGAAATTTACGATTGCAAGATTTCACGGGGGTACCACCTGCGAGCGGCGAGCACGCACTCGCCTCGTAGCCGCGCGCACACGATAAACAGGCCAGCGGACCGTGCACAGAGTGCACGACGATTAGCCTGGAATTAAATCGACTTGCCCGTCGCGGCAGGATATGCTCTCCTAACTGAAACTAAACCGATTCCTTTAAACGCGCGGACCGCTCCGAATTCTCCGCGCCCCGCGCGTCTAATGGTTTTGTAATTGGCCCGATTATGTACCCGTGTAGCCGAGCGATTATTAAATTTCCACGCTGCCATCGGATAGAGACGATTGCCTTTCGTTACTTTTTCGTTTCACCACGCTAAGCTCTCGTGCTCCGTTTCGAGGCATTCGTTGCACGCGTCTGTACCACTTTCGCTTGTCCGCTGGCACGGTGGATAGATACAATTACGGATCAAAAGGATCGAGGCAGTGGAAAGTTCGCGTGACTTCTTGCCGCGCGTTCCTATCCCTCGATGGGTATATCGTCGTCCTCCACGAGCAAAAATTACTCGACCCGTGATGGTTCTTGCTCATTAAATAATAAGATAGCGGACATCGATTCGCCAAGGTGGCACGAAAGCGCAAAGAGTTGCTGCCTCGACTACGCTAATTAGAAACCATTTCGGTTGGTCGAGCAACGAAAACGGTTTCATGTTTAACGCGGTTGGTCGATAGGTAGACAAACTAAACGGTCTAGAGTCACAAGTCTAGCTTATCTCCGTAATGTAACGTTACGCTGTATCGTCGTAAAAGAAACGAGAAGAAAGACAAAAACCGTATTATCGAGATAAGGGTAAATACGCTCGAGGATTTAAACGTACCTACCCGTTAACCAATAGCGTTAGTCGGGGTAACTAGGGGTATGCAAGCGTTGGCAATTGAAACTGGCGTTGACCAAAATGGCAATTAACTGGACAACTCAAATAGTCCTAACATGTGGGGTATAGGTGAGACAGATGTATCGTCAGTCCTATACAGATAGTATAGTTGTAAATTGACTTAGAGCCAAAGCAAAATTATAAAATCAACGCAGATTCGTGGATGGTACGGTATGTGGAACTTAATTAAATTAGAAGGGTCTTTGATTTTTCATCTGCATTGAGAATTCGAGGTACGTGATTGAATCAAAAAAACGTTGTATCGCAACCAATGCTCACGCGGCAGTAGTTGAAACTGAATAATAGGAAAGTTCTTCGAATGGCGGTGTTTTATGCGTGATCCAATTGGCCAAGAAAAGCGGCACTGGCTGCGTTATCCACGCCCTTTCACAGGTGGAGGCTCACCTGGTCCCGTTCGACCGCGTTTGCTTTTTACCTGACAGCCAGCGTGGTCCTCTTCTAGATCCCAGATTACCCGGGATTGCTGACGCGATAACTCTATATCGCTTCACACAATTCCCAGTTGTTTTTGTTCAAAAACGGAATTAAAACTAGATCGACAGAATATACGATGATTCGAGACTAAGGTAGAAAGTTCTCCCAGGAGACTCGGTTGCGACAAGATCTTTCGATCTTTGATTAAGGACACGCAAAGGAATCTTTGATGGATGTTTAAAATAAGCTAGCCTTTACATACAACTTTATTAGATAATAATGAGAAACATTATTTTTAGATAGACCATTTTCGTTTCACTGTCAGCAGTTTGAATTAATTCCTGGAAAAGAGACGAATAACTATGCAGATTTGATTCGCTGAAACATAGTCCTGCCACGAGCGAAATCTGCGAAAGGTAGATTCGTCGAGCGGGTTTCGAATCCATGGATTACGCGTTCCGATCGAAAGGCTCTTTGGTCCCGATATTTTCCCCCGAACGGCGAATTACGCTCCTCCCACTGGTGAAAAAATATCGTCAAATCGACGAAAATCGAGGTCCGTGTAACTGCCACTCACAACTTTTTTTTTCCTCTACTCAGCAACAAATTTATGCCTTTGGCGAACGCCTCCAGCTCTCGTTATGACGGGATAACGACAGGGTAGTCGTCAACCGCAACGCTCGAATCTATGGACGAACCTTTTGACGCGTAACTATTTTCGGACAGTCGGACCAAATCCCATGTTGAAAGTCACAAATTTATACACGCGTACGCACAATGAACGTCACGATTTTCAATCTGCGAACACCAAATTCGGGTTTTTTTACGGGTAAAAACCGATATCGCAATGTGTCCTTTTCTATCGGTCCCTTTAACCAGTAAACGCGAAACAGCCATCTGTTACAGCAGTTTGAAATTCGCACAGATTGCAGATCACCACAGGTTACGCGACAAACTGATATTCTTGTTTTCCCTTGCGCTTAGGTCGAGAGATGAATAATACGATTTTTGATTTACCATCGAATAACAGAGGAACGGAAGCATCCCTTGGGTATTCGACATGGAATGCTATCTATTTGTTCCGGCCGCAAATACCATTGATGAACCTATGAAAGCGAGCTCCGATCGATCGATAGACCACAGCTGACGTTATTACAATGGAAATATACTATTAAGCTTGGAAAGTATTATAATTATGATATATCATTCCTGATCCTCGGTTGACGGCTTAGTTTGTCGATTTTTTAGTTTGCGTACAGTGAATTGATATCCGCATCAATTACAAATCTATTATTATTCACGCGTGATACCGCGGAAGACGGAAGTACACGCGTACATTCCAAAATAGAAGCGGCGGGATTCGATTGCCTCGATCGTGATTTATGCTGCCTTGGCCGGAAGTCGAGTCGAGGGACCGCTCGATTCTCACCACGGCGCGAGACGTAACTTCGGTAACGGAGTTGCGGAAAGTTTGTTGGAGTTTTCGCGATGAACGCAGGGTTTATTCGCTCAGCATCGAGGTGCTAGGACATTGAATATTCATCTTCGAATGTCACAGGTGTAAAATATTATGGAGAACTATATGGCAAACGGATATATCGCTCGAAAGGAATTAATTAGATATCGAATTTTTTTGCACGTGCATGATATTATTGTATCGCACATATTGTATTATTCACAATTGCAATTCGAACCTGCACATTTGTTTATAATTTTAATGAAAATCCAATTAATACGCATATCTGTCCAGGAAGGAAATACGACTATTCTTTGATTTCGTTTCCGATATATTTCATCCTACTCCATGCAGTTTTTCATTTCAAAGCTTCAGTTATACAAAAATTTTCATATGAGAATTCGATATCGAGAATCTATTGTGATACAGTAAAAAGGAAACCGTGCGATAGAGTGAAAACGGTATTTCGAAAGAATGCAAAAAATTATCACAGAATTCCACTTTACTTTATTTCATTTTAACTATTTCATAATAGCGAAAAATGAATTCTCCATGACTGTACAGATATTTCATCGAAATCCGAACGGATAAATTGCTACACGAAGTCTAATAACGTTAGCTGCACTTCATAATTATTTAATTCCATAAAACTGTGAAAAGTCGTTTTCTATAATTCATCATTTTCATGCAAAGTTGGTATTCGTCGAGAGTATCAGGAAAAGTTTGTTATTAAATTTCCATCGAATACCTACCAGCGAGTAGGTAAGTTATTCGACCAGCGGCGCGGTCATTACCTGAAAAAATCTGATGAAACGAGAATGTCCTCGGTTCGTGTCAGTCCAGAGATGAAAAGTCAGTCGTTGACCCCCCTTTACGTGGGAAGGAACTCGTGTCTCGTGTTCCCTCGGCGATTTTCCAACACCAGCAACTGAATCACTTCGTTATTAACGTAATCGCGGTAGACTTGCATGTTTCAAAATCAGCCACAGGGGAGAAACGCACTAAACTGTTTGAAATGCAAAGCTTAAACGTTAAATGAAAACATTTTATTACTGCAGGGAGTATTACGTTCTCCATGTTTTGTCTTCGGGAGCTTATATCGTGTGTAAAAGAATACGAGTAAATTCATTCCGCAAAAAACGCCTTTGCAATAGACGTACAGTATCATTGGAGAAGTTTTAAGTACTATTATTCTATTGTTAATGATTGGATGGATTATTTGCAAAGGATATGCACCGGTCTAATTTCGAAAGAGTTTTACTTCCTCTGTCAAAGGAACGTTCCAGGAAATCGAAGAATTTGAGGAATTCACGATTAAAAACCGACGTAAAGGAAAAATGTCTAATTGAAGTTTCACTTTTTTCTTCGTTTGACAAGTTGGCAGTGGTATCGATCTCAGTTCACTTATTGAAGCATATTGCTCCACTGCGATACTGTTCCCCTTTAAACGACAGAACTACAAATTTCACCAAGGGAGGCGATAGTTTCCAATTTGACTGGATCCCCGTTTGATCCCAGTCTCGAAATGAAGAATGCAAAATAACGATCCATAATTGAACAGTTCTTTTTTTTTTACTTCCTCGAGAGTAAATCATAAATTGCAGCAAACGGTTTTTGTACCTCGAGAAGTGCCTCTCGGTTGATCTTTAAAAATCACGCTTCTAACGATCAGAAAGGGTTACAAGAAGTTTCTCTGATCTCATTTGGCGGACCGCCGCTCCTCCGCCTGGTCATAAAAGATTTAAGCAGTTTTTTCGCTCGCCGCCAAACTCTTGGACGCAATAAAGGGAGGCAGTAAAACGAATGATCGCGGAAACGAAAGATTTTTCTTTCGCGTGGCCGCGCACGCAATGTTTCCGAATGTGTAATCATCGATGGGAAAAATTACAAACTTTCCTGTACCGCGCATTAACTTTACGAGCTGAATCCTTTGGGTATTACGGTCGTTCGCGAGCATTTCTGAATTGTTCGTGGGTTTCCAGGATGATAAATAAAATTAAATTTTACATGCCGCGGTGAAATCTGAATTTTGAAACGTAATAAAATTAATGTGCTCGACGACGTTGTTGACAGTGACAATGTGCGTACACGTGTTTTAATACGCTGTTTTACTTTTTTAATTATGTTACCTCGCAAAATGTAAATCCAAGCTTCGGAGATGAAGCTTGTGGCAAATTTTTCCACGCTTTACACCAGAGTCGAGAACTGCTTGAACCTTTGATTTTAATCTGCGAAATGTGTGACTTACGAAACTGCTGAAGTTAAGGGAACAAATGGTATAACGCGAAAGTAATCGTGACTCGAGCGCAATTGCGAGAAACTCCGTATGAACTTTTTTATTATCCCCCCTGTACGATACTGAAGACGGCATTGTCCCTACACTTTATGAAACGTGCTATATACCGTGCACCCTAACTTTCCCCGTCGTAGCTCTGCTAAAACGGTAACTGTCTGGGAACTTTTGTGGGCCACCGCGGTTACTAAACTTGCTGGCGATTCGAGAAAACGCAACAAGATCGTATTTCAGAGAAAGAAGTTATTTTTTGCATTTTGGAAAATTATTGAGAATCTGTGGGCTACCAAAAACGTGAAGCGAGCAATGACGCAAAATTGGGTGATCGAGATAGACAGAACTATGTATACGTTCAGCAAGTTAATACTTTATGCGGAAACTCGCAAAGAGAATATTCCCAATGAAGTGATCCCATTTACATTCGCCATGAGAGTCGTTTCGCAGGACTTCCGCTGAAACGATTTAATAATTCACAGCCCTGAATTCGACGTTACAGAATTTAAAGAGTATTGGATTCATATAAAGCGTTTATAGACTCGAGATTCGTGGCAAGCCCTTCGATAGGTCTCTGTCTCTATGAATATTGCGAAAATATTCAAACGTCGGAATGAAAATAGTCCAAGAATAGTCTACGCGGACGAGTTGATAAAATTAATCGACCGTGGGAAACGATATGTCCGTCTAATACCGCGATGTACCATCAAACTGATATGGAAAATGTTTTCACGAAGCCGAAGAAGTTTCCGGGAAACTCTGGAATGTATACGTAAATTGAAGCGGCGTGATGGAAGAAATAACATATTCATTGCTTTGCATAGAAATTACCCAATTCATAGAAAAAGAAGAGTATTGTCTCTAGTGATAGGAAGTTGCTGAAATATCGAATCGTTCTACACATATACATTGAGTATCTGCTGCATCATCGATTTCCTATCAGTTATCGAAAACTGCGAGACGATCAAAATAGCGACGATCCAGCGTGGAGAACCGCGCTTCAGGATCGACGGTGATTAATAGGAAATCGATATACGCGCCAGCAGAGGGTGTACCCATATCGCGTGGACCATCCAGGTTCCATGGATAAACAACTGTATAAGGAAAAGATTCAACTGGGACGAGGAGGGCGAGGGAGGAAGGGGGTGTTATATGAAGATAGGACGTCTAGGCAAGTATATATGTATATCAGGACCAGAGAAAGTTTTCCGACACGTGCGACCCTCGTATTCCGGTTTTGGACGTGAATAGAACGAAAGTGGGCGGACAAAAAGCTGTAGAAACGAGCGTGATGGTGTATGGAGGGCTGATAGGCAGTTTTCTAACGAAAAGGGTTCGCCACGACGCGCCGGCGACGGAGAAATATGGCTCCGCTTAGCCTCCGGGTTGTACAGGACTACTTTTTTCTTCGGCGTTCCCTCAGATGTATTTCCCGCCGCTGCATGGCGGGTGTCGCACAAGATTTATAACGATGCTAACGACGATCGATCGGTGATTTAATGAAACGCGGGATAAAAACCAGTGGAGTTTCGTTGTAAACGAAAGTAAACGTTCCCTTTTTCCCTTCTTGTTCGCGCGATCGACAACCCACCGAGCAATTACCACCGAATAATGTCTCCTCAATAAATGCACGAATGGACTAATTGAAGCAACCGAGCGAATTCTATTTCAATACGGATTCGTGCACTTTGGAAACAGATATTTAAGGTTTCCTTCTGGTCCTCTCGTTAAGATCACCTTTTTTACGGATAGCCGCACATTCCTTTCAGATAATCGTATCAACCGGCTCGCGGTACGATTGGATTCAACGAGTGTACCGAGTGCAATCTCGAAAGTGTTGAAGCAGACCAGTCTACCGTCAAAAAAGGATCAGGTGCAGCGCGAATCGATGCCCGTACGATTCCTATGGGAGCAATAAATTGCGAACGGGATTCCTCGCGATTTCTTTTGCCGCGTATATGCGCGGCATTATCTGTTTTACCGAGAACTTAAACACGTGAGAATTTTATTAGAGCCGAACTCCGATAGAGAAAATTCCGGTTTACCCTGGCCGATAAAGGATCATCATCGAGACCTCCGCGATCGAACCAATCGTAAATCTTAATTTCACGCCATTGGAATCATTTTCTCATAATTAACATCGTCTCACATTCAGAAATATTTTGTCCAATAAAACGTTCGTCAAGCTGTATGTCGAGGAAAATAAGGCAGTTCGTATCTCGTTCGCCTCATTAAATTTATTTCCAATTCATTCCTGCTCGTTGTTGCGGTTCTACTTGAAATTCAATTGGAACTTATGGTATTCCATTTCAAACTTCGCATCTGAATTATAGACGAATTATAACTTCTGAGATTTCATCGTTGTATCGTATTCACGTGTAGACGTGGCTTTGTATCCCGTATACATTGTTACGTGGGATGTATCTTGTTTAAAGTATTATACAGGTAGGCAATTAGTACAGATTTTACTAGAAGATCCGCAATGAATCCACCATTTTCGTTTTAACGCGAACATTGCATTGTTATCGGAACACGAAACAGAAAGCTGCATTCTATGGAGCTCTGGTTGGTATATAACAATAGAATTTTAATGAGTCTTTGAACATCGGATTAGCATTTAAAATAAAAAACCGTAGAAAATATTGAAGTGATAAGGAACATTATATATTATTGTGAACGCAATCTTGTCGTCCAGAAAATCAGTTTCTACTGACATAAACAGAAAATGGTTGAAAGGCGCGATGCACGCGAGATGCTTCACCTTCCGTCGAAAGACCATCTACGTCTAAGCTGGGCCAAGTTATTTCAACGTCCTGTAACTTGCCTATATATTTTACATGTAATTAAACTTCATCTTATCTTAACTTGGTGTACCTACATAACGATAAGTTTCGAGGTGAGAGGAGATCGGGTAAATAATAGTTTCGCTTTTAATTATTTTTGAGCACGGAACACGCGGTTCGTATCGTTGCGATCCACCTGTGAATCCTTCGTCGGATGAGTTGAACGAATCGGAATAAGAAATGCAGCAATCTCGAAAATTCCAGGCAGTCTTCGCAGAAAAGTGGCAGCCATATATCAGCCATGCCCGTTGCGATTTCACAGGCGCGTCCTCCGATCGGTTGTACAGTCTCATCCGAGCACGTTCCTCGGCTTCATTTCTCTTCGTCCCGAGGGAGGCTAATGAGATTCAAACTAGCTCGAAATTTAACAACGTCGAATGCTAAAGGACTTTATTCCAGATGGATTTATTCCGCATTTGTCGCATAAATAAGTTTACAAGTGGGTCATCTATTCACAGACTTTTCGTCTCTTTTTCTTTTTTTCACTGATCGCCAAAAGCAAAAGGAGGGACTTATAACTTTCACGTGTTTTAACAACACGTTCACAAATTTGAAACAAATGCGCTTTGGATAATTTCATATGCATTTATTTAGGTAATTTCCTTTGCATTTATATAATGTACACGCTCCGCCTCCGCTATTGCGCCTCTTTCTTCCGTCTGGATTTTACGTAAATAAGTTTCGGCTCCGGCAAAATTTTATACCCATTCATTTCATCATTTTACCGTTATAACAAGAACGCGTATCACATTTTCATGGAAATTAATTGCTTTCAGTAATCGTTCGAAATAAAACAATTTTGTATATCGCTGGCCAACGGCTATCACAATTAGGTACTACAAATTAGCACGAATTTTATTTTATCGTCCCCAAGTATTCACGTATTGCGGTTTCAAAAAATATTCGTCGAATCGGGATGCAATGACTCGAGTTACATTGCGTGATCAATCGCGCAAACATCGTACAAAACTCGTAAAAATGCGACTTGTCAGCGGCACGTGCGCCGCTTTGGGCACATTGGAAAATTTCGTACGATATCGAGCGTGGAGACTGCCAATTCGAATTCAAACCTGTCGGTAGATTAGTGAAATTCCTCGAACGTGTCTGAGGTGATGATCAAGTACTGGAGCAATCTCGTAGGGAGTCCAATCAGTGCGCGGCGAGTGATACCAGTGATGCAATACTTTGAACTGAAAATTACGTAAATTCGAAAAATGATTCATCTGTTAACGTTATTTCCCTTTATCATTAGCCAGGTGCGCTTGTTTCCCAGGTACGGTGACCGATGGAAACTGGAAAAAAAGGTTGGACATGAGCCGGCAGAACGGTGATTCCAAAACGATTACGTCGTTATCCGACTCGCGGATGACTTGGACAAACTTCGAGCGAGTTTTTGCTCGTGGTTAAGAACTACGTCTGCCATTCCATAGATCCGTTCCATAAATTCGATCAAACTTCAAAGCAACCACCTCGGTTAAAGAGGCGTGAAAACGAGAGACGATCGGAATGATCTAGATGAAAGTGGGAGACCGGAGTAACGGCTGACTTCGCTATCAAATAATCGTGCTTGTGGATAAGGATATCGCGAGGGAACGTGTACGACACCGACGAAAGTGTCGCGTCCTTTTTTCCCCTTTTTCCCCGCTCGTCTTTCGAGTTGATTCCCTTCCAACGATCGTAAATAACTCGATACAGGTCTTCTATCTTCGAGATCATAGGAATACTCAAGAACGCGATGGAAGACTATGGAAATGTGCTCAAGTCTTTTTCCTTTCGTGGTACATCGCAGCCCTTGAGATTTACTGATAATTATAGCATGCAGTTACTAAACGAACAACGCAGCTGAGGAAACAATATTGTTGTCGTATACTGTGTGTGTTATATATAATTAAGAAAGTTTCTGATCTATTATGTATACGCAGCATTACGGGCATGTAACTTTCTTAAGTCATGAGTGTTTGTTCGGTAACTTTGACTATTGAATGAGTAATACGCTCGAAAACTACATTATTTAAGAACGTTGTTAATTGCTCGATCGATCGGGTTATTTCCACGAATATGGTCAAGGTTTGGAAAAGCTTTGAATAATATTAATATTTCGTGCACAAATATTTGGACACAGTACAAGGGATTCTTTGAGTTGGAAAATTTTTCCAAAAATTCGTCCACTTTTTTGTTCACTCAGAATTGTCGTCGTTCAGCGGGTTGGCCAGCGCAACATTGAAATCACCGAAACAGAAAATTTTTATAACGCGCATGCTGACTTTTCCGTTCCAACTGAAAAAAGAAAATTAGCGACGCGACAAGCAATAACAAGGCGGTCGATAAACATCGAATCCCTTTTCCCGTTCCTCGATGGAATCATCTCGAGAGCTTAATTTTATCGCCAGCCCGTTTCCAGCATCACGTCAACGACCCCCTTCCTCCCTCGCTCTTTTTCACTCCTCCACGTCTCCACGATTCTTTCGCCCTCGCTTTTGCCGCGAACGCGCATTCCTAGTAAAAATAAGCAAGTCCCCGCGCTGAAGTTTATGCAATCACCGACCGTTCGTTGATGCGAGACGATCGAGCTCGCGATTCGGATCGACTAAAACCCTACCCGATCGCGACAATAAGGTGAGGAACGAGTAGACGAGGGTACGAGATCGCTGACAGCCAGAAAATCGAGTACCACCGCAGACGTATCGAATGCTGAGGCGTTCAACCCTTAATTAGACGCTCGGGACGTATACGTATATATCACTGCGGGCGAATGGGGGAAAACGTTTCGATTTCGTATTTCTGGCACTTTCAGGTATTATATCTACGAAAACGGCCGTGGGCTATTAATAGATAACATTTATGGAAGAGATCGCATGATTTATGGGTCGTTCGGAAGATCGAGACCCCTCGCAACCGCTGTTGCTGCGATAGCCCTAAATCCACCCTGGATCGTAACGTCCGATAAGAGATCGCTTTCAGCCAAGGACTTCGGTGGATGCCGAGTCTGCTCTCTATACACATCCCAGAGATCTCGACTCTGGAACGGGTTGTAACGTTTCAAAGCTAACCCGGAGGAATCTCCACGTCTGCGTCTTTCCCTTCTGGTCTGTTTTCACGGTGGTAAATACCGGCTGCGTGTGATTCTTCGGGCGGGCGCCAGGCTCGAGACACGTGTCAGCGAAATGGTTAGAAACGGAACAGGTGACGAGACGACGTCGGAGGAGAGGATCACGGCTGACGAATTACCATAGACATCGGGCAGGCGCCTGGTTTTAATTTCGATCGTCGACGTTTTTCTCGTGTTTTGGCTAGTCGACAGACAACCTCTTTTTTTCGCTTTAATGTTTGATCCACGCCACTTCTACGTCTCCGCGTTCGCCTCGATTCTCTTTCGAAATTTAGCCGGGAATAGAGCCTAGAGAAATATGATTTCCGAATAGCGGAATCACAATTATCGTCGACCGGGCATATTTCGTTACTTTCTAAATCCGAACACCCGAGGGACGACTGACTCGCTCCGCGAACGATTCAGCAGCCACTAAGAATATCGCGTAAATAATTCTAGGTGGCATTATAACCGGACGTATGAAAGGAGATTCACCGAAATTTATATATAGTGCGATTATATTTGTACAGTTGCATTTTTGCAGCTCGCGCTGCGCCGGGACACATCGTCCCTTTATCCTGAGCGACGGAGGAACTTGGCGGGAAAATTTATGCCGTCAGAGATCGCGACGAAACGAAAGAAACGCCAGGGTGCGAGAGCGAGCACCAACGTTATCGCGGTTTTCCATTATGTCCCTCTGAGGAGCACCATAAATACGCGTTGCATACATCTTTTTTCCTCCTTTCGAGCAGCTTTACTCGAAATAATAGATGGCAGGGATCCTCGCCGTTCGATCATTCGACGTTTTCCTCAAATATTCTTCATCGTAAATACCGATCCCATTTGGCCACGAATTTTTTCAGACATCTGGAATCTCGTACGCGTACCAACGAGTATGATATATCGAGTGAATTACAAATGAGAAAAAAAAAGAAAAAACTGACAAGTTCTATCAAACCGGACCAATATCGTCCGGTGATTAATCCTTGTCGGTTTAATGATGGTTTGCTGGTGACAGCCTTGATGCAGATATTTTTCCTCAAGCATTTAATGTATAATACATGAAAAGACCGCGTGCAGCCAGACGAACGCCATCCGATTTACGATCGGACAACATACACGGCTTCTTCTATTTCGAACCTCCATCGGTCCACCGAAATATCACGGATAAAAGATTTATACGAGATGTCCGACGTAACGTGGGAAGCGGAACGTTTTATCGCGACCACTGCTCGCACCACTTAGACCGATCATCGTTCGCCACCGAAATTATTCGTACTTCACACAGATACAGAGATAGAAGTTCCAATAATAATTCATGCTAATTCGAGTGTAATATGGGAACGCGAGAACGACACCGTCTATTGTGCTGGCAATCTTGCTCGAGTTCGTTAATTAGCATCACGTTGAGTAACAGAACGTTTCAATTAATGGGAAGTTTTGAAGAGAAATCATATCGTGCGCGTTTATTCGACTGATTAAACGGATTAAAGTTAAATGATGCTGGCCACGCGAGCTTATTCGACTCGAAAGCTCTTAACAATCGTCTGTTAAACGCAGTGTGCCATTTCGTTCGCCCGCGGCTGTGCCATTAATACCGCAGATTTTACCTCGCAAGATCTGCATACGCATGTAAATTAATAAATGATCCATTCACCGGAACAAAAGTTTCCGATGCGAGAGTAATTACATTCTGTCCCCACCCAAAATAATTGAAAATTAATCAAAGTCGTTTTCCCTGATTTCTTTTCCTGGCGGAGTCTTCACCTCTCAAGGAGACGAATCGATGTTCAGCAGAACTATGCGACTATTCAAACTATTCAATCTATTAGCTGTCTCTCGTTCAGAGTGCCCGGTTTCGAGAGGCGGCATATTTATAGGGGCTTCGGTTGTTTGCTTTGACTCACCTTGTAGAAGTAGTAAGAGTCGATCTCCTCCGTCGTGTTGCCCTCGAGCTTCAGCGAGCGGCCCGGGTAATCCACCGTCAGATTCCCTTCAAGTACTCTGGCTATCTCGAACGTTTCATCACTACCGGTCCATTCGCTGACTTCTTCCTCGGACATGTCGTTCGCGGGCGCTTCACACGGTCGTCCTCCGTTCCTCTTCGTCGTGATCGTTCAAGTTTTTACTCGACTTCGAAGCCGCCGCGAGAAATACATGGCTATCGATCGACTGTTTTGGTTAAGCGTTCGATGACTTCCTTTGCTCTAACCACGCTTCCGTTAAGCTCGATCGATTCGCACCGCTCCGACTTAATCACGTACACCGAACGTTCCTGTTAGAGTCCGGTGCCTCGGTCCTGTCGCGTTCTTCTCGACATTGCTACCTGTCGAATAAACGATTTTCAGGGGGATGTTGTGGAAGTTCGAGTGTGGAAGGGTTTAATAGATAAAGGTTAAAGGAACATTCGAATATCACAGTCTACGCAATTGTCGCGAGTGAAGGGATACAGACTTCACTTCAATTGTTGCAACGATGTCTTCCTTTCAGAATCGATGAGAGGAACCGCTAGAGGAGAGAAAGAAACAAAAGGTGTACGTTAAGTACGTGGGAACATTGCAGGTTAAAAATTCGAAGAATCGTATCGATTTGATACGATAGGTTTGCTAGCGCAAATCTTTATTTGCGTAAACCTTTGCACACAACTCTATTCAGTTATTACATTCGAATTTTCACGTAAAATTATGGATATCGTTTCTCCGAAGATGATCGATCTTTTTCCACTTGAGTTATCGTATCAGTCGCGCGATCGCGTGATTCCTGCTTCGAGGCTCTGATAATTGATATCGTCACCAGTTGAAACAGACGTTTCGACCGTGAAGAAAATACGTAACGCACCGCGAGATCGTAAATCTCGGTGGAGGGTCACAACGTGACCAGTTGCGGACGCGATTTTTTCAAATCAGGATTCACGGAAGGAGAACCTGTTCCGGCAGAGGTAACGTTTCCCTGTTACGAGGGAGCATCTCATTATGCCGGCTGTATCTCCGGCGATCGTTGCGCGAGATTCAAAATGCGGATGACATTTGGAAAAAGGATAACAAGTACCACGGATTCGGGTCGAATACAACGTACCATCGAGCTAGGGAATGTTTTACGGTAAAACGAATAGGAAAATCTCAACGATCGTCTCTCCGAGCATAAGGAACTTCTCATTTCTTGGCGAGTCGCAATTCCGTGGGCAATTTTATCAAAATTCATGCGAGCTCGACCGCGAAAAAGCTTTCTTCGTTATACCAAGAAGAACATTTGATGTCATTAACGGATGTGTGCACTCGGTTTTCTATGGGAAAAATTAAAAGGGATATCTATTACTTTGTACTTTTGGAATCTTTCCTTACATTCGCATTCACTCGATAAATAAGCATAAAACGACTAAAGTTCGCTAACGCAATGAAATCGCCTCGATGAACCGTCCTCTTAAGTTACCTTAAAAATTGAACGTTCTCATAACCGGTGAAAAATACGGTTATAGCTTTAAAAAGCACTTCAGTTCGACTGGAACGAAATTTACATTCATGAATGGGAATTTTCAGCGGAGAAGCTGTATTGTTCGCGCGCCATTGTCTCATCCATCGAAGGAGTGCTTCTAATTTTGGCAGGCATATCTCTCTTTTCCTGTGCATATGAAGATGCCACAGAGGAACGAGAATCGTGGATAATGAACCGGGATGAACGGTCCGCGATGAAACGTCAATGTTTGCGGACCAAACTTTCAACAGCTTTGATGTTCTATGTTTGGTTAATTCAGTGACAAAAATGATATCGCTACTTCGATGATTGATACGCTCGATACACGAGCACTCGCTCGAAGGTAAACAGCGAGAGTTTTTACAAATGTAATCACAGGGGATATGTAAACGTACGCTTTTTTTATCACCGACAGGCATGGTTTATCTTTCGTAATGTCACAGCGTAAAAATCCTATTCAAGTTGTATTATATCGCGTATACTGTTCTTTCAGTTGCAATAGAAACGAACGAATAAAGAAAGATAACAAAAGTCGATGGATATTGTCATACTCGATGAAAACAGAATATACGCTGATACGTATCCATTTTCACCTCCGATACTGACCATTTTTTGCCTCTTTTGTGACCCCCCAGATCGATGATCGAATTTCTGTCGAATTCACTTTCGTAAATAATTGACTGAACGAGTTCTCCGCTATAATGCAAATTTTACGACTAATAAAAATGAAAATAACAAAGCTATTTAGAGCAGCCATTAAACTATGGAGTAATTAAGCCACATTGATGCTTGTTTCCTTCATAAAAAACGTTTTAAATACGTATTTCCGGACCGTCGTAAATTCTGAATGAAAATAGACTGTTAAATAAGTTGCTGGGGCTCTTGTTTGATTAATGATTGCGTTTCCATCGCTGGGAATTATTTTTCTTTGCTGCGTTCAACAGACGAAAGAACTGTTGGTTATTGTCGATTACTCAGACCAATGAAACGAAGTGCACAATGTCATTGTCCGCCATTCATTCCTGCAACAGGTTAAGCCTCTCTTACGTCGACGACTGGGTTTGTTGCGAACAGAATACTCAGTCGCTTCTGAATGAAATTAAATCACGCGAACTATTCTCAGGAGAAAGGGTAACTCGCGTCGATTCTGAACTTTCGCCAGAAAATTACACCGCGTACTTTCCTCTCGAGATGAATATCTAAGATGCAAGAGGGGAAGCGGAATACGTGTCCCAATGAAATTACGCGGTTTTTAATTCAGTTTAACCTTAACTGAGAACGTCGAACTACGATCATACCGAGTACCAAGTAATCACAGCGGTGGGAAATTGCTTGTGTATCAGATTTCGCAAAATGTGGGTCATCCCTGAAGAGGATTCACTGGCCGAACGTAATTTAAGTCCAATTACATGGCTGCGAGTTTTCATCCCGATGCGTTGTAACCTGAATAGAGAACAACGTAGAAGGACGAATAGAAAAGTGTATTCAATAGAGGTGATTAGCTTTGTGTGAAAAAGGACAGTTTTTTGGACAGGACAAGAAAGGAGAGTAGACACGAGGGGATGGGGTAGTTCTTTCACCTTCGACGAGTATCCTTCGATCAATTTCGCTTTTTAAGTTCGATACATTTTGAGATTGCGCTGTCTCGCGGCCTGTCGTTGGCGGGAGGGCAATGTTCCGGCGTGAGAGACGCGGAAGAGGGTTGAATGAATTACCCGCGAGGGGATACGGAGGCAAGGTGAGAACGAACGAAAACACACTTACTCGTACGACGCGCCGAACGCGACTGAGCCGGCGGACAAATTCGCGGCGACTCTACTGCTTACATCTTGGTAGACGATGCTGTACGCGCGCAGGAGTTCGCGAGCAGCGTACGCATGCGTGTTGATCCTGCCGGGACGTAGGCGAACCGGGTACCGCCGCTGCAATCCTCGAAAACCTTTTACTCGTTTCAATTCATTTTACTTTCCTACACACAAATGATAATTAAGGCAACTGAGCTAAGAAAAGACAGGATAATTGTTCTTAGCATACAGAGATCGATTGTGGTAGCATAAGTGTTAAGAATCCATGTCTGATTCTTTCTGTTCGATGTCGCGTACATTATGAGGCTCAGCAATCATCCTGAGATAAAAAAAACTTGTCGTTTGCAATATTTAAAGAGCTCATGTCTCTCAGTCTCACGCTTTAAACATTCATTTGTCAACGGCTGTCTTTTCGTAGCTCGCGTTTAAAGGGCCGACATCGGCAGCGAAACCTGGGAGATGTGGGTCGAAGAAATTGTAAGGATGATTAAGTTCGTAAGATGTATTAAGTTCGTTAGGAAGTTTTGTCGTTTTCTTCGAGCCTTGCTTATAACGACCCATAACGTAGTTTTCAATCTGCCTTTTGAATTCCCAATTGGCCTGGAGTGTAAAAGTAATCCGAGTATGTGTCTCGGTTATTACCCTTTCTGAATTATGGCCGCTCGAGACATAGCAATAACTATTGTCCTATCTTTTTATGAAAAGGTTAATGAGTTGCGTACATCCTGTTCGTTCTATAATATTGTAGAAATTAGAATCTATTTTTTGACATTAATGACTATCGAGCCAATTCAAAATAATTTGATGATCCTCAAAAGTTGTGTTTCGACACTTGACTCGATTGAAGAACAATTTTCTAATACATACATTTAAAACATGGGACCCGGGAATCATTACCTGACTAAAACAATTACTCCAATATCCATTCATCGAGCGTCGAATGACTATCCTGTTAATGAGCATGCATCGAATTACACTCTCGTGGCCCGCATTTCGCTATACAGTCGAAACGCGCGACCGTCACTCGAATTTCATATCGAGTATCTCGTATGCATTTAAATGATGCTACTTACCAAACTACTTACCAAAAACAGGGTATGTTCACCCGTATTTCACCGTGCATCGAAATAAACTAAAATAATTAGTTGCACCCGTGGACAGGTGAAACTATTATCGATTCGAGACGCGTTATATCTGCTGACGAGGGTGATGTTTCGGGCGTTTAAGGTAATTTTTCCTTAGACTTCTCGTGTATTTTCGTATATGCAAATTCAATGCCTGTGTTGCCATAATTTCGGAAATTTGATCTGTTTCGTGAACTTTTACCTTCGTAACGTTTACAAATTCCTCAAGAACACAGTTGTAATAAAAGCATGCAAGAGAGCATCTTGTGAGAATGAAGTTTTCCGGCGATACAAATTAAGACCATTTGCTCCATTGTCAGATAATTTGCTCATTCCATCCTCTCCTCGCCTCCCGGAAACGGTCAACTACTTACTCGTATCTTTCTCGGCATTTCCTCTTATGAATTGAATTTACTCTTTTTTGCTAAGCAATTCCTACTGAATATTATACGAGTCGAAACATACACATACACACATGCGTACATATCTCAAGAGAGTCAAAAAATGACGGAGACAAAAATGTTGCTTCGGTACTTTCACAAATTTAGAAAATTCTTTATTTCACCCGCGTCAATACAGTTTCTTGGCCATTATTTTCAAAGTTTTCGTTTCAATTCCGGGCAGTAGTTCATTACCCTTCTCATCGACGTATTCATTGAAGTTTTTCTCTGCTACGGTTTCGAAACCGCAACGCGCGGCAAGTTTCTGTGAGATCGGCGATGTAAATGCTGTGGATGTTACCGGTATCTTGTATTCGCGACCTATGTCCGTCCTACGATGACAAAAAAAGTAAATATTATAAGCAGAATAAGTACATAATATACCTAGATATCAGTGACGCAAGAAAATATTTTACGCCAAAGGCGATGTACACGCGAACAAGATAATTGAAGGTAATAGATAATAGTAATCGGTAATAGATAGTGGAAAAATCGAAGAACGGTCATGCGAACCTTGCATTAAGAAGATGAGCACCTAGAGCGGCTCCTCGATAAGATGGATGCACGGAAAGACCAAAGGCGGCCAAGTATCTATCTACACCATATTTTTCATATACCTTCGCCTTTTTGGATAAGTCTTCTAATATTGCCACTAGATTTTGAGCATTTTTTGTCTGAAAATTATTATATATACATTCAATATACCATTAAAGTTTCGAAGACATAAATAAAACTGACTACCTTAAGTGTACTTAATTCTGTATTGTCTTCTTTTAAAGACAAAGTGAGCACATTAACTGCTGCGATTATTGGTTTACCACCATCCGGATTTTCTACGAACGCTGCTACTGTTAATCCATGTTTAATAATTTGCTTCCAAAATTGTCGAAAATCTTCTACATACTCCGGATCGTCTATTCCATCTAGAAAAAACAATCATTTTCTGAGTAATTCCGGAAGAGCCTCGTAGAACGCATAATTGTGTCAAGTGCTGGAATTATGCGACTGTTTTTATTGTATCATATTTGCGAATGGTAATGTTACACGATAACACTTCTACATTCATACTTTTGCGTGTACCGTGTCTGGTAGTACTATCGCAATAATTGTAGCGCAACATCAAATCAGTAACAACAGTTTTTTTCATTTTTGTCCAAAATTGTTACGTGTATTAAAATTCGAAAACACGCGAAACTTACTGAAGCATTTACACATGGGCTCGTCGGGAATGAAGTATTTGCACATATATTCAACTACGTCTTCATATCTGTCCTCGGGTACTTCTTGAATAGTGAATTTTATCGGTGTTACCGACTTCGGTACTTTGATTTCAATCACCTTCCATACCTTCGCCTGACCAGGCGGTTTTATTGGAAACGAGACGGACGATTCACATTTCACGTTTCCACTCATTCTACTTATTTTACGAAAAAGTATAAAGGTCACAAAAATCGAACGTTACCGCGATAAAATGATTGATTATACGAAATAAATTTAATCAGAACTAACTATACAAGTTCCACTATGCTATTACTGTTACTTTGCTCGAGTCCTTTGACTGAATGACGGATGAATTGTGTAACGCGCAACTTGTCTATTATCGTATACGTTGGTTATCGTCACAAATATAGTGCCAATCTTGTAATATACCGCCTCAACTACATCGTCTATATATATAGGTGCGTTTAATCTAACGCAGAAAAAAATACTTTTATAAGAAAACAAACCCATTTACTTTTGTTACTATTTTTATTAAAGCGTAAAGTGTTTCCACGTTATATAATATAAACTAAAATAAAGTATGATAAATGTATATTTGCCGAAGTATGAACTCTTGTTCGAAGAAATAGATTAAGCATTATTAAAAGCTAAAAAAAATATGCAACGATAAAGTCACTATTTTAATACTCTACAGATATCGATTGCTTTTTTTAAATTTTGAAACTTCCGTTCTAAAGCGATTTACGCATAATTTATGTAGATGTTAGAATTTGATGAAGCTGTAGTAGCAAAAAGTGGATAACACTCATAAATACGTTTACTTCTTCCAACACTCATCAACACTCGCCCGTTTTTTTTTTTTACAGAAACAGTTTTTGTATTAATATTTATTATGTACATTTTACATACAAATATTAAGCGAACATGTTTACAATGAATCTAGTTTTCAACGAAATCCGTATTGAAATTATAATCATCAGACGCCGAGATATTGAATCCTTCTAATTGATCCGCCAACTTGATAGTCGCTTTTTCTACAAGATATTTAGGATAAAACATATAAATAAAGTCTTTTAATAACAGATAATATACTAAACAAAAATATTTACCTCTCCTAGCTCGGTCTTTTTTCTCCTTTTTAAATTGTAACTTATTAAGTTTATTTAATTTCTGATTGCCTTCGATTTCAAAAAGTGGATCTGTCTTTTTCTTTCTTATTTCATTCACATTCTTCTTGGCCTTTTCCACTTTTTTCTTCATTTTGTTTTGTATTTTAATTTGCTACAATATTGATACTAGAACATAATCCCATTCTGCTAATTTTATATGTATTTATCTAAACTAACTTACTGCTTCTTTTTGCAATTCAATCTCCATGGCAGAACTGACTGGACCTGCGCTCTCGACTAATAATGGATCTATAAGTTTTTTCTTTGTAGACACTTCTTCGATATTATCGAGCACCATTTTTTCTTGCACAGCAAAATTTTCAATATCGAATTCTTTGCTAATTTGGTTTACAATTTCTGCAGATATATGAGAATCCGGTTGTTCAGGAGGAACGGTGTAATACCTATAGAAGCGAGGTAGGTCTTTCGAATATTCTACAGATGATAAAATATAACGGTTTATGCATACCTAATCTTTCCAGAATTCCAGTCTCCTAAAATACTGCGAGCTGCTGCTAATGAATCGGGTATACCACCTTTCCGAAATTTTCCCATTTTAGCAGCTTTCAGAGCAAAAAATTCGTCGGGTGTTGAAAATTCGGGAATATTATACATTTCCATTAATTGTGATTTTGAAACTCTTTTTAGAATAGCAGATGCCGGTGTGTATGGGTCCTTCAAGGACTGAATTTTTATAGCATTTCTTAAAGCTACCGAAGATCCATCAGAATTTTCTTCAGTATTAGCAAACACTATTCCCGGAGAGTCTAATAATTTTATTTTGGAATCCAATTGCACTGCTTGCATGGCTTTTGTTACTCCTGGAAATAATCAGTTATATAATGTAGAGAAAAATTAATACATCTATAAAATATATAGAAATACCATGAAGTACCTGGTGTGCTTCCCACACTACATGCTCTACTACGTTTTAAAGAATTAATAACACTAGATTTTCCAACGTTTGGAAGTCCAACAACTCCTACCCTAATGCTAGTTTTAACATTGTTAGCATTTCTACAGTAATTCGCGAGTAATGACAACAGTAATTCAGCACCAAAACAAGTACCGCTTTGTATCATGTTTTCTGTTTTCTTTCCCAGTTTCCTTCTACCTAATCTTTTGGCCTGATCTTGAGTAGAAGCTTTAAATGCTACAGCTGGTAAACTGCTTCTCAAATACTTTAACCATTGATCTAAATTCTCTCTAGGTATTAAATCTGCTTTATTTAAAACAATAACTAATTTTTTGTTTCCTTTTGCTGATCTTACAGCTTCTTCAACCTATAATGTGTATAAGTTGTATAGTATTTATTCAATTTAGTACAGCATACTTTATTTTACCTCTTTGCATCTGGTTCCTAAAGGGTCCCTAGCATCAACAACTTCAAGAATAACATCAGCTGCGTCTAATACTTTTTTGAATTCTTTGTAATAAGCTTTCAGCGAATTTTCCTTTTGCGCTAGAGCAGCTTTTATTTTTTCATGTACAGTGTCTACTACCATCTCTCTGTGCTCTGCCTGTTTATGTTCCGCAGTTGAAACTAATCCTTGGAGACCTGTCTTGGCAAGTTCCTCCCGTTTCTTCTCACGTGCAGCTTCACGCAACTTTTCCTTCTCTTCTTCGCGTTGTTTCTTCATAACCTCCACTTCCTTAAGAATATCTTCTTTGAAAGGACACTGATTTGGAACCTCAATTAGTTTCGGCTTTTCTAAAAAATTAGAAGAGGCAATTAGTCGTATCTTAAAGGGATGATTAACATAAATAACAGTATACATATATAAATGAAGTGTTTACTTTTAATATTTTTTTTAGCTTCTTTTCTTAACTTTCGATTGTGTTCCCGAACTTTCTTCTCGATTTTATATCTCTTCCGAGCTGGCATTCGTTTGCTCGGTTTGTCTGTAATGAATAAAACTCCGAATAAAATAGATGATAAAACGGTGTAAACATAACCTTTCGCATGAACTGCAAGTAAATTGTACTAAAATATTATTATCGCTTAAACTTACTTAAACAAAATTTCGCCATGGTTTTATTTCTTTAATCTACTGTTTAATACTTATGCGTAACAATAATCAATTAGTTAGAACAATAACGAAATGCAATTCACAGTATCACATGTGCACAACTGTGGTCGTGACAGAAAGATAGGTTAAAAAACAGGCCGGCAAACATAAGAATAGACAACTTATTATCGAACATCAGTGACTGCAACCTCTCTTTATTCGAATTTAAATAAATACTGTACGATAGCTTGACACGACTGATTTTAATTGCTATTAATTTGAAATGCTTCCAATTTATTAAAACTTTGTTAATAAAGTTCATATTAGATTGTTTAAAACTAAAAATGCGACCAAGGAGCAAAGGCAACTAAGGATAATCAAGAATCCAGAATAAAAATGAATAACAATAAGATTAATTTAAATTGGAATAATGATGAATTAAATGAAAGGTACTGCATCGTTGACACGTATAGTAGAACAGTATGTAAGTAGAAATTTAAGTACTTCTATGAGAAACTGAAAATCGTTGGAAGATAGTGAAAGGTATGTATGCTTGTATGCATATGAGAATTCTCACACTTTCATTCCGCCTTGCAAAAAGTGGTTGTTTAGCGGCGCAGAGACGAGATCTCGCGTTGGTAAGGTCGGACTGGAAATTCCCATAAATTATTTCGCGCCGTGAAATCGCTGTTTCGTAGATTTTCATTGAACAAGTGATACAATTTCTCTATTCTTATTCTCACGGTGTTACTTTCCTAATAGCAACATTATCCTTCTGCGAAATTAAAAGAAATGTCACTCCCGTGACTGTTTACCGAAGAATGTTATTCTGTTCGTCTGGGATAAGAGAAAAAAATGTTTTCCTTTCGAGGAAGAGGCAAAAGAAAAGAAAGGAGAATAAAAAATTGTATTCGATGCTCATCCACTGTTTAAGGAAGAAAGAAAGCATTCGTGTCTTTGCGAGTGGCTGCACTTTCGCTTATTATTCTATTCACGCGTTGCGTGTTTTGTCCGAGTTAAAGTGTTCGTACGAAGCGTGTGGAGGGGGGGGAAAAAAAATTCCGCGTTTAGAAGGCTTACATTCGAAATACGTGCCCCGTCTTTGCATTCGATTCATTAGCAGAAAGGTGGTGGGAGTAAGCGGGGAACATCGGGTATCGCCGGTAGACGGCGTGCGGCGGAGCAGTTCATTTCTGTAATGGCCGCTGTCTGGCGTTGTCGGTGAATCGGTCTCCTTTGCGTTCTCGCGAACAAGATACCGCAGAACGTAATCGTTTACGATAATTCGGCTAGCGGCGATCGCACGCGACGACGAGAGGTTCAGTGTACGGTTGTGCATGGTGTGTACGGTGGTGAACAGCAGTGACTTCTCGGCGGACGGACTGTCGAGAGGAAATTCAAATCGGACGTGCGCTGGTGTCTCACTGTTTACTAGGGCCGCCGATATCGTACAGAGTGGCAGATCGAAATAATCGTGTCTATCTAACAAGAGTGATCGCCGATCGCGATCGTACGATATGCCATCGAGTAAAAGCGACCGTGGTCGTCGCGTCGTGTCGAAGCCGCGCGGTCCCATCGAGCGCAGCTTCGTCCTCAGACAGTAAACAAAAGTGACAGCGTGCGGATGCCGTTCGGTCATGCCTCTCGTCTCGTCCGTCGTGCCTGTCGACAGTATTTCACGTGTTTGTTCTTCGCCAGCCCGAATTCCCTCGCGTGGTTCAAGGTCTTCTAAAATCATCCCAACTTCACGCTGCCAACGGGACCCACCGAGTTTCATGCCACTTTCGCGATCGAGTGCATCTCGAGTGTGTTGTCACTGACAGGCAACGTTGAGCGCGCTTTTCCCGGCTTATTGCTCGCGTTCCCCTGTCGCCTTCGAGGACCTGTCCCAACTTTTCTGACACCAACCAAAACCAACACCTTCACTCGACTGGAAAAAAGATAAACCAACGGATACGTCGTTTCCATTTGCGCAGGTATGTTGCTCCTATCATTGTTTTTACTCGCTTTCGGAACACGGTGCATCGAACTTTTTCCTCGCCTTCCTTCGATTTAAAAGGCATTAAGGGGAGGCTCTTTTTAGAGGCACCAGTGGCAAACGAGACCTTTGCGTGTTCAACTAGAACACTAACGATTGTTTTCCTTCAATTAAACGCCAGCTTAACGGATACACTGAGAATGTTGTCTTCGTTGTCTTCCGTATATTTTAAATCGATCGCTCGACTATTGTCATCGATGAAAAGTTATTAATCTCGACTGAGTTCGCAAAGTGTTTACGATACGCAGACCAATCGATAATGTTACGTATTCAAAACTGGGACAAGATATTTCGTTCGAAAACGTGTCGGTCCGTAGCGTTGGAATTATTAATTAGTTCGCGGTGCGCATCTTCGTCGTAGATTTGATTTCACGCATGTGAAAACGGTCGGTCATCTTCCGCAACTGGTGGAAGAAGTAGCGCTGCCTTCTATCATCGTGTAAGTTACGTACATCCTGCACACACGTACGCGCGTTATTTAACAAATCTGTCCGCATTCCCGGGCCCGAGAACTTGGCATATCTGCTGTTGCACGCGTGCCACCAGAATTTGCATTATTTCGCGCGTTGTTGTTCATCGCCAGCAAGACGTCTCGTTTGTCGTTGAAAGAGACCGATTATTTACAAAGCGCCAATGATGCTTTAATATGTATAAGTTTCAGCGAGTAGATTATTTGATGGAAAAAATTGCGACGCATTGGTCGTGTACAGCTTACATGCATGTAATACGTATGTATACACGTTGGGTCAATGCATCGTCGTCCCGGAGGGGTTAATTCAATAATCCGCTTTTTATCGCTTTCTATGTTTATCATCATAAGGTTTTTTTGCAATCGAAACTGTTTGAACGTTCAACTGATAAGTCGTAGGGTGTAGAGTGATATAGGTGTGTCATTATCTAGTGAGATACCAGGAAGTATTTAATACATTTTGCGTCGTATTTGTCATAAAATGGAAGATACGTAGATTTACGTTCGGAACGGTTTCAATTGCAAAAAACGTAAGGATAATTCGAGGGCGAGGGAAAGAAATAGATGGAGGAGGAACGTTATCTTCTTCTCTGTAAGATCGGTCCCGTGGGATGCAGATTTCTTCCAGGACTTCCAGGAAAGAAGCCACAAGCCTCCTCCCGCGTTTCGAGAGTGCTCGAAGAGTGTAGAGAGATGTGCCAAGTTTCGTCGTTGCGGATGTTCCCGGTGCCGGGTGAGTTCATCGACGCCGACCGCTTGCCGCACTGCGTCCCCTGCTAGGACCATGTCCTAGTCGCAGCCGTGATTCCGCGGTACGCGTGATCCCACTGCCAAACGGACGATCGTAGGACGTAACAACCTACGTGGAAGCGTGAAGAAAACTCGGAGGAAGGACATGTGAGATGTCGGGCTACCGCCAGAAGGACGTAGCTCGTCGGCTCGCGAGTCTTCCCGATTGAGCATCGAGGACGACCACCTCGTACGTCGCAAACCCCGGGCCGAGTTACGGCCGCACGTGTCACACGTCCAGCGAGAAGACCTGACAAATCCGTGTGTAATGCGGCGCGCAGAGGCGACGACGAGCCTCCGTCCCGATTCAAGCCGCTCGTTCTCCTCCCAATAACGGCGAAAATGTTCGGCAAGGTGCCGCCGCCGTCGAACACACCAGGACCACCCGCGAACGGTCCCGCGTCCCTAAAGTCGGGCTGCGTCAGGCCCAACACGGGAACCGCCTGTCTGCCGTGTTTCACGGCCGACGACGGACCCGCGATGCTCACCGAGGAGAAGTCGAAACCGTGGAGGGCCAAGGAGAACTGCGTCGTCACCGTCGTCTCCGAGGCACCCTCCACCGGGATAGAGGACAAACAGAAGCTCTGGAAAACGAACACCTCCGTCATCTTCGAACCGGCCAGCATCATCGAGGACAAGCCGAAGCCGAAGAGATCGAAGGAGGTATGCGCGTTGCCTCTGAACGAGTGGCAAAGATCCAAGGAGAATTGTAACGTTACCGTGGTAACACCCGACGCGTCCATCCTGCTCGAGGACAAGCCGAAAGTCAGGAGGAGCAAAGAAACGTGTACGACTTCCGAGTCTCTCACGATCGACGATAAGAAACCGTGGAGGTCGAAGGAGTGCAGCGCTGCGCTGATCTCCGAGCCACCTTCCGCGGACGAGGACAAGTCGAGGGCTTGGAGAGCCTCGAAGGACTCGTGCAACCTCGCCGGTAGCTCGCAGGTAGCCTCTGGTAGCTCCGCGAATTACTCCAAAGCGTCGATCGCGTTCGTCGAAACGAGCAGATCGTCCAACAGGACCGAGCCGAAGAATTCTTCCTCGAAATACGCGGCCAAGACGACCTCGAAGGGCTCGAATTGCGCGACAGCCAACTCTATCGCGAAATCGCAAAGGGTACACGGTTCCGCTATCCTGAACAGTTCGAGCGTTGACTCCGGTTCGAGGGACTCGTCCAGGTTATCGAAGAAGCACACCACCCTTAATCATTCGTCGGTAGGAAAGCCTGTCGGCAGGGAGACGACGATGACGACGACGACAACGACCACGACGACGACAACGACGACGACGACGACGACGACGATGACGACGACGATGACGACGACGAACAAATGTTCCGGGAGGTCTTTAACGGACGCAGGACATTCGGTGCCGAACGGGAAAAGTCGACCAGTCTCGGAGTCAAGTGACGAGATAGTCGACTCATCGATGGACTTCGTAGCGATCTCTATGATTCAGTCGACCGTCGATTCCTGTCACAAGTCGTTCGCGAAGCCGTACACCGTCGATAAGGACACCGTTGACTCGGTTAGCTGCGAGCAACGGAACTGCAGGGGCGACTTCGCGACCTCCACACCGTCGAAGAATTGGATGAAAACTGGCGACGCGTTACAGCAGAGTTGCGTATCCTGTCTGCCGCAAGATCTTCCAACCGAGCTGCAGCTGTCTTCACCGCGAAGCTACAGGGAACGAGAAAAGTGCCGTGATCCATGGCGACCCACCGAAATGGAAAGCAATATCTGCAACCTAAATGTGTGTCCTGGCGATACGTATCAGGATACAGCCACGAAAAGGAGGACGGGTGCTTCCTGCCAGGCGTTGAGGCACGCGGTTGCCTCGTTGAACAGATTGGACGACTTTTACATGGAGAAGATCGGTGCCGGATTCTTTTCGGAAGTCTTCAAGGTAGGGTATCTCACTTTCTTTTTTATCGCTTTCCTCGTATCCTCATTATTAAAGCTTTATTAGACGTACCATATTATCAAGTCGTACGCGCATGCTCTCTCTTTGCAGTTGACATCGATGTACTTTCAATTTTAATTAACATATTCTTTATCGAGCGAAATATATTGCTGTAATTAGAATAAAAAAAGTTAATGATAATTAAACTCAGAAAAATGGTGAGAGGCAAACATATCGTTCGACGAGTTCCGCGCTTTTCCTATCGCGGCGGTCGTGTTTCGTAACGAGGATGTTACCGTGTACGTTATATTTTATTCGGAACGATATTCCTGGCACGTTTCCCGTCGAGGAATTTGTAATTAGGATACGAACAGTGATTCGGTATAGTGATTAGGAGAAGTTTTCTCTTTGATATAACACTGGCTCGCTATCTTTTCCCCATTTTTTTCCTTTATTTTTCTTAATACGCTATATATCGTGCAGCCAAATGGCAACATGGCACGTTATCTTTGCAGATTAACATCGGCAAAGATTAGATACGAATATGTGCAACGATTCCGAGGTTCGCGTCCGCTCGTCGTTCATTGTAAAATTAATTTCACTTCCAATCACGTGCCGACTCGCAATAGTAGTAATGGGTAACAAGTCGTTATTCCTCGATTATGTATACCATAGACGAATTTCCTATCCCTCGCGGTTTCGTCTGTAAATAAAAACTTTTTCTACTTTCCAATTCTGCCCTCCCGTAATATTCGAGGACGCTATCGTAGACGGAAGAATAAATTGTCACTGAAATAACGGTACACACTCGGTGAAAATAGCAATTAAACGTATAGAAAGCTTCCCGTATATGGTACGACGAATAATCAATTCCAAAGGCAATTTAACTAAGTGGCGAGCCCTACTTTTTTCACGTTCGTTATTCATCGATCGGCCGGTTAAACCGTAAAATGTAATTTGATTTCAAATTAAGGAAGGCCTCGTTGCGAATTTATTACATACAATCAGTAAACTGTACATCGTATCGTTTACTTTCAGCCAAAAAGTACTTTAAACAGTGTGTGTTCTTTAAATGGAGACAGATTTTCTCGAATAGTCTTTAACAGCTCGACCGCAAGTTTAAAGATCTTATCGGACCAAATTGACGAGTGGTCTGAAGAAGCGATGTTTATTCGTTATCTTGTGGACGTAGCGTTATGACATAATGATACGCGGAATCGCGGTCACATTTATTTAAAGTTAGCTCTTTTTCACTTGAAAGTTTCGTTTGTATAGCCGTGATTCAAAAAAAAAGTAGAATCACCTCCTCGTATCCACGTTGGTCAGGGCTGGTTGCAGCTCGGTGACTTTTCGCGTACCTAGAGCGTCGAATGCGACCGTTTCGTACCTATTGTACGAGAAGCAGATGCTGTGAATAATGTCTCGTTGCTTTCGTGACAGATTATTTATTCTCACCGTAGAACTTTTTTACGCGCCATGGAACGTTACATCGTGTTCGAATAGCCTAACGGCATCCGCGGAATGGACGCGCAATCTTTTTACGCTCCGTTCGATGTTTTAATCTCAAACCTGCTCTCCTTTATGCTAATCAACGTTACGCAACGGTCAACATTGAGAAACCCGACGGAAAATCATCCTACTGAGTATCAAAGTTATTGAACGTTCCACGCGTGAACTTTGCGTATCTCCGTACGTAAAAGTAGGTTCTTGCTCGCGCGTACGCAGATACGATGTCCTGAAAGGATGCAACGAGTCACAGTTTCCTTCTACTCCGCAACTACTTCCTCTATTGCGCGTTCTTTCGCCTGTACCTTCTCCACAGCACTGTTAACCGGTGCTCTTCTTATCCATGCACCTGGCACCATCGTTTCGCCTCTTTGCCACGCGACCAGGAAACGTTTAAATATATTACCACGTTCAGGTGCTTTAATAAAGAGACCCGAAGAGAATCTGCCGTCTGGCTCAGATTGAAAAACGTTTACTCTGCAAATCGAATTACCAACAAATGATTAAGCATGAATTACCCTGCGACGTCAGTGCTTTGGCGGTGTACGGTACCGGATCGAGCGAGCGAGGGCACGCGCGCGCGCGCGCGTAATTCAACACGCTTCGGTCCTCGGATGCGACCGATGGAAAGTCGGTCCACTTCCGGTGGAACCGCGAGCCTGTAATTTGGTCGCGCGGCTAAGATGATCGCGCACGGTGTCATCAGGAGGTGTCGAACCAAGCCGAGAACCTTGACAAGAGCTCTCGTCTCTCTTCGTCGGTTAGGCGCGATATAAATAGGTCAACAGGAAATTGAGTACGGCCTGTGGAATGACGACGGCGATCCACCGTGCTACGTATCGCGAGCGTTCGGTTTAAAAATAAATCCACCGCGTTCTGCGACGTTCTGGAGGGTCCTTGCGATTTTGTGCCGTAGGTCAAAGTCTCGTGAACCATCGCGCCTCCAATCCCAATATTTCCTCGTTATCGCGGCTGGTTTCCATTAAGGGATAGGGCCGCGCCTATCTCGTCCGCGCTGCATTATCGGGAACACGTTTCTCAGATACGTTGCTCCGGCTATCTGCTTTCAATTTTGCACCCGTAATCGCGACGCTATAATTGATCGATAAAAGATGTTTGCGTGAGCTACATTATTTTCTGCAAAGTGTGTCGCGGAGGCCGAGCATTTATCGGGTCATCAGACTTTTCCCCGTGGAATCAGTGTCGACGTTCGAGGTCGCGTCCTTGGAGCGTCGTTACGCGAGAATCGACGCGAGTCAATTTGCGCGAAAGTCTCAGCTGGGTGAAAGTCACGAAAGTCGATCGAAGAAATTGCAAAAATCGGAAACACTTGGCCGCGAGAGCCCCGATTCACGGAGAGAGGATACATCGGTTCGATTCTGGAGCTCGCATATTCCTAGCCGATGCTGTATTATTATTATTAACATGTATTATTTGTACATGTTCGTACATACTAGTTACTAATATTATGCTGCACTCTGTTCGATGGCTAGCACCGTGGCTAGCTCTCCTCTTTCGAGCGTCGTCGTCCTTTTGCTGGAGAGATGAATGCATCTATATAAACAAAATTGCATTCTCGCGGCGGGACTCGATTTGTATTTCAGGCCAGGAATCTTATCGATCGCCGTAATCGTCGTTGACAGTGAACGTTGTAGGAACTGGTTTCGACGGAGCTGTATCGAGCGTTGGTGCTCTTTAGACACCTGGACAACCAGCTTCGTACCACCGAATTGTTGTGCGCGACAAACGGATTTGGTCGACCAGACCTTTACGCGAGATTATTGAAAAAAAAGAGGAACGGTAACGCGAAGCTCGACTCTTGTCATTCTCGATCGAGCAGCTCGTTAATCATAATTACGTCCTGCTCGCGTCCGAACGGCGATCAGACTCGAACGCGACGCGGTACGTCGCGACATATTTTCCGCCTCGATCTCTCTCCCAGAGAATTTTATCTCGGATCGTCCCTCGCATTCCACGGGCACGCGCGTTCTCGGCGTATCTTTTCTTTTTCCTTTCTTCGACCGCGAGAAAAAGTCGACGATGCGATGGGGGGATACGTGTCATTAAAAGGACAGGTGGAACACGTCCGTGTTCGGCTGACAAATGTCCAGTCGAAGATTTCTCCTCTCGTGGCTTTCGGCGCGGATCCGATCGAGATCCCGCGGTGACTCTCAGAAATTGAAACAGAGGCCACGGGTGGGCAATGAAAAAAGGAAAACAGCCGCGAAAGCGGAGCCTCCCAGAGGGAGAAACGAAAAAGAAGCGCCGGATCTATTTTTGCGTCCCGTTCAACGTTCGATCGTTCTCCCTCCGCTCTTCTCGCGGGATGAATCTGAAATTTTGAACCGAACCGCTGCGCCCCGCCGCGAAATCGCCGTTCTTCCTTCTAGCCGGGCATCGATGTTATGCGCGCTTAACCTTGAAATATTCTGGAAGCGAAGTCCGTTCATCCAACACGATCCAACACGTGGAGGAAAAGATACTCGAAAAGGCACGCGACAATTTGTACGGAACGAGATTCGGTCCCGATAAACGTCGTGTCGCCGAGCTGTTAACAAACGTGTCGCAAGATTTCTCCGAAGCGGTTTACAAACGGCAATTGCAAAGCTCTGTTGCGATACGTACGTCGGTCTTGCTATCGCTGGCTTAATGATTTAGCAAATTTTCGCGTGTAATTAAAAGCAATTACCAAGACCGACAATTTCGCGACGAGCTGCAATTCTCGACGTCTTTATCTTTTCTTCTAGCCACCGGTACCATTTAACGTTGAATGGAACTTGTTTAACGCAAGGAGACTGCGCGGTCGCGAACGTTATTCGCGTACAACCTTTCATTGCGCCTTTTCCAAGCGAAACGATTGTTACTTCGAGGAACGGTTAGGTTAGAGGCGTCTTATGAAAACCTTGGAGCGAAATCGTTTTTATCTACTCCCATTATCTCGGTGACCACGTGTATATGTACGAATGCCTCGTAAGGTGTATTTCATTCCGGTGTTTTTACCAACATGCATGTTTTTGCGAGCACGGCCGCATTGCACGATCTTCGACCGTGAAATTGTCCTTGCAGAACAGCCGGCGTCGCGTGTGACGCGTCAAAAGTGCATGCCGGTACACGGTTAGAGGGACTCGACTGATTCTGTAAGCTCGTCGATTCGTAAGCATCGCCGTACCGGTATGCACCTCGAATTCCATGGGACACCGGCGATTTTCGTAACACGCGCGTTACATCGTAGAAATCTGCGCGCGTAGACGCGCCCGCGCAGACCGGCTACGGCCCCGCGATCCTCTCTCGTCTACATCAGCCTCGACACTTTCCTTACCTCTAATTCCGTCGACGCGAATAAAATGAAATTGGCCGCGACGCGCTCGCGCCGTTCGTTCTCCTTGCAAAGCCTATTTGAATTTTACGTAACCCGCTAATTATACGGCCACCTTCGCTGGAATTTTCTTGGAATAGTGGAACACGAGCCGTTCGTGATTTCCGAGGAGCAGCGTTATCAAACGCGTCGATCGTGCTTCTGAATAAACCGGACTGCATATTTATTAGGTCGTGATGTATGAAATGTCCGTTTCCTGTGCGGTTCAAATAAATACACTTTCATTTCTAATCAACATCTATTATTACATTCTCTTGCTGTTTTTTTTTAATATTCTAAATCTTTTCAGGAAGAGAGAGAGAGAGAGAATATGTAAATCTTAGCCTCTCCATCTCTTTTGCAACCGCCATGCAGAAACTTTTTATAATTACGCTAGCACAATCGCGATACGCGTGCGTGCATAAATTGCATCCTTTTGTGCACTAATAGGATTTCTCCCGTTTACCAGAAACAAATAAATAAACGCGCGATTTTCTCTTGGAAGATGAATTTTCCTTTTCCCAAGACAGCTGCGTTGCAAATGAACCGATCGAACGAAAGAGAAAAAGGGGACGGAACGGGCTGCAAGAAAGAAACGGGGGAAGGGAAATCGGGCTCGTATGAAAGGGCGATCGAGAAAGAGGAGATTCGCGGTGAAACGACCTTATTTCGATACCCGTCTGGTTTCCGTGGAGTACACGTCAGTAATAAGGCGGCCTGTCATCACGCATGCCATTACCGATAATTTATTGCATTTTCACCGCGCTCGTCTTGCGACTATATCCGCGAGCATAAACGCTGGAATTACCGCAACAATAATAACTACATTCCATCGAAGTCGATCCGCTCGCGAGGACGCCAACATTCGTATCGATGATAAATAAAATCTGGCAAAAAAAAAAAAAAAAAAAAATAAAGAAGAAAAAAAGAGAAAAAGGCTGCGACTCTTTCGATTTCTATGTCCCAGTTTTCTTTCCCTTATCAAAAACCGGTCGTCCGTGACAAAATTCCACGTCGAATAACGCGCTCGGGCCTTCTACAGTCTTCACTGTTTTTTTTTTTCTTTCCGCCGTTGATTTCGACCAAAGGAAAAAAGCAGGCATAGGCTTATATAATAATTTCTCGCGTGTTCATTCTCGCTCAGCAAGCGCCGTGGTATCCAAGTATTTTTCGAGACTGTGGAACTTTGGATCACGGCGGGACGCGTCGGGTCCACTTATCCGTGGACGTTTTCAGAAAATCACGCGGTCCACGGCTAGTTTTGAACGCGATTCAACTGAAATGCATGTGAAACGCGGGGAGAAAGTTCGCGCAGCTGCAGTTTACGCACTCATTTTGACATCGGCTGATGAGTCGCGAACGACATTGGTCGCCGGTAAATTCAAAAGTAGCATCCTCGCAGCGAATTCTATTGGCTCGACTCCGGTCGAGCGCGGGCTACTTTGTGGCAAGTCTCACCGAGCATTATCATACCTGCTCTTTCGCAATTCTGTCTATTTATTCACGGTTAGATCTCGAATGTGACAATCTCTATTTTAGCAGAGTCAACTATATTCTATACAATTTATGACGGCATAAAGTCGTTTTAAAGAAACGCCGTCCCTGTTGCATCGCAACAATTTCGAATCTGAAATCTCTGCTCAGTGAAATCGTAACTCTCTCGACAGAAATACGTGTAGCCGTTCGAGTCAATCGCATTCCACGGTTCTTATCGCTCTGGAACATTAATCAATTCTTCATAAAGTGACCCATTAATGTTACCATTTATCGTACAGCAAATCGTGTGATCGGTGATCGACTGAATCGTTTCGTAGGAATTGTAACGTGTGAATCATCGTCGTACAGGCGCCTGTAGGATTGAAATATCGACGATCGGTCGTTGGATCGCGTTGGGAAACGTGGGTGATAACGTAAATGTCTCCCGATTGCTGGCTGGCGCCAAGACTCGACGTATGATCGACGAACGTCTTGATCGTGCTAATGCAAAGATCACGCGTTCGCGTGAAGCTGTTTCGTATCGTTGACCACGGAGTTTTAAAACGCGATCGTACTCAGCAACGCGTCGCGATGTAACAACGCCGATCGATCTTAAACGACGCGCCTTACGGTATTAATACGCTCGGCGGTATAATTGCCGCATAACTCGCGCGCCAATTAAGCAAACTTCGAGTCCATGTATCAAAGTGTCCGATAGTGATGCCGGGATCAAAGAGAAGCGAGTTGTTCGTTCTAAAAATATGCCCGTTCGAGCGCAAATACCGTCAGCTAAACGTGACAACGCGGAATCGCGTGTGACCGATCAACGGAAATACTTGGTTGCTTGAACCCTTCTGTTTAAGCGAAATATTCAATTAGATTCCCGTTGGAGACGACTCGAAACTATTATTCTGCGGGTTGATCAAAGGAACCCTTCCCTCCTAGTCGTTTCGCTTTGGCTATGCGCGCTGGCAGGTTACAGGTAGCCATTTTGGATATTAAGCTTAGAGAGAAAGAATTTGTCGACGACCCGGATAGCCTAATTGGTTAAAGCAGTGGTCCGGTAAAGCGAAAGATCCGGCTCCGAGTCCCGGTCCAGCGAACCGGCCAACCACTTCCCTTTCCTCCCCCCAAAAACTTACCAATTTCTTCGATCCTCTCGCTCGGGTGTGAATAACAATTTCGCTTGCTTCGTTAAGTAAAATCCAAGCACGGTTTTACATTTATTCAGAGGTAACGAAAAAATGAAAAAATAAAAGAAAACGATCGTCCGTTATAATGTTCAATCCTCTCAACCCAGTTGCATAATGTAGTTCCATAACGAGACCAAGAATACCGCAGAACGGAATAACAGGTCAGAGCGAGCAGTAACCTGATTCTAAAAGCGTTCAGGCGAGCTTTTTTCATTGCGGTGAAAGAAAGAAACGCAACGCAACGCGACGCGACGCGATCGATCCGGTAGGCGATCGAGAGAGGTTCGTGAGAGGTCGAAGGTGTCGCGTGCCCGCGGCGGGGACCTTCGTAAGGCCGCGTCGGGACAGGTGAACAATCTGTCGGAAGTAACCTCTCCTTCTCCGTCTCGGTCTTTCTCTTAGCTGGCCTCACGTACCGCAGAGAAACGACGACCTTGCGCTGCGAGCGGAGAAGCCCGCGTTCACCGCGGCATTTCCTTCCTGCGGCGAAATAAGAATGCTCGAAGCAGACGAGAAAGCCGGTCACGCCGCGTTGGCCATGGAGTACGAACACTCTCTAATGAGCCTCTGTTACGGGTTCTCGTTCGTTCCTCGCTCATTTTCGTTCTACGACCGATTCATTAGCCGGCGAGATACGCGGCCAGCCGGTCGTTCCGCGATTCGCTCATTCCCGATTCGCCAGCCGAGAATCCTCTCTCTTTCCGCGGCCACCCGCGGCCATCCGCGGAAAACGCCGCGGCGGAAGCTCTTCCCGCCGCGGCTGCTTTAATTGCCCCGCCGCTCTGTTTCGAAAGTGACGGAGTTTCTTTCGCGTTCTCGCCTGTCCCTCTGCATGATTAACCTTTTCAGCGGTGGTGATCGATCTCTCTTTTTTCCAGCCGATCGTTCGTTCCTTAAGACGGCGTGCTCTCGTTGCAACCGTAGACGAAACGATATTAACAGGCTTGGCCGCTTGGTTGCTTTTCGATCGCCTGGATCAATTAGCGGTTTATTATTTAGTAAGCAGCGGCTCGGATCGCAAGTGCTCCGGTTAACAAGTTAACGAGGAAGTTTCGTTCTAGTTCACTCTCGAGGATGATCGAGGGTTACCCTCGAGAGTTCGCTCGCCCTGCCGAGGATCACTTAATAATTCACCGTCGTTCGTTGTTATTAATGAAACGAACGCACGAAAATTCGTGCGAGCGCGCTCCATCGCGGCGAAAACGGACGATTCTCTCGTGCAAATCCGCTTAACGATTATTACGAGTTCGCACGTGACTGTATTTAAAAAGTCCGGCGCGTAGAAAAAGGAGGAAAGTCGAGAGATCCATCGCCATCTGCGCCGATCGATCTTCAGAGAAATCTTCAACGCGCGTTGTATTTCGATGTCTCTCGTGCGTCATCATCATCTATGCTATGCGGAATTTCCGTTCGATCGCCATATAACTCGGATGTTGAAATCCTCTGGTCGGATAATAAATTAATCGCGTAGCACGATCGCTTGACGTAGCGTATCCGAAGCTTAGCATTTTCAATAGAGTCTGACAAAGAGTCACGATTGAGGTATGCGAGTATCCAAGTTCTGTACATGCAACCGTGTTAGGGATCGGAATCTGATCGAAAAGCGCCTAACGATACGTTAAAGCTTCTTCCCGACACGCTAACGACACGGTATAATCCGTGTCCATCGGCAGTTAAGCGTGAGGGGCTCGATGCTACGGCACGTTTCGGCACAGATTTACCACGATCACCCCTGTAACAATCGGATGATATTACGGAGATCGGATGATACAGCGTTTACGATGATTAATGCGCATCGAGCGTATGAGTGATTCCGCAAAAAATGGCATTTCTAATCTAAAAATGCTCGTGGAAAAGAATTTCACTCTCTCGAGTGAGCCTGAATCCATTAGGGCCGATTGCAGCAACGGGAGGATCCGACCATCCAAGAAAGGAGAAACCCTCGACAATGAAAGAAACAGTGGAAGGATAACAAAAGTGGTGTTGTGACAATTAAAAAGAAAAGGAGCGCAAGGATACGAACGAAGCAGTGTACAGATTACAGGGACTAAGGAAAGCGAATCTAGGAGTTGTAAAAGCGGTACGAGGACACTAAAAGAGGGCAATAATTCCGAGCAATAATTCCATCGCAAAAACGGTGGATTATCGGTAATAGAAACGAAGAGCAAATACAGCTTTGAACCCTTGTTTCCTCAGGTATCTGTTAATTCGCACGCCGAGACCGTCGACGTATATAGTTTGACGCATGGCGGGTTTTACTACCTCGATACACCACGAATGGCCGTTAACGACGGGCAGGATTTTAAGTTACGCCCAATCCAGTGGACATTTAATTTTCTTCGGGCAACTTTTACTCGTAAAGGTAAAAGCGAGACGGGAATTCCGGCGATCAGAAACGTACCGGCCTGGCCTGGATACTTAAGGCGTCGAAATTTATGCGTTCCATCGTCCGATTGTACGATAAGCCGGGTTTTTTCCCCCGTTTGTGTGAAAAGCGAAACGACGTACCCGAGCTCGGAACCCCTTGTGACATTCGATTCAATATGGCCCGATCGGTGGGGCTCGAACGCGAGGAAAGTGTCGCGGCATCGCTGGGAAATAGGCATTTATTGCGGCATGCAAATCGATTGGGAAGCACGACTGGTTTCTGCGCAAAAGTGCTTCAGCCGTCTTGGTAAACCGGTCGCGTATTTCGCGTGTTCGTTTGTCGCATGCATTTTGCGCGTACCCGCACCCAATTACGTTATCGTTCATTATCGTCGACAAATTATTGACGTTCGTCGTTATCGGTCCGTTCAAAGTTTCAAGGTACGCTTCCTTCGAATTCGCTGCGTTAACATAGTTGAAGAACGTTTAATTGTTCGAATTTAATAATCGGAGCAGTACGAGCACTCCTTCGATTTACTGTACGCGCAGAAACAAAAACCGTGAGCCGTTTCGATTTCCCTTTGAAACTACGATCGACACGTGAAATCGGGAGGACACGGCAATTTTAAGTTCGTTTTACGCTTTAACGGCGAATCGAAGAATCGTTCCGATCGATCGGAATTTGAGCAAAACTGTGCGAGAAAGAAAGCGTGGGCCCTTCGACAGGCTGCGGTTACTGGTTTCCACGCGATGCCTTTTTAACGATGTTGATTTTACGCTGAACTTTCCTCACGTGGCAATTAGTGGCACTAAATGCCGAGTAATTATGGGGATCCTCTTTTGTATGTATTCTTCGCGTTGCCTGAAGCGTCCTAATAAGACGAGCTTGAAAAAAAGCTCGCACTCTATCTGACACACTTTACTCTGATATACTGTAAATCGTAACGATAATTACGCAAATACTTGATTACGGTTGTTGAATCGTGGTCTGATTTGCAACAGCCTCGACTGAATTTTCCAAGAAGTATAAAAAACGGAACGGGTAACTCGTTTACGACTTATCGAACCAATCGACAGCCAATATGAATTGGGCCATATTTATTAACCGGTTAAAAGCGTAAAATGAAATTAAGCTGTGACAGGGAAAGTCGAGCGACGATCTCGAAGAGCTAAAAAGTGAAGGAAAAAAATATTAATGTAGAAACTGCAATAGAGAAAGCGTGCGTGGTACAGGGCGAGAAAGAAAATCACTGTGTCCCGCGATTTGTCGTTGGAGAAATCATCGTCGAATCTTTAAATATGGCGCGTTGCTTGCTTCGATTTGTCTCGTTTTATCGACTTGGCATGCAACGATTTTTCGTCGAAACTTTCGAGCGTTGCCAGGAAAAACTCTGAACTTGTAAAGCCTTTCAAGGCACGACCTTCGAGGCTCGCGCTCTTAATTGGTAAATCGCTCTTAATAGAATCGCAGTTTTCCTCGAAGCGAGCTAAAGCTATTCGCCTCAACGATTTCCTTCGAAACTTTAAAACGTCGCAGTGATCATTCTGTTTCTTAATTTAGTTTTCGCAATGTTCAGTGATTCATCTTCTAGTGGTATGAATGAAAATTACCTCGCGGAATATTCTCGACATCTGACATTCTCGTAACCTTTATCTATAGGCAGAAACGTCGCGTCCATTCCAAAAAGTTCACACGTTTGTTTAACAACGAAACACTTGGACATGAATCATAGCGCTTAAAATAATTAGTGGACCACCTACTCGAGCGATCTTATCATTGACTAAAAGCGTTCGAACCAAGTGCAAGTTCCACCGCGTTACATAACGTGACCATTCATTAATTCACTGCTCGCATGGTGTTCAATTGCATTAGAGTGGGTCAAATTAGGAAACGGTGAAAAAAGGCAACACCACGTCGCGCGTAGACGAAGGTTCCTCGTCCAATCGAACGTTGAAACTCGGTATCGAGGAGCGCGGCTACGTATTCGCGTGAATAGATCCGAGGGTAAACGGATGAAAGCGTTTTTAGAAAATAATCGAAAGTGTCGCCGGCGCGTTATAAAAATAAGTGATGCGAAAATAGTTCGCGGCGCAGCGAACCTCTCGTTACGCGGACGAGTTCACGTAAACGCACCCCAGTTGCAATTGACTTTTGCTGGCAACCACGTATCACGCGCGGCTGCGTAAACTTTGAACTTCCCGAGGCCCGCACCCGTCGACTCCGTCGTTTTAATTGATGCCGTGGATTTTAATTATGCCGAGGATTTCCTCCCTCGTATCAACGCTTGTGAGCCGAGACGAGGACCTTCCTCGCCGTCAACCGTGAAACGTGCCGCGTTCCTATCTGCTCTGCAAGAGCAGGGTCGAAAAATGGACCGATAAGCAAGCTGCTGATCCAACTTCTTCGTCTTTGATCGTCCGCGGGGTTCGTGCCGTGCAGCCAGTGGAATATTAATTGTCGAACGTAGACGAGGCTGAGCGTTATCGTTGATCAGCCTGATAATTCGCGGGATCGAGACATTGTAAAAATAGCCCATCGTTCATTTCCCATCAGCGGTCACTCCAGTCCAGTTACAAATAGACGCCAGTTGACCTTTGTCGGTCTCCCGCTTGACAAGCCGCCTCGTCGAATAAAACCATGCTGTTAAAGGCCGTGTTTACACTTTAATTGCCGTGACGGCCTTAATTGCTTGGTAAATTTGCAATCTGGCCGTTATTTTATTGGACGCTCCGCGGTGATTCGTTCGCTGGACTTATTAAATCAGACCAACGATCGCCGCGAAACCATTGCACTTTTTTCACGTTCGAATAAACGCGTCAAAGTCCACTCCGGCGATCTCCCGCATAAACTCGCAGGGGATCTCGTGCTCTGTGCCTCGACAAAGCTATGAGCGTTAAATGGATGTCTGTTCGGCAGCGATAGACGCCTTTCAGGGGCTGCCTTTTCCCGGCACCCTTTGAATCCTCGGAAGTCTTCGGCGGTCGCTACCCCGTTACTTTTAATCTTTGCATTCTCTCGTTCCTGTCTTTCTTTTTTTCAAACCAAACTCTAGGCACACGTTTCGCGTAAACTTGGCGGTAGAAAAAGGGGGTTAGCGAGAAATCGATCGGTTCTATCGCGGCCAATGCGAAAAATCACTTGGACGACAGGGGCCGTGAGTCATGGAAAAAAAAGTTGACGATGTGGTGTCTATATGTAAGGTACGCATACGCGCGTCGGTCGTATTAATCACTCGTGGTACAATAATCATCGCGACGGTGCTTTCTCCGTACATCCGCTAACAATGGCAGCCGAGTGCGTGGAGAACACGCAAGGACGAGCCTCGTGCAGACAGTGAGAATTATTTAAACGAACCGGGCCAGCTAATTATTTGGCATTCTCGCGAGGCGACTTTCGCGGAGCTTGAAAGGCAGCTTCGGCTCGGAACACTTGCTTTCAACGATCGAGTGAAAACTACTTGGCATAGTTTCGTCGCCTGCAAAAAACGACGACGATGCTCCGAACGCGGGGATAATTACCTCTTCTCCCGAGCTGGTTTTGCTTGTCGCGTTCAATTATGCTAATCCGGACGAGCACGGAAAGTGAGATATTTATAGTCTGGATTGAATTGAGGTGTAAATTGAGCATCCAGTCTACTTAAGACCTTTGATAAGAATGCAACCGATGCGCCAGAGGGCCAAAGAATTCCCGAGAAGAAAAATGATCGCGCCCAAAATATCGTTAATCCGCGTGACGAGTTCACTAGTCTCTCTCGGTTACAAAGTTCTACATTGAAATGTCACGGGCTTAAGCCAGAGTTCCAATTTATTGCGCGTCGAGATAATACATTCCGCCCCCATATCTCCGAGCAAGAACGTTTTTTTTTTCTTTCTTATACAGCCTGACGCTTGCTAAATGTTTTCCACAAGAAATATAAAAAGCGTATCGTTCCTGGTTTAAGTTGCACTCGGCGAACCGAAATAGATTTAACGAGACTCGACGGCGATAAAACGAAACCGTCGCTGGTGACGTGAAATAACTACTTAGATAATCCGCAGACGTATTATCTAATGTATTCGTAGGCGAACGCAATAACGCGTAATTAGCGAGGTGTACCATTAAAGAAACAGGTATAGAAAACCGCGAAACTTGGCTAAAATTAAGACCAATTTCGACAACATTTCTGAACGTGTTTCACTAACGCTTCGTATCTGTACTGGTAACGCGCGTTGCCTGCTCATAGTGTACGCAAAAAATAGCAAAAGTCCGTCATAAAAGCCCCCATAAATCGATAAATCGTTGTCCCTTTTAAAAGCTTCTTTAAAAAGAACCAACATTCGTCTGTTAATAAAAAGAAATGGAGTGAAGCAAAAAAGAAAGAGATTTATTTTTCTGTCGTCGTTAAATGTAGACGAACCAGTGTGATCTTAAGCTCTCGGGATTACAGTCATTGCCCTGCTCGTAATTGGAGGAAGCTCAATCGGTTCGATTGCACCCTCTGTACGGTCGGGTTGACACGTTCAACGAGGAGGTTCGAGATGACTCGTTTTTTTCCCTAGACGAGTGTCAGCTCAGCGGCGAGCGTCCAAGGGAAGCGACTCGTCGTTAGCTTTGCTTTCTCCTTCCCCCCCTCCTTTTTTCGTTTTTCCCATTTTTCGTTTTCGCGAAACGCTCGATTTGCAAGCGTTCTGTTTACCCGACGGATCCGTGGTCATTCGTCATCGTTTGGCCACGGCCCAACTAAGCCAGCCACTGCCAAGGAATCCTGGCCAGATTCCCTTTGGATATTCTCGACTTTTTATCCCGCGGAATTTCTACCTCGCGCGTCTTCGTCTTCCCTTGATCGAATTTCTCACCGATTTCACCCCTTAGACCCGACGGATGGATTTGCGTCCACGATGAGACGATACAATTTCTCGATTCGTTTCGAGCGCAATCGAAGAGAGCAAGGCACCGATTTGCCAAACTGAATTTTCTCCTTTCGGAACCCCAAGCGTTGCTACGTGCCTGACGAGAGCTAGCATCCGCTCGTCGTCGATCTTTGTCCGAAAACCGACGACCCAATTTCCATACGATCCGGTTTGAAAGTTTCGGGTAATGTAAACGCTCTGTTAACAGCGCCAGGTCGTTTTGGACACGGGCGTCCGTCTTCCATACGGCACACGGAAGCACGGTCGCACGTGAATTCGTAAAAGTGCAGGAGGCGACGAGGCGAGAGCCGTCCCGTTACGCGAACCACTCGGACAGCGAATTAAAAGCGGAAACCGGCCGATTTCGTGCACGCGGATCCACGGCTGCGCTTCACGCGTTCCGCTCCTCGAGCTGATTTCGAGCATTTCGGTTTACCACCGGGATACCACCGTTGCACCGGGTACCGGGACAAAATGAAGAAGTCGGTATGGTTACATGGAAGGAATGTTTCGTTATAGTCGAATCGTGACTATAGCGCACAGTCAGGCTTGTTTCGACATTGATACTGTCGAAAACTAGTGTCAACTGTCTCGCTGTTGGCAGGGCTATTTGTAGTAAATGAGATTAAGTGATTTCCCCTCTTTCTCTCTCTTTCGCATTCCCTTCCTCGTTCTTGGTTTCGAATGTCTTCGTGAAATTTAAAGACGCAACAGTCGGGGTCGCGCATTCTTGTACACTTCCTTCGTTTAGATTCCTTAAATACGACGAGCATAAACTTTCCCTTTCTCGTTTACCTCGATGTTTACCGCAACAGCGGCACCCTTTCACGCCGATTCTCATCCCTTAACCGCGACGACTCGCGACGCTCCTCCAGACTGTTCCACGATCGTGCCAAGTTCCACGCCGCGTCACGTCTCATTAATACGTTCCAGCCTCGTGAGAATCGGCCTGACGTTCTCTCACGCGCTTCTCAAAGAGCTGCGAAAGCATGGCCGCGGATATCGCCGTACGATCGGAGAGCGAGAACACACGGGAGGACGTATTCCGCGCGTCGTCCGCCGCGGGAACGCTTAATTACACCGTGTAAATATGCATCGCGATAATGTTCTCGTCCGCGATGGAAACGCTCGCTGCGATCGAGATACGAGAAAGTACCGTCGCGAACGATCGATCGAACCGTCGATTCCCTCCGCGATGCCTCGCGAATTGTAGCGCCGCGTTTTACGCAACTATCAATTAGCCCCGTCGTTTGTTACGAATCCTTTGCTCTTGTTCTCAGACAGCTCGCACGCCTCGCCGTCGTGTTTACCTCGTTTCCGTCTCGCCCGTGGTCCAACCACGCGACTTTCTAAAATTATTTTTTACGCAACGCGACCATTCTAGGACATCGGCAACCGATCGCGATACCATCGGGAAACACGCTCTTCCGAGCGCCGTTAACAGTGGTACTCTTGTCACTCGAGAGATTGTTTCGTTCGAAAAGAGAAATCGAACGCTGCCTCTCTGCCGTCTGTTCGTTCGAAACGAAAACATTCCCACTTTAAGAATTCGAAAGAATCGACTCGAATCCTGGCGCAGATGGATATAGGCGGATAGTACATCGGATCGAAAGTGTGAACCGAACAAAAACGCTGGATCGATACTCCAACTGGGCGACTGAGAGGCGTTAGTTGGTAAACGTAACAGGCAACGCGAGCCACGTCAGAAAACGCTTAAGCGGTCAAGGGTTCGACGATCAAATGTATAACGGGTTCGCGATAGAAGGCCGTAGGAAATCTGTCAGACTGTATTCAACATCTGTATACCTGATTTCCAGGTTACTCATAAAGTGACGAGTCAGGTGATGGTGCTGAAGATGAACCAGCTGCCGGCGAATAGGCCAAACATGCTGAAGGAAGTTCAACTCATGAACAAGCTCAGCCATCCGAACATACTCAGGTAAGTCGAACAGCGAAGTTGGAACGCGATGGATGCGAACAGTAGATTCGATTCCTCGGGTCACCGAAATCCGTACGTTTATTCGAACTAAGAATAGAACTGTTTGTTTAAGCGAATACACGGGAAGAACGAACACGAAAAATCGTGAAATAAAGAAATCGAGAGTGGATCGCAACACGTGGGAATTTGTTTTTTCAAATAAGCACCGATAACGACGCCGCGGCCTCGCGCATTTGCATCGACAATCAGCGTTGCGCTTGTCCGTTGCTCTGTTTTCCGAGTAAAAAACTAATTTTTCCTGAACATCGCGACGTACGCGTGTGGCTCTCGATCAGGTTAATCGACGAACAACCAGGCGCGGCCATTTCGCGGCATTGATTCGCTTTCTTTCGAAGGGGCATTTAAATTGCAACCGAGCCGTGGGCTGCCGCGAGGATTGCTATGGCGAATAGAGACTCGTTCGATGGAATATTGAAATTGAAGCGAGGGCACGTGGATATTTGTGAGCGGAAGCAATCAAACCAGCACTCGCGACTCTTTTTTTCTCCCTCCCTCTATCGATCGGTTCGAATTTATTCTGAAACGGATACACGCGAGGAGGAAAGGATGTGTCGACGGCTCGCAGGCGACTTAATCGATCGAGACGATCTGGTAAATGGGAGAAATTCGAGTGGAACGTTGGAATGGACCGATTTATTTTTCCTATTCGCGACGTTGGGATCCCATTCGATACTTATAACTTTTGTTCCGTTTCGAGGTTGGATACGCACAGGTAATAACGTACCAGTTTCACTGTTTACGCGTGGAAGTTTCCAATAAATTCCCCTCCGAATAATTATGAATCATCCTGTATAGTCGTCGACCGTAGCGTCCAAACACCCACGATCTCTATTTCTATACCACTGATCCTATTACCGGCAAAGTTCAAAACAAATATATCAATCGGCGAGTAAACTACAGGTTTGTTCTCACCGAAATAACTACGCGATCGCGAGTCGATATAAAAAATGAAGAAAAGGAAAAAGGGAATTACGTTAGATCCGGAACGCGTCGCATCCCGCGATGAACGCAACCGGTCGCGAATAGGCTAATACGCCGAAAGAGTTTTCTCGCGGTTTGCGAGAGTTACGAGTTATGACATAATGGTAGCCGTTGCTCACGGCTAGACGCGGCGACAACGCATTCCAACGATATAAACGGCTTGGCCCAGATTCGGCTCTGTGTGTTTATACCGCGTGGCCAGCGGATCTTATTTCTGGCATTTCTCTCCGTTGAAGGCTGCGAAAACCACGGACAGGCGTCGGGACGCGCCTCTCCGTTCGGCGTGAATCATCCCGGATGAAAAGAATCGGAGACGCGCGAAGGGAAAAAAGTTTGAAAGTGTTTAGACACGCGCGTACGTAGGTTTCGCAAGCGTTGGAACACGATACCACCGCGCGCGCCAGGTGCGCCCGTCTCGTTTCAGCGAATATGGATGAATGAAATCGGTTGATACTCTCGAAATGTTCCGCTCGGTTTGGTTCGTTAGCGAACGGGATTCAGATTTATTATACTAGGAACGTCCGCCCCTAGCGGCGATCGATTCACCGCTGCGTCGCGCCGTTTCTTTGAATTTCGGCGCTAACAGCCGGGGAACGTGCTCGCGAATAACTATTTAGCTCGGCCCACTCCGATTCGAGACCTTGACGCCTCTCTCTCTCTCTCTCTTCCTCTCTTTCACTCTGGTAACGATGCAAATTTTCCGAAAGCCGCCCAAATTGCGCGTCCTCGCTATTTCTTTCGACATTTTTTCTGGAACGCTGTGGAAGGTCGCGTCAAGGTTACCTCAAGGTCACCGCGAATTTTCGCCGTTACACTACTTGGCAACTAGGGAAGGTAAACAAACGTTATAAATAAAGATTTAACGACCTCGAAGTAGATCAAGATCGCAGCGGATGCGTTTGTGTAAAAAAACAAGTTGAGAATCGAAGAAGATGAGAATGTTGCGTGGAGCATTAGTCAGCGGTCGTTTTCAGTAGGGCACCGATACGATATTGTTCGGCTTGAGAGATATATCGCGCGCGTCGATGTAGGAAGACGAGCGATAACGCGAGGTATTGTTGATCGGTGCAAGAATTTCGCGTTGCTATCTTATCGAGACGCTTACGACGTATCGGCGTTGCTCTCGTTTAGTTTTGTTGAAAAACACGGGGCGACGGTGTTTCGCGAACAAACGGACGATAAGACGGGTCCGGGTAGTTGATACGCGAAATCCAATCTATCGGGCGAACGCGCGTGCGAATCGTACGGTCTCGATGGTCGTCGATAACGGGCGATAAAGTAAAATCGAGCGGGTAATTGATCGCCGGTACGTCGTTCGATTGTTAACGGTCGATTGTCGGCCGCGATAACCACCGCGACACTTTGACGGCTCGCGGTGACGCAACCGGCCGCGAAATTCAAAGCTCGTGCGAAAAGCTGAAAGACAGGGCCCACCACCGCCCCCTCTGCTCTTTCTCCTTTCCTTTTTACATAATTGTTAATTACGCGAGTCTGTTAGCCGCGTTCAATTAATTCCTCCCGGTGAAATTTAATCGACGGTTGCGCGTGCCAAACGCGCCGGTTTAACACTACGCGATCCCTCGACTCGCGTGGAACGTGGAATATTCAATTAAGATGTTTCCTTCGGATATCGTTCCGCGCGTATCAGATACCGTATAACTTTCATTTCGGCCTATAATTTATTTACACCAAGGATCCATTATCCGGTAGCTGGATCGTTCGGATAACGAGTTCATTAAATCGTTCCTCCAAGAACTATTGTTCTTGTTCGTTCTGGTATCGTTCTGCTAGTTTTCGACCGATTTCTCGAGTCGACGTTCAAACATTTAATTCGTGTCGAAGAAACACGTCGAGTAAACACCCTTAACCTGACGGAACGAGATAACTCGAGTCGTCGGGTCAAGTGGTACGAGCGTTCTACAAATACGCTTAAAGGAGAGACGGGTCATCGCGAGTAGAAAGCACGTAAATAATTCGATAAGTCAAACCAGCTGCCGCGAGATAACGTCGCGCGAAAAGGGTTGACAGGACGCAAATGGAGACGTACGCGATGGGTTAACAATGACCCGGTCGCTAATTGCCGTTCATCGCGGCATTCAGACGCATCGTCGGGGCGAACCTCCACTTTGCCCTACGATCCGAGTCACCTGTCCGGTTACCTAATCTCTGTCAAGAATCGCCCAGTCAACCCCGACGACCAAGCTTTTTCTATACCATCGATCCTATCGCAGCTCTGTGAATACGAGCCGATAAGTCTCGCGTTATTCGAGTCGGTTAAATCGCATCGAGGTTCTTCTTGTTAAACTAAAGAAAAGCAAATAGCAGACCTAGCCTGGATAGGAATAATTAGCCCGTCGTTGAATATTCAAAGGAATTGACGCCTTGCGATCGTCGATGCTTAAAATTTATAGGCGTCCAATTTGGCGGCGTTTAAATGGAAAATTCTAATGTCAATAACCTTGCGATTCGTTTCCAGATGAGCGAAATTAGTGTCGGGTGCGCGATTGTAAAAGTGTGCCTCGAAGGTGAAAGGTTTTCGACCCCTTTGATCGGTCGGAATTTTCCGGTTCCGCGAGGCGAACATGGAATCGACCGGTTCTCCCTTCCGTCTGACCGTCTTCCGGGGTAAACGACGCAGCCACCCACGAAGCTCGACTGCGTGTCAATAGAGCATCGTGGCAAATCGATACGAGACGCTTAATCGGTTTAGATTCCCGTGGATCCGATGGGTTTTATTCAGCCTTCGTCGCGAGTACATCTGGGTCGGAAACCTTCGTCCTGGGCTGTCCTCGTCCGGGAGACGAAGGTCGTAGCCTTTAGAGGAGGAGATGAGTAACGAGCGAAACGACTCGGCGCTTCGTGCGCGGATTGGCAAAGTGTGTAGCGGCCGCGACTCGCTTGGTAATTAAACCTTGTTCCCCGAACGGCAGAAAAGTTCGTCTCGCCTTCGACGCGTTTGCCGGTCTGGCCTTACCGCGTAAGGACAGTGAAACGGCAGCGCCGATGCTCGGCTCCGAAAAGTAGCCAGAGACAAAAAATAAAGAGAGTTGAGAAAATAATTACTCGAATACGTTCGTTCCGTAATTGTGTACGCGTTCGCAACGTTCGTGGTTTTCCCAGCTGCGTTGGGAACGGCGGAAAAAGCTGAGGAATCTCGCGACCGGCCGATCTCGTGCATGAGAATTACAGTAATAACAACACGGTTGATAATTACACGTCGAGGAACGTAGCGTGTACTCGGTGGCCTGGGCGTATAGAGTAATCGAATAAAAGGCCGTGGTGGCTGAGAAACGGCATCTGGCACGAGTAGACGAGGGTCGTTCTTACCGTTTCTGAACGGACGTCGATCGTTGTGTGTTACAGGTTCATGGGAGTCTGCGTGCACGAGGGCCAACTGCACGCCCTGACCGAGTACATAAACGGCGGTAGCCTGGAGCAGCTGATCATGTCGAGGCACACGTCTCTTCCCCATCTGATCAGGATGAATCTGGCGAGGGACGTGGCGCGCGGCATGACCTACCTTCACAGCTGCGGGCTCTTTCATCGGGATCTGACGTCGAAGAACGTGTTGATCAAAAAGGACGAGAACACGTCGGACATGACCGCGGTTGTGGGCGATTTCGGGCTCGCGGCGAAAATCCCGGATCCGAGCTCCGGCTACAGACTCAGCACGGTGGGCAGTCCTTATTGGATGTCGCCAGAGTGTCTGAAGGGTCAATGGTACGATCACAGGTCGGACGTTTTCTCGTTCGGCATAGTGGTCTGCGAGCTGATCGGCCGCGTGCCGGCCGATCCGGACGTTCTGCCACGGTCAGATAACTTTGGCCTCGATTACCTGGCCGTGGCAGAGATCTGCGCGGCAGCTGACCCACCGCCAGCCTTCCTACAGCTTGCCTTCTATTGTTGCACGGTGAGTAGAGAACGATGCTTTGGCATCGCGCACGCGGTTCCCCTCGACGTTTCTATTTACTCTTCGAACTGAGATTCGAACGTTTAAACGAACCCCCCGCCTGTCGATTCTATTCTATCTCGTTGTTGTCACCGGTGGAACTCGATCCAGCTACGTCTACCATTCGCGTGGCTATAATTTTCAAATTTAGAAAATGCTCGATTCACGCGAATTACCCAATTGAACGCGCTGGTTAAACGGTACGTGTTTTACGCGCGTTACGAAACACCTCTGAGATCATCGCGAGTCGGACGCGAGGCGTATTCTTAGTCCGCGGTACTCTGTGTCGTTTCAGTACGAGCCAAAATCGAGGCCGACCTTCCCGGAGATCACCTCCAGCCTGGAGACGATGATCGCCACCTACGAGGAGGAGTCGAAGACGAGTATCGGGAAGCGGCAGTCGGTGGATCCTTCTCTGATGTCCAGCATGGACGAGATCACGCGAGAGGGACGGACCGCGAAGCGGAGGACTGCTCGTCTCAGGAGTCAGTCGGCGGACGCGAGGGGTTGCGACAACGCGACGCCCTCCGACAAGGCGAGGTGTCATTCGGCGAGACGGGTGGCCGAGCTGGCGAGCCGAAGGGACCCGCACTACAGGCCAATGACGGCGAATCCGTTCCACGCGTTGGGCGGCGTCAAGAAAATCCTCGGCAACTTGTTCTCCAGCTGCCTCGAGCTGCCGTCTCTGGAGGACGTCAGGCCAAGCGTCACCGACGCTATCGCCAAGTTCAAGCCCGCGCAGAACGACAGTATCGCCAAGATCTTGGACAGGAAGAAGCCGAATTCGGAGCCGAGCAGTCCGACGGCGAGAAAGAAATGGGAGAGAAAGGTAGAGGCTTGTTTTCAATTAGAATAAGTTAGAGAACTAATTTTTGATCGGCCAGGTGGATTTTAACGAATAGTCGACCGGATTTCAGGTGGCTACGAAGGTGGGCGCCGCCAGCTTGTTCACTCATCCGCTTTTCCGGGACGGATGGGAGCCAAGAAGGCGCGGCAGCTGCGAGTCCGGCTTCTGGAGCTGCTTCGGCGAAGATCTCAGCCCCGAGCCACCGAATCGCCGGCACACCTCGACCTTGAGCAGTTCCGCGGCGAGCAGCCTCTTCCTCTTGGACGATCACCGTACCAGCTCGATTTACACCGATTCGTCCGAAGACATAGCGAGCCTAGGCGGCGGCGATTCCTGTTGGGAGGACAGATTGGGCGGCATCGGCTCCTCCAGCAAAACCATCTCCAAGATCGTCGAGTACTTCGAGAGGAAACAAGCTGGTAGCTTGCGGCTAGCCGATCACGACCCCGGTTCTAGTAGGTTAACATTGTTGAGGGCAAGCTTGGAGGGTCCCGTACCGCTTTGCAGCATGTCAGCGGCCCAGAGGTTAGTCATTTGCGAGGGTGCTGTGCGCAGCAAGTTGCCCCTCTTCGACAAAAAGTGATACCCGTCACTCGCACGCCGTAGACTTCGTTACATAGGGTTTCTTGGTTTTCTGCCGGTATTTATGGTACGCGCGTGACGGCGCCTACAGAGAGAAACGCTTCGACGCGAGTTGTTCCACGAAAGGACGATGACGATGACGACGACGACGACGACGACGACAACGACGATGACAATTTGGGATACTCCTTGCGATCGATAAGGAAAGTTAGGATCGAACGATCTGGTCAGGCGCGAAGGACGAGCTAGGAGAATCGAAAGACGACTATATTTTCATCGAACTTTGTTGTTCACTCGAGTGAAGTAAGGGAAGGAGGGGCAAGGTCAGTATCAACGATCTTAAGACGCATCCACCGGTCGAGGTTCGATAAAAATATAGTCGAGCGTGAGTTCGGCGGACGCTTCTCTAAAATGTAGTAACCCGACTGTGATGTTTTTTGATAATCTACATACATTATTGACCCTAAACGCGACTATGTTCGACGAAGCTGTCGAAAGAGAGCGCTCGCCTTTGCCGCGCGACGATCGATCGTTTTCGACGACGTGTTTCTCACCGCGTTACCGCACTTTTAAAAACTTTTTACCCGACGCAATAGCCGGTCAAAATTTGGAACGAGACTCTCTCGCTTTAGATATACGCCCAGAGGATACGTACTAAATACATAGTTATCTCGCGCGAAAATGAAACGCCTCTTGCGTTTTAGTTTCAGAGATAGGATGGAGAACATTTTTCACGCGTCCCCCTAGCCGGTACGCACGATTTCAGGGATATCGAACGCGTATCGAGGGATTCGAGAGAAGCAATACACGTTTCATTTCGAGACTGCGGCGATCGAACGCCAAGTAGAAACGCTGCTCATATTCTTACCTTTTGCAGTGCCTCGCAGTTCCTAGTTAGCCACCTCCGTCCTTTAATCCACGTCAACCGAGTTTTTACCGATCACTAACGACGATCATAGAAAATCGACACGTGAACTCATCTTGTTGTATTAAACTCAACTACGTTTCTGATACGTTAAACGTAATCCCAACAAATCGGTCTCCTAATAGTTCCGTTCGTGTGTCCTTTACATTTCCTTTGAAAATGAAGTCGAGGTAGAGACACCGAGAACTACGACAGTGTACAATCGAAGGCGGCCTTTCCCCGTGTCAATTCCGATATTCAACCCTCAGGCAACGCGCCCTTCGTTCGCGCGTATTTTCCTCCGAATCTACCCGAACCGTGCGCGGGGGTTTAATTATCAATGGCTTCAATTTCCGAAACTTTTACGTTTTGTTTGTTTGTTTGCCCGTTTGTTTGCTCTTTCTCGCGTTCCTTCTGGTAGACGTCGATCGCGACGACGAAGTTTGCGAACTGCCGTCTTTTTTTGTACAATATCGGGTAAGTTGGTGAGGCGAGGAGGATTCGTCAGGGCCTACGCTGTGCTTATACCGAGTTTTTTAATTAACACTTCTGATCGAGCGAAGGATACTTCCCCGGCGCGACGCCCCGATGTCGCGCGTCGTAGATTAGTAGCTCAGGATACGAAACCGCAAGACATATAGTATATTTTGTTGACAGAGATACCGTGTCCTGAATATTTTTGTTGATACGAAAAAAACAATTGGAACGATTGCCCACGCGTACATGTACACGCGTATACACTGTGAGAAAGGGTGAGAAAGCGAGCGCGTGAAAGAGAGTAAATGAAACTGATCTAGTCAGTGTATTATCGTGGCGGCCTTATCTTTTTGTATGTCGTAGCGCTAATAACTTAAGTGTTCCAAGGAAAGTGAACAAAGCGTTAATAAAACAAAAAATGAGAGAGAGAGAGAGAGAGAGAGAAAGAGAGAGAGTGAGAAAGAGAGAGAGAGCAGAGCAAAAAGAAAAAAAAAGCGAATACTTCACTGAGAATGTTGATCAAGATAAATGGAACTCGGAATGCAAACGATCATTTGTCGAACGCGTGAATGACACGCGTGCGCGAATATTTAGAAACGTAAGAAACCGTACGAGCCCTTTGAACTGCCTCCTCGAGTTCGTCTCTCTGTCGCACGGTTGGACGCTTAGTTATTTAAGTTGGGTAATTGGAATTGGTCGATCCCCGAGGAGCTTAGCAGTGATAGCGAAGCGAACTCGACGTGGTATCCGGAGCGTATCGGTTTTTTTCTTTTAGCTACGCTGTGTTCTAAGTAGATACAGTATTCTTGACAAGATTCCCAATAAGCATGGAATTGCTTTCTTAATCTTGAATTCCCTTTCAATCTCTTTCACTCGACGTTTTAATTATTACTTTTTTTTTCTTTTTTTTTCTCTTGGTCCATTCGACGTCTTAGTCATCGTGACGTTTTATCATCGTGACCATTTGTAAAAATCCCTCTTTTAATCGTTTGCCGATTGTTCTTCCCTCGTTCTGTTGTCGATGTTGCCGTTCCTCTCTCGAGAGAACACTGTGCGTGCGTGACACCGTGGGAAAGTCGAGGACAATTTGGGTAACTACTATATATTGTATACATATTGTGTCGCTCATCGGCGTGAAGATCGTTTCGTCGCCCCGGTCGCGGGGCGAGTCGAACCAAATTTCTACTAGAATAATAGGCTACTATACCTTTTTACTTGTCAGAGTTCGTTCACGGGTTCTACTTGATAAGACTGCGTGTTTGTTAAATATGTACGTAAGTATGTAGTAAGTTCTCGATGGTTCGCAGTCCCTTCTTCCTTGCCTAACGGAATGCAACGTCGAAGACTATAGGAAGCCAACCCGTTTTCTTTTCTGTTTCGTCCCGTCGAGCTGATGCGAAAATAACGTTAAACGTTGCGTTCAAGCTTTTTTACTTTAAAGAGTATTAATATACTTAGGTCTTCCCTACTTATCGAGACGGAAATACTGTGTGTACCTGTTATTTTTGCATCGAGTCGATTTTTATTATAGAACGATGCGTGCTGTTTCGACGCGTCAATCGGTACCTGAAGAAACATTGAAGCAAGGACTGCGAATGGGTTATTTTTAATAGCCGCGGACATATCAGGAGTGGGCATATCCTGAAGAATTTCGTTGCTCGTGAAACGGTGTTTGCGAACAGGGATGAAGGGTGAAGAAGGATAGGGACTTTGTATGCGAGACAGAAAGAGAGAGAGAGAGAGTGAGAGAAGAGTGCGTGCGTGTGTGTGTATTACAGACGAAACGAGTAAAAGTATATAATATACATCGGAGTTGTAAGACCGAGAGGCGCATTTTTCTTCTTAAAAGAGGGTTATTTATTTTAAGTAAAAACAGGTATATCATAGCTCTACACATAGGAGTCCAATTTAAATCGTTTCTTCCATACTTCCGACTATCGTCCACGTGAACCACCGTGGGCGTGGCTCGCGTAGACGCACCAGCTGTACATATTATTACGAGGGTGCGGACGGAATGTAACGTCATTTCAGGGGGTCGTTACGCGATTTCTAACGTTCGGGTCGTTATATACAAAAATGGGATTTTTTCGCTCTCACGATCGTCCGTTCGACATAAATAAAACGCGATGGGGGAAAAGAATACAGATGACGATGATAATAACAATTCTAATAACTAAGAATTAAGAAGTGGTAACGAATGCGAAGAAAACAAAGATTTCAGCGAAGCTATATATATATTATATTATATATATATTGTAAAAAAATTCCTATATACAAAAATAAAGTTAAGGCTCCAATTTTTACCAAAAAAAAAAAATAAAAGAAAAACTTCTTCGAAGCGTTCTTTATAAAGCCATCGATTCCCAAGTGATCGATGCTACGCGCGATCGTCATCTACCTGCCGAGGGGTGGCTTCGAATGCAACGATCGATCGAGGAACGCTCGCGAGCGAACAAATTCGAAACGACGAACACGCGGAGTGAACGCGGGAATCGTGAACTTGTCAGAGTAGAAACGTGATCTAAATTGTCCACTTTTAGCGTTCAACGTTCCCTTTCGACGGAGAAGCGAGGCCTTCCTATGTCTTCCTCCGGTATCAACGGTATATACCTAGTCCTAGGATCCTTCTTCCTCTCGTACGCGTAAGGGAAGGCCATGCTTCTCCTCGTCGTGCTCCCGTCAGCTTTACTGTTGCTGCTTCTTGTCTGCTGTATCGGCTTGGGAATTCTTTGAATGTGAGAGTAAACAGGCGCGCTCGTGCGAGCTTCGTGAATGTCGTTCGAGCTCGTGGACGACGATTCTTTCGTTTCCGTGTCGATCAGAGGTATATACTTTCTCTCTTCTTTTTCAGAAGTGACAGCCTCCTGGGTGTCGGAGTCTCTGGTGTCCGTCACCGTCGCGGTATCCATTTGAGCGTCGAGCATCGCGCGAGGCAAACTAACCTCGTTAGAAAAGTTACCCGATGACTCTGTAGTCCGTAGTTCGTCGCTCTTGACGGTGATGGGCACCCAATCGTCCACCTCTGGTCGCAAACTACTGCTCTCCGAGATCGTCCGCGTCGACCAATTGTACTTATCGTACTCCCAATTCATAGACCTGGACACGTTCAAGTCTTTCCTCGAACTCGTGCCTGAGGATTCCATTGGCAGCCATTCGTTGCTCTCCGCGTCGATTTTCGTCGAATTCGCCCCGCTATCTTCCGAATAAACTGCCTCGACGATCGCAGGCACTTCCACCGATGCAACTTCGGAAGTATTCTTGATTCTTGTCATCTCTTCGGGAACAGACTCGGTGTTACCAATTTGCTCGTCCCGATTCTGACTCTCAAACCTCTCTCGATCGCTGTTCGTAGCGTACTCCGGTTCGATCGACCCTCGACGATCCTCCGAAGCGATCTCGCCCAACGGAGGAAAGTACTTGGGCTCCTCGTACCGCGTTCCAGTCACGAAACTGGGCGTGTATTGAGAAATTAAAGGAAGAAGCGTCTGCCTCGCGTATCGTTCAGCCTGTGCCAATATTCCTGCTAGCCTTTCCGGCAGAAACTGCACGGTGAACGATCTGGTCGTCGATGGAGCCTCCTGTATCTCGTCTCTCTGCTTCTCGCGAGTATGAGCTTCGTCCTTGATGTTCTGTCTCGCCGAGCGCGGCCTCAGAATGGGCTCCGTGATCTCCGGGAACTTCAACGATCTTCCCGTTTCCTTTTTATTTACCTTCAACACGGGTTCTCGGATTTCCGGTAGCGATTCCGTGGATGTGTCTACGGGAGGATTCGGGGGTTGCGTGTTCGCGAAGTAATTAGACCCGGAGAACCCTCTGCCCCTCTCGGAGTCGGAGTTCTCCAAGGAATTCGAGTCTCCATCAGCGGATATGTCGACTATGTTCCAAGGATTCGAGCTTCCGCGACGATTGTTCGCCTGGTCCTCGAAGCTGTTCGACTTGAAGTTCTCCTTCCCCTCGATTATCCTCAAGTTTTGCTCCTTGGTAAACGGACCCAGTCCCTTTGACGATGACGACGTCGTGGCTCGATGGTCCGTCGAGAACGTGTTCGAGTAACCGTCCTTCGCCTCGTAGTTCTGCTCTTTGGTGAACGGACCGATGCCAGCTTTGCTCTCTTGCAGCAGACGTCCCAAGTCCGGAGACGTCGCGTTCTCCGACTCCGCGGGGACGTTGCACTCGCCGGCGAAAAGAGGTAGGTACACGGGCTTGCCGGACTCTAAGCTCAAGCCTTTCCTGCAGACGGAAAGAGTTTTCCCGAAGCTGTCGACGATCGACACTTTGTCGATGCTCCAGGATACCAAGCCTGAGGAGATCCAACCGCTGTACGCCGTGTACTTGATCTGTAAACACGAACGAGAATGAGAAACGATCCACCTCAAAACCACTCCGTGAAAAGGTACCACCGTTTTACCTCGATAGCGTCGAAGTTAGAAATGGCAGGGTGCGGAACGACGATCTTTTGAAGGATCTTTCCAACCAGAAGCTCCTCGTCCTTCCGCGTCATCGCGAAGCTGTCGTTGAAGGATAATCCGTCGCCGACGAAGGTGACCTGCAGCTTGCCGTAACTTCGCGTAGGCCTCTCGCTGTGGCTGTTGTACACCTTCACCTGGTACTGGTGAGCGCAGAACGGCTCCTCGTCCCTCGTGACGAGGTAGAGTTGACCCCTGGCCGGCGACTCGTCGCTGTAGTAGCCCATGTCGCCGCATGGTCGGCCCGCGCCGTTCAACCCGCAGGGAAAGCACTCGCCGCGGAGCAGACCGTCGTATCCGTTGTCGCACGGGAACGCAGGGAACCGACACTTCGGGCTGACGGAGTCGGTGAACAGTTTGTACGCGCGTCGGTGGTTGCACAGCGATCTACCCTCGACGGCGCTCGCTGCAATTTAGAGAGCGACCCACCATTTTGGTTGCGTCTGACTTTCGCGGCGGAACGGGACCGTTTCGATACAGTTAATAGAGAGAGAGAGAGAGAGAGAGGCCCCAGATCTGCGAGCATTTGAATATTCATCGGCGATCGCTCGAATTGCAAATTTGACTCAACGACGCGCGCATCGTACAACTCGATGGGACGATGATTTACTGGAAACACGCGTCATCGGGAGCGCTCGATTCCCAGTAAAATTCCTAGACTGGTCGAGCTTTTTATGAATATTCATCTGCACATCTTTAGGCGACACTCGACGACGGGGCCACTGTGACCCGCTTTCTTTCGGGTAAATAATTCGATCCGCGTTGCGGAGAAGGTAACACTATCCCGAACGACGGATACTCGTGAAAAAGATCGCGACGCGCTTTCTAATCCATGATTTACCGAGTGCCTTTGATTAGGTTCTTCGTCGGCTGGCCGTAATGAAAACAAACAGCTGGCACAAGAAAGGATTAGGCAATGGCTGTCGTTAAACAGCGTTAAATTGTGAAAACTTCCGAGCACTCGTATCTTTTTCTTCCCCTCGTTTCTTCCTAGTTCCTCGTGGATTTAATTACGTCGAGGCGTAGCTACTTTTACGCGTGCGTTCCCGTCGCTACTATACTTTGTTTCGTTTAACATCACCACTGTGCTCTGATTGCGTTACACAGCGCGTGTGAATTCTTTTAAATACGAAGCAAATTTAGGTGGGATGCGTCGAGCGAACGAGGTGCATCAACTGAATGCATCGAGCGCAGCAAATTAGATTCCTCGACGTGAAACACTTACACCAGATGATGTCGGACACGGCGCCAAGGAAGAGATTCGAGCAGCCTGTTTGCATTCTGCCCCCGTTGGGGTAGAAGTCGACGTCGCCCATCGGCTGCCACGAGCCCAGACCACCGAGCAACAGTTGCTCGCCGTTGCTGTGGATCACGTCCACGAAGTTGGCATCCGTTTTATCGAGACGGGCCCTTGGGTCCTGAGACTCGAACAGCGGTCCGGCAGGATCCAAACCTGCGAACGATGACCATTAGTCGTTCCACGCGAAGTGAAAACAGACGTTATCCTTGAACGAGTGGACGCGGCAACATTGTGAATAACGAAATTAGCAGCAGGATAAGAAAAATTCCTCGATACTTGAATGCTTAATTAATTCTCGATGCGAGAACCAGTCGACGCGTGAAAAGGCTGAAGAAATGTCGCAGGCGTAACATATTAATGTCATACGTTATTGCAAAAGTCCTTGTTACAGTTTCTGGTGAACGGTAAATCGATTAAGAGACAAAACGGGGTCGCGCCACCTCTGCGTTTCAGTTTCGATGCCTACCGTTCGAATAAATCGCCTTAAGAAGCGTAACAATGTGAAATCGAAAGGTTCGTTCGACGCAAATAGGTACGAGCGGTCTCGACTCGAAGAAGAGTGAATAATTCAGAAACAAATCGACAATCGCCATCGGCTACTACGCTCAACTGAACTGGGACGAAACTGGTCCCCTTTTACCAAGCGTAGCAGCTCGAAGGATACCAAGATTGCAGCCGTTCGTAACACGTTGCACAATCCAACCGCGATAATTACATCGACTCGTAAACATCGAGCAAAAGAAGCGATCGTTAGCAATTTGCGAAACTCGTCGCAGTAAAGATTTCGCCTACCTGTGATTCTGGAGACGTTGCCCAATTCGGCTCCAGCGAATCCGGCGACGTGGGCGCCCAAACTGAAACCGATCAGGTGAACCCTCTCCAGCGGCACGTTCAAACTTTTAACCAGCTTGGCCAATTGTCGACCGACCAGGCGAGTATTGGCCGCCGCCCTCACGTAGTTGGGAACCGCGCTGCCCGGTCCCCAGTCGACGCACACTGAAAACACCTTTTCCTTCTGAGATGAGGCTTAAGCAAGATTTACTTTGAAAAATAACTTTTTACTTAAATTCGCCAGAAGAAGAAAAAAAAAAATAAGAAACGCGCTTACAGAGCGCACGTTCGCGAAAGTGAATCGCGTTTACGAACCTATGTTACATTCCTGCACCGTCATTAGAGCGGACCTCATTTCGTAGACCCAGACGTGGTCGCAGCTCGACCCGAACCCGTGTACGATCACCTTGGTCGGTAGATCGGGATCTATGGCACGGTGCGCGCTATCGTTTATATCGTCCGCAGGAACTTCCATCGGGATCGATCTCGCCTTCCTGCTGCCGTACACTAGAAATCTGAAACGCGGCGAATCGGAAACGAACCGTTTAGCCGTGCATTCCTCGTAGATCATCCGATGCCTCGGGCATCGATTCGAGTATCGATTGTATTCCTTAGGAAACAGGGGCACGAGTGCACGGAGGTTCGTTAACGCGTAATCGAGCTGGTCGTGGGTAAATATTCGCGTAGACAGTTTCACGCGATACTCGCTCCAAGCATCCTTTTGATCGCACTTGTTGCACGCGTTCTCCTTTCGCATCGAATCATCGCGCTCGCAACGAAATGTCACTTGATTCCCGGTGTCGACGCAGAGTAATAACGGGAATTATCGCGGGGAACGATGAAAGGAACGGGAACGCACGCTACGGGAGAAGAATCTGGGTGATCGGCGGAGAGGAGAATTCCTCCCTCGCATACCTAGTGCCGACGTCTTTCGGCGGCGACGGGAGCATTTCCAGGTAACTGAACGGTCCCGTGTCCTCGAAGCAGCCGACATCCTCGTAGCAAACTTTCGATATCTCCCTCTTGATCCTGTGATGCAATTGCTTTTGCAACGTCCACTGTCTCATCGATTCGACCACCGCGCGGAAGATTTCGGCATCGTTCTTCTCGTCCGCGGACTCGTCGAGAGGCATTGGCCATTCTTGCGCCACTGCCCGCTCTCCTGCGAAAGTGACCATTTTCAATTACAACGATTCCTCATCGAGATATATACAATATATATACATTATCCCATCGAAGCGTTCTGACAAGGTAATCGCTTCTATTTCTCGTAATGCAAGAAATAAATAGACCCAGTTTCCGCTGGTTAAACTACCATCGAACGGCTCGCGATACGCTAGCCGATAAAAAAGACCCAGCTACCCAGAAATTGTGGGAAACAAAGTCGAAGTTCAAAGACTGGTCGACTGCACGCACCGCAGACTGGATTGATAGATTCGTGCGAAGCTTTGTAACGGTTTCCTCGGCTCGTTGCGCTGTTATTAGCATAACGCCTGAATAACAATCTCCTGGAACGCGAGGCGATACATATTTCATATCAGCTCCGTCACACCGATCAAACTCGGCAAGTAAGCCAAAATCGTCTTCCTTCTCTCACGCCTGTCTGTCGCGTTTAAAAGAGGAAGGTCGAATAATGGAGGGGCCAAAATCGAGAATCTGTGCGAAGGGAAAGTCAGACGAGATCGATAAGTCGATCTCGCAACTCCGAGCAGCCAACGAGCATTAGGAAACAGCAAGCATCGCTTGATTTATGGAGCCGTGGATATCGCGTGTGGAAGCTGCAATTAGCCTTGTAACGATCGAACGCCCCAAAGACCTTTGGTCTCGCTCGACTCTCGTACGCGTTACGCTTTCAATTACGATACCGTCGATAATCGAACGATCTAATCGTTCATTAGCGAACGAGGTCTTCTTACGTCGCGCGCTGTCGATTTTTCCATCACACGCCTATCGCGTTCGAAGGTGAATTTTTCTTGCTCGCGTTGCGGGAACGCGTCTCGCTTGAAGATCGGTGGCACCTGTCGGCACCGGTGACCGCGGTTCGAGTAGTTACGATCTCGATCCGCGATTGCGAGCGTCTCCTGAACTTACGACCCAGATCCGCGAGCCGATGTAAAAAACGCTGGGAAGGCAAGGGCCTCGGGCCAACTAGCTCTTGGGCAACGGTTCTGCGAAATCTTGGGAAATCTGCGGGGCGGCCAGGATCGCGAGTAACGGCCGATTCAAACGTTCATCGATAGCAGAACGATCCAAAGTTTCTCGAAAGTTTAACCGCGACACGAAACTTTCCGCCTCTCCGTCGGAAAAGCGTCTCGTTTCGATCGATCGCGAACCGCCGCCGAGGTGCTCGTAAAAGTAAGATGGGAAGGAAAATCCGGCGAAGAAAGTTGCTCGGGTCGCGAAGGCCGCGGGTGAATCGCGATAAGAAAGAGAAACTGTTCTTTTTTCGTTCGCACGGTTGATTATCTCGTTAGAGATCGGAACGCGGCGTATTCGGCGGCGATAGGCGAATAGACGGAGGAGTCCCGCGGACGAACCGATCAGACCAGTCTGGCCGTGGAGAAATTCGGAAAAAGAAAGCCCGGTGTCGAACGGATCGACTGTTAATGGTCAGCTGGATAGGAGAGCGGTTCGAGTAGCTCGGGTTTTTGCTCGTCGAACGACCGTTCGGTAAAAAGAGCCAGGGAGAGGCATGGAAAAGGGAAATCAGGACTGGCCGTGGATGCGGCTGAGTCGAACTGTATAAATTCTATTTGTGAAACAACTAATAATTCAGATGCTACCCGCCTAGCTGTCTAGCGACGACTAGCGCAGAGGCTGTGTCAAGGTTCCTATGACCGTTTTACGCATCGACAATGATAATTAATACGTGCCTTGTTGGCATTGTTGGCAACGAGTCGAAAATTAAGCCACTGGTTTCCTCGTGGTTTCCGCGTGATGGTCGCTGGGCAAACCCAGCGAAATGGAGGAATTCCACTTCGCGGTGATTGTGACATCACGGTAGCTCGAGCGAGGATACGTTTTGGTCAGACGAACGGGTAATCATCGCGGAACCCCCTCACTTTTCGACGAACCGTTCTCGCGGCCGATTCCTCGACGAGAAAACCGCAATCGTCGCTGGGAAATATATGAATAGCTGTAAACGGATCGCATTTGCAAAATCGTCGATTACGTAGCCGATAGAATCGTTAGATTGCTCGGAAAGTGTGCATCCGGCGCGACAGCGAATCGCTCGACCCTCCCTCGTCCCATTTACCAACGGAATACCGTAAGAACGATGGCTGCCGGGTCGGCAGTTTTACATAATCCGCGGAAAAATTCTCCCGTGATTACGAAATAATAAAATTTCTTTTTCGTCCACGTCCGGCTTGTACAGTCCGATCCTGCAAGAACAGAATCCGGTGATCTTGTTTGGTTTGTTGAATAACGTAACGAGAGAGAAACGGCGAAAGAAGTTAGCTCGCAATGATTACGAAGATTCAATTGTTTTAGACAAAAAAATTTTCATCTCGTTTCTACGTTCGATAGGTTTTCTGACAACCTGTCATAATAAACCATGAATACTTGTACCGTGACTGAAAGTGTCTATTTGACGAACGACCATGCGGTAATCTGGTACTTTCATTCGATCGAAGGATACGTTATTCTCGTGTCCACGTCGCGAGTGTTATCGATTGGATGAATAAAAGCGTAGCTAAGCAGATCGACATCAATCGTATACGCAATCGATTTTCATCGTAGATGATTCCCAGGACGACACGATCGGGAGCGTTTCGAAATCGCTTCGCAGCGCTACGTTACTTCACCTTCATTAACCGTAATGGGACTGCGATCAGTTATGGTATGCGCTCGCAGTGTCGCAATCGAGGCGTTTCAATTAATAATTCGAGTCTGATAATGCGCTAGGTCGGTCTAGAAACCCGCATCACTTTTTAACCAACGAGAGCGTCGAATGCGCATAATGAGCCCTGATTTCAATCGAGATGCTCGAACCGCCATTACATCTGACGACAGCACTCGTCGCGCGTTCATCTGGTGTACATGCAATAGAAACTGGTGCCCGGAGTAGGCGTTGCGTTCAGAACGATCGTGCATCGAATATCTAGGTAGGTGAAACATCGGGGATTTAACGGTACAAAGGCACTCCGAAGGTTTCCTGCAACGGAATTCCCACATAAATGACTCCTCCATTGTCGCAATACCGATAGCTTACGGTCAGATAAATGGTTTTCGTGGTACACACCGGATGGAACTCTGCTGACACAAATTTGCACAGATTTACAAACTTGTTGCCACTCGATGCACCGCGTCGTACGTGTTATTCATCAAAACTCGCTCTTACGGTGTTTCCTGTCACTGAGAGTATATAATTAAGTCACGAATCTTCATCGTTACGCCAACAAACGGATCCTCGATTCTTCCTCGGTTCTCCATTGAATATTAAAATTGTTTACGCATTGTACACAGGTTTATGCAATTTATTGCTGGGAAACAAAAGGACAGGAAGTCCGACAGAGACGAATCACTCAACGAGCTTACTTGCGTAACGTTGCAGCATTGTTTCGTCCAGATCGGTCGCGATATACCGCGAGCAAATTCGATCGTTTCCACGACGGCATCGCGTCGGGACAAAGGTGCGACGAAAGAGCAGTTTCTCGTGTGAAAATCGTCAAGTTTGCCACATATGGGTCAACCCGTAGATACAGTTTCGCTCGCGCGAGACGCGATCGAATTTTCGAACGGATATTCAGTAACAACGTTAATTAAACAACGAGGAGAAGGGCCGATCTTAGAATCGGATAGCGTGGCATAGTTTCCAGTGAGTCGAGATCACTGAACTCTAGCAGCGCAGCAGGACGTTCTTTTATCCAACGATCGTTGTACACCAATCTCCTCAACTCACTTTTCACGACCCAAATCTGGAGATCGAGACACATACGAATGTGGGCCAATACGTTCGTGGAATAGAGAGGTTGGTTGGCGAACAGGTGGGGAAGAGTAATGTTCTCTGCTCGTATCTGCCGACAGGGCGAACTTTTCGAACGGTACGCAGCATACACGCCTGCGATCCTTTCGTCCAGATTTTCGAACGCCATTTCTACGACAAACGTCGAACCGCGGAACCGTTACGGTGCTCTTTCTACTCGGACACTCCGGTGTCCCTATGCCCCTGACCTTAAAACTGAATTCCCAGCCTGGCACCGAGAGAAACCCGTTACGAAACTCCGCGTCTGATCTCGGTGCAGGTTTACTGCGTCGAACAGGATCTCGAAGTCTGGTATCGATGAATGACTCAGAGCAGAAGGAAGTAAAATCGCCTCGATGACAGAGAGAAATGGACGTTCGTCGATGAGGAGACCGGAGGAGAAACGGTCGATCGTCGAAGCTCTGAATTAGCGTTGGTTGACGAGGGAGCACAGCTTGAAAGCGAAAAGAAACCGATCGAAGCGTACGGATGGTCTATTCAGAGGCTTTTATTGTCCCAGGAGGAGAGAGCGGGAAAGGTGAGAGGCAGGGTTTCTCGCGATTCGAGTGTGCGATGATGGACACGACGGAAGGAATGATTTTGCATCTGAATGGATCCACGCGGAAAGTGGAGGCGCCGCGTGACGGTAGTCGTCGATGAAAGTAACCGATCCTTGCGACTACGCCTTTCTCGTTTCACTGTTAACCGACGTATAATAAATCCACTCTCAAGGTTCTCGCTCGTGGTCAAGAGCATAAATTGTATCACCAGCGTCGTTTCTCGGACAATCGATAACGTTTGCTGGGTGAAATGTTTCCTGAAGAAGAGTTGGAAGAAACGCGTCGGACGCGAATGAACCCGAGGTGAATCGCGGGGATAAACGCGAGAGAACCGGATGTGGCCACGCGTGGCTGTAAATCGCTGGTACGACAGCAGTTAGAGGAACTCGGAAGATCGGCGAACGGCTCTCACTGGTCGGATCGAGCAGCGTTGAATTTCTAACCGGAAGCCAGCCAGTTAAGGAGGAAGAGTGGAGGAGCGGGAAGTCGACAATGGCTATCCGTTTCTTTCGCAATTTAGAAGAAACGATGACCGTCGGTCTTGGGCCCGAACGCTGCTCACGTTTCCCTTTTCTATCCCGGAAATCCGATCGTGTACTTTTTCTGCGTCGCGAGTATCGTCGAGGGAACGGGAATGTCTCTCCCTCTCTGGAATTGTTCGACTTCTCAACGGAGAAAGTCAAAGACGGCGTTTCGTTCTTTATTTTTCGTAACTGTAACAAACTGTAACCGTCGGATAGGTCGATAGTCAAGGTCCGACGGAGTAAAACGAAACGGCAATAAATAGGGGGGAAAGTTGGCGGAGGCGGTGAACGGCAATAAAAGATGTGAAAATTACATTTTTCGAGTAAATACCGTCTAACGATAATTGGAGGAGGGTGCGGCTCGAGTATAACGCTTTCGAGAGTAACTCTTCTCTCCTTGTTCGGCACTCGAACGTTTCTTCAGCGTCGAGTGAAGTACTATTTGTCTTCGCGAAGACGACGTCTAAAAATATATTCGCTCGGCGGTAGACTCAGGAACAGTGAAAGTACTTCTACGATTCGGAATGTCTCAAACCAACTACTTCGATACGATGAATTTTTGTTATTCACATATCGATGCTCGAGATATATCTGGCTGTGTATCTACTAATACGCAGTGCGAGCTTCCGCTGTGAGGATGAATCGCGAAGAGGATCCGTGAAGAGAGCGGTAAGAAAGAAAAAAAAAAGGAAACGAATACCGTTTATCGGAGAAAGTACTCGCCAAGTTGGACTTTAGAAATTCTCGATCTCTGCCTACGCATCCGAAGACGCACAAACGTGTTCTACAACGATCCTGCTATAATATGTCGGCTTGTTCCATCGGTCCGCGTCCACTATCTCTTCTAGTCTCTTCTCGCTCGATCTACCAAGCAAAACTGTGTTAATCCGGAACGAGAGATTGGCAAATACTTCGATCCCCGCATCGATTACGAGTGGGTCGAAGCAAGAACGTAAAAGTTGATCGATTAAAAAATTCTGAAATTCCGTGAAATCGAGGAAATGCCAGTCATCGAGCAATTATACGTCGTTGGTAGATCGAGGAGAAAATACACGGTTCGCTTAAAGTGAACAATACAAATTGCCATTCGATCGGTGATCCAGCAAATTCTGATTTATACTTCTCGTCTCGCTTTCAATTTTGTTGAATCGAACGAGGCTCGATCGAAACGAAGCGCAAGTATGAAAAGAATCGCGTTTGGAACGACACGCGGATGGCAAGGAAGTTGTTACTCTGTCAAATCTTAATTAAGACCGTTCTCTATCACGCTAAGTAGACCACGGTACTTCCAACAATGATATAACGAGTAATGTACAATACATTTACCGGAAACGAGCGATTATCTATGCCCATGTCCTTCGAGAACGCTGGAATAAGGAAAGACGGATCCGAATAGAAGGGTCGCGAACTTGCCTACGATTCACGCAGTGTACGATCACGGAAGAATTGTTGAAAACCAAAAATCGCTTCCTCGTGCTCACAGAGAACGCCTAATTGTTTCGCTACGGAACGATTACCTTTTACCCGAACCGCAACACGTAACCAACGTAATTGAAATCTTTCTGCACGATGGATAATGGGAGTGTCATTGATCTCGAAAGAAGCCAACGCTTGGACCTTGACGGGGAACAAATTACGCGGCAGACGTCAATTTTCTCGTCTGCAGCGAAGTCATCGTCGCATCATCGACTTCTCGCGTTCCGTTCTCGTTCACAACGTAATCGGGATCTCGGACCATTCCAGTTTTCTTCCTTCCTGTTCCTCTTTCCGTTCGCCGTCGCAACGCTGCCTGTTTCCGGTCCGTTGGCCGCGATGACACGAAATCACAGTCGGAGACGCAATTAGTCGGGCAGACGTGCAACAACGGAAAAGGGAGGAAGCGGTTCGTTGTCCCTGGGCGACTGTGGAACGGTATTTCAAAATTACTTTGCACCTCGATGGACACCTACAACCGCGCGAATCGCGCCGCGACTTTCTACTTAGCCGATAAGTCGTATTTTATTGGTAACCACGTGCTGGAAACGGGACGAACGACACTAAATTTGACTATACATTAAACGATCTCCTCTTTCACCCGTGGCAATCTACGTCGACTCCTATATACGTGTATTTGCATACCACTTTTCCGATTTGCATAAATGTGAAATTCGTCGAGCGCGTCAGGCGTCGAAACGCAGAAATTTGCAACGCGAGGATCGATCAGCTATCTGGCTCCGTTTTAACGGTGAACTTAAAACAGTTCCCCCTCGAGAGGATGTCCCAATATTTTAATGACCCACTGCCGAATGCTGTTCACCGGTGAATCATTTGAATGCCGGTGCGTCAGGCGACTGGGTCACGAAACTGCGAGGGTCTCGCGTGCAAACCGATTCGAGCCGGGCGACTAGTTCGACACGCGCGATCCTACGATCCTCCTTCGCCGAGAGAAATTACGCACACGGAGAAAGGCGGCTGGATCGCGGAATTCTACGCGAAAAAGGGTCACAGATCCGTCATGAGTCAGTTGACGAACCCGATTCGAGTTGAGTGGCGAGAACGTGACACTTGCGTCAGAGAAATTAGGCGCGCGACGCGCCGCGATCGAAATCTGAAGCCGTACGGTCGCGTGGATCCTCGAGGATCGAGAACGAAGGAGTCGCGAAGTACCCGCAGTCCGAAAACTGCGTTTCCGCGCGCTTCGAAAGTAGGCTGTTACTGAAAAAGAAAGCGTTTGCGCATCATTTTCATTGTTTTGATATGTAGAGTAGATTCTGCGTGAAAATGCATCGAATTAATTATAAAAGAAAGCAATTAACGGAGGAAGTCTTACGAGCATGCGAGATTTTCCTCGTCGTTTCCGAAACTCTTCCTCACTCTCCTCGCTATCCGACATACTGATCGAGTAATTTCGAATTCGTGTATTCTTTCGTTTGTTTAAACATCTTTGAACAACGACGATCGAATCCAGCCTGTTCGGGACAAGGAACGTAACTGGATCCAGTTTCACGGTCACGGACATAACATGAATTTATTCTCGTACAGAGTTGTCTCGTATGGTCTTGTATTATACAAACTATGATCTATTAGACTGTCTGCAGGGCATAAAAAGTTCCTCGAGCTCTGTCTTTTTCAGTCGTCATCGAGGTACTGTGCAATTAGTTGTTACAACAGTGGAAACCTTATTACCCCAATCGCGCGCAAAACCCGCTTGCTCTTTTTCGTCGAACGAAACGTAGACCTCGTCTTCGCGGTTGAATTTTTGCGAAATTTCATTGTCCCATCGCGGGGAGCACTTTCACGGCACGAGGAAATTTGTCTGCGAGTTCCGTACGGGTGCCAGAGTGACTTTTCGAGAGAATTTGCATGAAGCGTGCGCGATGCGTGCGTATAATATCAGAACAGCAACGACAGAGTCGCTTTCACTGACTATGAAATAACTGGCGTTCTCACGAGCTGTCCGTGAAATTCGTACCTAGACCGAGTTTTCATCCCTGTCGCGGTTCACTGTTCCCACGTAACCGATTGATGGTCGTGGAATGCGAATCGCGAAGGAAACGCTTGCAATCTTTTCTAATTTCCATCACCAAGCTGTATCGAAAGGACGATCGTTTTGTGAGCGTGACGATGATTAATTTAGCGAACGAAAAATTCGTGATCACTCGATCTGGAAAGGTTCTTGAAATGATACCTTCTGATAGTACGAGTTACGAGGGAAAAGTTCCTTGGACCTCGCCCAATCACGCAAGTGAAAACAGGCGTTAGCGGTCAGACGCCGGTTAAGAAACACGCTTAAAATTTTAGACGACGTCGACGATGACCTCAGCGTCCGATTACATGATTAAATAATTGTCCTCGATTCGTTAACGGTTCATAAAACGGAATTTACCAAGTGTACGTTAGGAGAATGAAGAAGCGCCGTGATTGAGGATAACAAAAGTAAGTCACTCGAACGCTACGTGTTTGCCTCGTTCGATGGGCAAGCACTCGATCAAACCTTTTCATCGTACATCCTGTTACGTATTATGAAATCTATCCGATAGCGAAGCGCGGCAGTTTTTAGTTGGGAATACTACGAATTTGTTTTAGAAATTGTTTAGAAAGCCACGACTAGAAAGCAATTAACCTTTCCACAGTGTAATGAGATGACGAGGAATACAGAAGAAGAATTCAAAGGATATTTATTTTTAGTATGTTTTATGCTAGATTAATATATGTCAATTTATCTATTGAAGCGTCAAGAATCTCATTCGTCATGTTCACGGGGGCAGTGGAACTCGAGAAGTAAAATTTATACTGCTCTACATTCGATGACTTGCAACCTCACCCTCGTACGCGTACATCAAGCGGCACGAAAGGGTTGTTAAAATGTTTAAAAAAACGTACCATAAAGACTGATGCATCCGAGTATCCAGAAACACAACAAGAGTTTGCCAATCATCTCACGTTCGTGGCCCAGCTGGAAAGACGAGTTCTTCTCAAAAATCCATCGTCCGCGTGTACCGGTTCGAAAATCCAAGGAGAGCACGTGTTCGCCGGTCACGGCAAGAAACTTGGAAACGCGCAAGGGTCAGCGTGCTTTCATTCTCTAATTCGCTTCGTTGCCGGACGAGAGATAATGGTAAACGACGGCGTAACTATAAAACACTTGAAATCGAGTGGAAATAAAGAGCCGATCGATCGGAGCAGTCGTGATTCGACTCGTCCGACGAAGCGTTACAATTTTCCGTCTGCCTCCGACGATTTCTCCTGCTCGTCGAATGCTCCGGTGCTCCGCTTGACCCCTCAGGATTCGATCTTCATTCTCAGCCGTTTTTCTGCCTCGAATCGCAGTTCTACTTTCTTAATTAAGCTCGATTTTCGGTAAACGCGACTACCACGGTTCGATGAACCGTTTGCGATTTCGAGGGAGAGAAGGCTCGTGAAGGAAACGAGGCCGAATTCGACGAGTCGTGATTGTCAAGGAGAGACGCTTTTTTTCACCTGGCTGAACTCTTCAACTTCTCCTGCTTTCTCCTTCTAAAGGCTCGGCGCACTTTAAATGCTCGTACAGATATGCTTCCACGATCGTTCACTCGGCTGGCAGAAATACTGTTGGCGTGGTTCATCGATCGCTGGCAATCCGGACACTTCAGCGATGGAATCACATCATCGAATCGTGGGAAATCGATAAAAGCGACGTCGTTTCATTTTTTATTGTCGACAATTGAATTCGCGATCGATTTGCTTTCCCGGCGAATGGATCGGTCTCTCCTGTCGATGGAAATCCAGAATCGATCCCGATCACCAAATTTATCACGCGATACTGCGCGGATTTCGCGTTTTCATTGTCCGGATCGCTTTTCAAGCGATCTCGAGGCTCGGTTTTCACGGAGCGGCTCACTCCGGCAAAACGAGAGGCCTGGAGTGCCAGCAGAAACTAAGAGAGAGTTCGAGCGATCGTGCTACACCTGCAGGAACACCAGAGCTGCTACCTCGTGGCCTACTATAACAGAACTGACTCCCACCATGGTGTTGCCGTGTCTCTTTACTTGCCATAAGCGAACGGTGTTTATTCGCTGTGTTAATCATCGGCGAGCATTCCCTCCACAGCGCATATCCTGAGGACGTCGTTCGTCGATGACTTTGCATCTCTGTCCGCGTCCGCTGAGCGTACGAAGGGTTTCGTTGCCGCCACCCTTCGAATCTTTTAAATTTAGAAGCTCACCCCTAAACGCACAATTTGATACACTTTGTGTTTAATTATCGAATAAAATTAGCGAATCGAATTTTGAATACACAACAGGTTCGGAACGTTCGAGCGAACGACAGCGATCCCTTGTCGCGTAAAATAATTATAATCGTAAGCGTGCGACGAGCCGCTGCTATTCAATTCTTAAAACGTTCTACCACCTTACGGACAGCTCCTACGCTGCATGCCGTTGTCTAAGAAAGGTCACAAAATTTTCTTGGGTTGTCGCAATAGAGGAGTTTCACTACTATCGAAAGCGTCCGCACAATCACACGCGTACATGCAAAGAAGGCATTACTAAATATTATATCATCGCACCGAGACCGAAAATGGACTCCCGGCTATCCCTTCCCGCGATAGAAAGGTTCGTGGCTTGCTTTCGCGAACAAATGCTAATTATAATCGGTTAATGCGGTAAACTGGGCAAAATTTTTACGCACGCGAAATAACACTTGGTCCGCAGTATACCTACTCGTTTCCTAAACGATGAAAGTTATTTTCGGTCTTTTTGACATCCACTGGTACTTTCGAGCGGCCACTTTCGTTACTTTCGATTGTTTCATTTTTTCTTTGCGGTTCTCTTCGACAATTAGCGATAATTAACGTACAGATCGACAGAAGTAAGTCTGTGTATTCAAACGCGATGGTCAGAGAAAGTTCATTGGGAAGAACGGCATAGCTGGCGGTGTTTGCGAAAAAGAAAAAAGAAAACGAAAGAACTTGACGAACAATCGATGCGATCAGCTTATGCAGTTTGGTAAAAGGTCGCTTTTTATGGACAGTCTTAGAACATAATTTTTCGATCGACATGTTCGATCCCCTTCGATAGTGTAACGTGCGTGGAGAAAACGTGTGTTTACGATAATGGCTAAGGCGCATGAGACACTCATTGGATACAAAGAAAACTATAATCGTTTACTTTCACTTTTTCATCGGTAATTGCGATCGTACGTACGGTCTTCATGACTGACACCGTTGACGCATTAAAAATCAACGTTGAAAAAGTATAATCAACGATACTATTATTAACCGGCTGCTGTTGAGATTCCATTTACAATTTCTACTGCATTTAATGTGTCAAAATATATTGATGCTATATAAAAGAATGCAGGTATAATTGTCTCTATATACACCTGTAATTTTATTAACTTATATTTAAAATATACTATGCAATTATATAGTATGGATCATGTACATGTTTGATATTTTATGATTTGTTATCAAATATCTAATCATAACCAGAAAGTTGTATGAAAAACAGGGCAAATAATTTATTTATTACATAACTAATACGTACGATTGCTGTGTCTGCAGAAGTGTAACGTGGGTTTCATATAACATATATTATTAAATAATAATATAATCAAGTATATTATTTAGGTTGTGCCACTTTATAAAACTCTGTTTCATCGAAATCATCTTGGTACTCGTCAGATATTTTTGCCTTAACTATAGTTCTACGTTTCTCTATCCTTGTTTTGCGTTCTTCTTCACAAAGAGTATCGATATTAAGAGGAAGAGTAATTATTCTTCTTGGTACATCGTAATCTATGGTAATACTACTTCCATCTGGTAGAACTAGATACGTAGGAAAAGTATTGTAATATATTTTTCTATGCTTTCTTGTTATCGCTGCTGTCCAACAGCTGAGATTCCGATGCAGGGATAGCGCAGATTGTTTTGTTCTCAAAAGCAAAGATATGTTCATTCTGAAATACGAATAAAGATTTGAGAAATCAACGGGACGAAACTTTATCCTGTAATTGATATTTAATTGAGTTACTTTAACAAAAGTTTGATTTGAAAGTAGTAAGAGTATCGAAATGTACAGACAAACGAATAGCCTACTTGAAGAGGTTAATTTGGTATTCGAGTTGGAATCTACTTCCAAATAATAATTCTCAGTACTATTCATTCATGTCGTATATATTAACTATTACGTGGCAATAATATCTTTCGATTATCTGTGAACTTTTCCTCAATCAAATTGAAAATAGATTAAACTTACCTCTTTTCTTGAGTAAATAATTTCTATAACCTTATACGAGTTCTGCTAGACGGGTCACATGTTACTTTCCTCCGAACACTAGATGGCCACGCATCGTAAAATCGAATCTAAATATCGATACTTATTTGAAATGTAAAAACTTTCGCGCTCTCAACAGTTTGTTACGTGTATTCGGTGTGCACGCGGAGTGAACAATTTTATCGCGAAAAAATTGCGATCGTGTCGTGCAGTTTTGTGAGAAGTTTCGTTTAAAGTGAATGTTTCTTGGATTGGATTTACATTCTTCGCATCGATGGATGTGTCACCCGTTTCTAAGAAGGTAAAAATAACATCTATCTACGTATACAAAGGTCCAGAGTCATAGTGTCAAACAGCACAATGTCAACGTTCGGTTTCGCGTTTCTGTCATAGATAAATAGTAGGTTACTCTTTATTATAATAAATATAAATGTATAATCAGTTGACGCTAGTGACGCAAAATCAAGCAACAGTGCTAGTCGATGGATTTTCTTGCGATTCTCCGTAATTGTTACCAGGTATTTCAACGTATTCTTTACGATCCCTGTGGAAAGTAATCTACATGTATATAGCTTTTCTTTGTAGTAAGGAAACGAATAGGGAGAATGTGATTGTGTCCAGTGAATAGTACGATACAAGTTTTCTCAAACAATGAATGACCATTTATCTCATTGTACAATGTTAGTTTAGTTAGTGTTGTTAGTGAATTTAGTACCATACAGTACACTACATTCATACGGGTAATAGATACATACACACATACATGTACTCACACACACACACACATACGCATGCAATGATTGGTTTACTTCAAACTATCATTTCCATCGCTTCATTTATTCAAACAGTGATGCTATGTTTGAAAATTTATTCACACATTTCTTTATTGCACTATTATTATTTTACTTTTTATGGGAATGTAGTGAAAAACATTATGGGGCTTATAAAAGTGTTTTTTTACAATAATTAAGTGTAAAAACACGAATTATATTACATTTTTCACTTAAAATTCAATAGAATGTGACGTACAGTTATTAAAACTTTTTCAAAGTTCTAATAAAACTGGACAACATACGTAATCACTTTATTAGAAATAATTTATCTCAGTTTACAACGATAGGTTCAATACATGCTGCATGCTTGAATGTTGCAGCACCATTAATACAAATTGACTTAAAATACTAACTTAATTTTGAAATGTAATAAATATTCATATTTCTACTTAGATTAAAGTGCACAAAAACATGCAGATAATTTTATTGCGATTTCAACATAAATATATAAACGTAAACTCATGAACAATTACAATATCTTCAAATTTTAAATACCTGCTTAATTATTCATATAGAAACCCTAAAAGTTATAGTAGTGAAATAAAAATTTACTTTCTGGTGCGTTGCAATACTATTACCGTTCTCTTTCAGCATATCCTAAATTCATATTTTGTATTTGAAACTTCATTTGGCACAATAATGCATTTACAACTATTTACCAAGGTTTTTCTCTTTTTATTATTGCATAATTAACAACCAACTGAGATTCGTAAAAATATTTAAAAAGTAACAAAAATAATCTCATTTTTATAGCTAACGCACTTCAGAAGTTTAAACGGAATGTAAATATTGTACAACTAAAATTACACAGTTACGATATGTATTAAGATGTTTTAAATACTGAATACTGAACTTCCATCTCTAATGAAATGGAATCTTGTAGGATACATCATTTTTCCTATTGCGTTTCTAGTTTTGGGTTAGGAAACCACAACAACACGTATCTTTTAGAATTGTCCCCGAATCTTCTTCGTATGAATTCTCTGCTTTATGTAGAATTTCTTTACTTCTTGCATTCTGGTTATCTACTCTGTAAGAATTTATTGATTTTGCAAACTTGTGCACGTATGACGTGAAAAGGAAAAATATGTGGTTGTGAGATATTATTAAAACAAAATTGATGACGAGATGTGCTTATATTCTGTGTTTGAGGTCAACCATCTTTTCACTGATAAATCTGTAAAATTAAAATTTTTTTTCTGCCTCGTATCTATAATTTATACTAGCAAAAGCACGTACTTTCTTGTAACGATTCAACTGCAGTACTTAAGCGGATAACAAGTAGTGAATAAGAAAATTTTAAGCTGTGATTCTACTTTGAATGTTGTCTATGAATCTTATTAAATAGATTTCCAGATATTAAAAAGTAACCACTTTTAATTTTTTTTATAGATATCAGATAATCCAATACCAAAGTTAGATAAATAGAATATACGAGTCATGCACATCATTCCATTATTACACATGCAATAAACACTAGCGTTTTAGTAGTCTCTGTACAAGCACATGCATTTTTTAGTTCTTTTATGTTTTAGTTGTGTAGTAACTTTCACAGAAATGCAAGCATTACTTACAATTTTATGAAATCTATTATCTAAATATATACATACCTATATAAAACATAGTGTTGTATAATGAAAAATATGTCAAATGCGACTGAAAAGAATCCCAAACCAAATTTCGTTGGATCTCCAAAAATACTTTCCCAATCATCTAAAAAGTAAATTATTTGTAGTGAAATATTTTTTATAAAAAAATGAACATTCAGTTTTATATTCCATATACTTGGTATACATTACCATAATTATATGCGTTAAGTATCATCTGTAGCATTGACAGCATACCACCAGTAAAGTCTAAAAATATGTTGCCAATGCTCCAACCAACGGTGGATTTCCTTTTGTAATTATAAAATGCTTGTGGGACGTACTTAATTAACGTAATACTTAATTTCACATAACTACAATAATACAAAAAATCAAGCCACTTTATTGTATTCACTATTGCTAGTATCATCGAAATTAGGATAAAAACTGCAAATATTGAATGAATAATACGTGCTGTAGTGGATACCCTCTGGGTTCCAGTCTGAAAATATAATTTCCTCGTTAGAAAACCATAAAGGAGTCTTTAAAATTGCATAACTGTGATTAGTTACCTCATAAACAAAGCACTGAATAATAGTTATCACAGTCGCAAATGTTGCGTGTAAAGCGAAAAAAATATCGTTCACTTGTACAGGGTTTAAACCTTTTGGATATCTTCTAAAGTACTCGAGCTGAAAAATGTATATGCTTAGATTGATTTAAGATTAAGTAGGAAATCGATATATCATCTCGTAGTTCTCGTAATTCTCCGACTTACCTCGACTTCTGGTATCCAAAACAGGCCACAATTAAAAAGTGCATACATAATAAAACCAACCAAGTTTAGAGACAAGTAATCGAAATTTAATCCGACAACACTTTTGCGTTTGTAATTGCTATATATTTGTGGATAAAAGCTCACACTCCATGCTAGAAAGTATATCCATCCTACGACACTACTTATGTGGTAAAGTGTATCCGATTTTTCAATTGTCACTCTGACAAATGCTTGTGAAAAACTATAAAAATACTCAAAGTTAGGCACTGATGATATAGCTCACACAGGTTTTATAGTGAAAACATTCAACTTGTATTAGGCAAGAATTTTAATTCACATCTTACTTCTTTAAATCAACTTTGTCTAACTGATCTTGGGGTATTAGAATCACTTTAAAGAGTGTCATTATTTTTCAAATATTGATTTTTAAAGTTTTTAGCACTAATTACACATTAAACATCACTTGATATTAAAAAATTGGAAATTAAAGATATCGATAGTTAGTATATCATGTTCTAGTCAGAGCAGGAAGTAGCCTGCTCAAAATCTGAACACATACTGACTGAACTTTCAGTTAAGGATCCGATGACAAGTGCAGGTCAGGAGGCTATCTCTGCGAACCGCTAGATACTAGTCAACGTAATATTGATTAAAATCTTTTGGAATTTTATTAGTTAAAAAAGTAAATATTGATGTTATTTCAGTTCATAATCCGACTACATTTGATATGCAAAGGGGAGAGATTAATTCAGTTACTTTTTTGAATTATATCTATTATTTTTTCCTGTCACTCAATATGTCATAGTTTTCTTTATTTGCAAATTAAATAGAAGTAAATTTAATACATTCTACAATTTGTTACCAACTGTAATTTTTTACTTTAAGGAGTCTATAATATCATTTTTAAGCTCTAAAAAAAGAATACTTACTCTGTAATATTACTAGGTGTAACATTAAGACTAACAGTCGAGTGACCTGCACTGAGACCATTCACAAATATGTTCTGTTTCCATTCCTCCTGTACATCATTTTTCAAAATAGTAAAATTGGATGGATGGATAGAAATCAAATCTGGATGCTGCACTTTTATAGTTACTTCTACGTCGCTAGATAGATTTGTTCTATGGAAAAGAATTGGACAATTGTTAGTACTATTTATTATATTTTTTAATTATGATAGGAGTGCATAGTTAATTAAAATGTTAAATTAAAATATCAAACAACATAAGACAGATATACTGTAATTAGCAATAATGAACAGATAATGCTTGAAATGTTATAATTTTTCAGTACTATCACTAAGTAATGTTATCAATGTTTTATTACTTCATGGACAAAGTTGTTCCAAAATAATATAACACAGAGCTGGATCATTTTAAAATTGCAATGTGTAATTAAAATAATAAAATTAATGGAGCTAGATACGTACAAAGCAATGTAGGTAAATAATACACAGATTACGTAGCAAACAATGAACTCTTTGTGCTTTATCTAATAAACATACTAAAACTGTCTTTATTAGAGGAAGTAATAAACTTTGTTCAGAAACACTTACGTCAGGTACAACTCAAATGACTCTTGACTGTTTAAATGAACTGTTATATCTTGTGTCGAAACTTTGAAATCTGCCCATGCTTGTTCTGTAACTTAAATATTATAAATTGTTAATTAGACAAGAAAAGGAAAGAGAAATTTCAACTAAAATTCCTGTACACGATACGAGCTATAATATTTCAACATACCTAGGATACCGAAAATCCCAATGTACCATATAAAGGCCATTTTTTGTCACTTCTGAAATAAATAACACAAAACTTTAATCCAACAGATTTGATTAACTTTACATCGCACTGTTCTCGATGATATTAATACTAATTTTAAAACAATTACTTTGGATAACAGCAAATCCACAATCTGATTTAGACTAGAATTAGTAGTGCAGTATTTAATTCTTCAAACGAGTCATTATCGTTTCGTGCCGATGACGTGTCAAATGGAAACATTTCTAACTGAATCGAGTAAACCGGGATACTACTGTGTGCACATCTAATCGGGAGAAGAATCTTTTTACTTCTGAAGGCTTTGACCGCTGAACACGCGGAAGAAATAAGGAAGTCATAGAAAGTGCCGGGCACTTTGTCGGGTGCATGTCATTGACGTAATCAGGAAAAATCTATATCAACGTAGCAGCTGTCATTCACGGAGCAGCCGAAACATAATAATTGCATTCTTTGTGTCCAACCTAAGGCATTCTTCGTTGAGGGGTTAGACGGAATCGGAAACCGCGTTAAACGTGGTTTCGAACGATGCGTTTACCTTATATCTTTATACAAGAATAAAAACACGGCTCTCTCGTGGAAAGACACAGAGAGTATCGGTCGGACTTAACCTCGGAAGCGCGACGACCTCGACGAAACGTGCCACGAGGCGTTAAAGTTGATAAGAGTTCGCGTTCTGGGAATCTCTGACATTTCGTCCGAGCGTCGACGGGCGTCCCGTATGGTTTGCGAGGCCTGACATCGCCGAATATTTCACGGCGACCCAAGCGAAAAATCGATCGAGCCGCGTATGTACACCTTCGAACCGTTTCCAGCAGACGTAAATGGAAACTACCGAGTATCACGCATATTCTGTCATCGCTGCTGAAGGTGGCGGGTGTGAGAAACGAGTCCGCGACAGGGATGTAGCGAACGGTGGTCCCGCAACAGTTAATGCGTTCGTGTTTCTTCGTGAAATGTCCAAATTTCGTAGGAAAATATTCTATTACCGAATCGGTGGTGCCTTGGCGCATCCAAAATTGAAGTCCGGATGGCCACTGATTCGCTCGAGCCTGGCAATGTCATTCGAAAGTTGTGGAATAAGTTTCGTGTAAATTTCACGTGAAATTATTCAGGTAGAAGAGTGAAAGAGATTTCTCAGCCTTGTATCGAGATATTTGCATGTAAATTGCGGGGCAACGTAACGTCATTAACGAGTTCCATAACGTTGGTGATTATCGTTCTGATACGCCGTGGTTCTTTTTATTTCATTCCATCATATTATATTCTTTTTCGAGCTGTTCATTTTCGTAATGCTCTCGCTGGACTGGCAACATCCTTTTTCTGGATGAATTATGGTGCTATTCGAAGATAATGGACCGTCTCCGTTTTTCATTATCCCCCTTTTTTCCCCTTAGTGTGGGACTTTCCAATATTCCAGCAAATTTGTTTCTACACTAACACTAAACTAATCGTTTTGTAAGAAGAAATGTTTCATTGTCGCGGATTCGTCGAACCAGGAATTTTCCTCGTCCATAGTTCCCATTACTCTATCCGATGATTACTCATGATTTTCTTGACATCCGCATGGATGTAATTCACAAAGATTTTATTCATGTGTTTTTCCATTTTTCCCCAATGTTACTTCATCCGACATATTGCAAAACATGTCTGCCCTCAGTATTATATGATAATAGAAATAAAAGCTAAAGCAATCATGTTGTTTAAATTTTGAAAGATTATCTTTTAGAGTGAGCTCTCTCCTTATGCGTTGAATATCGGCAATTCTCATAGACATTGGTTTCCACTTGTGAAGAGACATTAAGTACTTATAAAGTACTTAACGATCTATATAGACGTAAGTGTAAGTGCAGATCAAAGCGTGAATCATGTTACCGCGCGTAAAGTAAGCTTAAAAGGTATGTGATCGAAACTATTTTTTCAAACTTCAAATAAGGGGCTGAAAGGTATCGATTAGTCGATCGAGATAAGCTCGAGCTATCGAACGGGATTCGATTTTTCTTGATAGCGATACGCTAATACCTTATCTCGAGGAATTCGGAAAATTCTTGTTCAGCACGTAGCTCGCGAGTGAATGGCACTCGTCGAACGGAGGGGCGAAGGGGTGGAGGCGAGCGTATATGTACTATACACATTTCGAGATAGAATAAATCGAAAGAGAGATCGACGTTCGAGTGCACTCCGCGTCCCAAAGGGGCCTCCGCGAAGCTTACACGGAAACAGCTCTGAAAGTCGATCGGCAGTCTGCTGCCGCTTTTGTTGATGTATACAGGCTTCTTTACCGCCAATATTTTCCTTTGCGTCATAGCTGGTCGAGTCGAGCGGACCTAATCCTCGAAGATAGCCTCTCCCCCCGTTCTTTCTTTCCTTTCTATCAATTTCAATTCGCCCTTCGATATGGATAAACAAGATCGCTCGCCTGGCCGGACGTTCGCCTCGAAATTATTCCTTCGAATCGTTTGCCCGGAATGCCCAAGGAAATATTCCTCTCCTTGGTCCTTTCTTCAGATTTCAAGATTCGGCAGAGGCCGCCGTGGCATCCCGGAAATTTCCACGTTTCGCGTTCGAAAATGTTTTCTTCGGCGAAATGGTCCGCGGAAATCTCCTACCGTACTCCTATCGATTTCGGATAGGCGAATCAACGTTTACCCATCGCTACGATCGGAGTATTTACGAAAACATCCTGTTCTTCCGTCGACTCGTTGAAGGCTCGACGATTTTAAGCCCCCCCTCGGTAGCTTGAATCGCTCCTCGACTCGCAGATGCCATTTTCCAAATCTTCTCCTCCGAAAATTCCCTGATTACGATCCTTCAGTCCCGCGGAATAACGTTCGCTTTCGCGTTACGGTTTTTTTCCATTTTTCCATAATTCTCGTTATCCGCATCCTTCCTGCACCTATCGCTTTGAGTACCAGTTGTTTGCCGCTTGATAAACTTAGTACATTTTAATGGGTCAAATGTCGGTGAAGTTCCATCGCGATTGCGGAAAGTGCTATTCGCATTGAAAGGAATGGAGCAGAGATAATAGAGGAGGCTATATCGAAACGACGAAACCGAGGAAGGGGGATAGTCGGAATAATAATAATAAATTACAATTAAACAAAAAATTAATTACAATTTCGATTCGTCGACGCGACAAGATCTACTTTTCGACATTTTTTTAGTCGGTGCATTTCACGGACCGCATAAGGTCGAGTTATCTTTTTTGGCCAGTAGTAGCATTATCTTCCCATCCGGGAAACAATTTCGCGAACAATTTTGCGCGAGCAGTATTAAAGGCTAGTCCGCCAGGTAATAACGGTTAGCATAAATTAAAGATTAACTTTGCCCGGCTGGATCGGGCAACGTAATGCCCGTTCCATGCTAATTTCTTATCGCCGGCAATTACTTAATCGCACGCAGTCGAATGCACGATGATGTCGCGTCTCTAGCTAATTGGGTCGCGAAGAAACATCCATGAAATCGGCCTTGTTTCAGTAAAATGAAAGGAGGAGAAGAATATTGTCCCGTAACAATCGTAAGGTAAAATTTCCGGAGGGAATGTTGCGTCGAGAGCCAAAAAATAGACCGACCTAGAAAGGATCGAACGATGAGGTAATTTGTTAGCGTACAATTTCAAAGTTAGCATCATCAGACCATTTTGTTGCGCACGTTGAAATTAAATTACAGCGCGGGACGCGCGTATACGTGCATCCACGAGCACGAGTTAGTGACAGCTAACAACATGATACCGCGCGTCAGGAACGACATCCGCCATTATTTTTGTATGGAATATTTTTCAAATAACGGGAACAACAGGATTTCGCTCGTGAGATTTTACGTTTCCACATCGCGCTGATCTTCCCTAATACTATTTCGCACGTACTTACATACCTGTCTAGTGTTTGCCTTGCGCTTCAAGACTTGAAAAGGTCTCGTTCGCTTGCCGCGGCATTATCGGATTTTATTTCGCAATTTTAATACCGTTTAATCCGACGTTTTACGATTCGCTGTTATCGGACGAATGTATCTCTCTCTTGTGTATTATGTTTATTTTCAGCGACGATACTCGATCAACGAAACTCACTCTAAGTTCATAGATCAAATTTCTCGTTTCACTTCTGGTAATACTCAACCAACATCGACTTCGCGTTATATCCTTTGCACGCGTTATATCCTTTAGCCGTGTAGTGTGTTCCATGGCTTTCCGAGCCCGCTTTTTCTCCTCGTATCGTTTCTACGTTCTCCAATGTAAATTCACGAGCTTCGTTGCCAGCGGTCTCGTCTATTTCACGAACCCGATCCTTATAGAATATTAATGTAACGTCGCGTATCCCATTAGTACGGAAACCCTGGACGATTTCGATAACGCTGAATTGCAAGTAATAATACATCGTAACAGCGAGATAACAGATTTTATTCCATCGTTCCGACCGATTCGGTGCGATTCAATTAACGATCGTCTCGACGCGAAAGACGACCCATCCGATATTCGAAACGGACGAGAGGGAGGTCTGTCTGTCTGTCTGTCGATTCCATCATCCGATCGTTCGATCGGTAAACCGAAACTTGTACCCTGTAATGTCGTCCGAACGCGTTGGTTCGCCACGTCGCTCCGTATTCGAGGAGAACTTCTTTTACCGAGTGTTTCAGGCGTTCCGGACGATTTCCAATGTAAATTTACAAGCTCGAGGCGGCAGTTTGGCTCGGTCTGCGGATTCGATTCCCATCGAATATTAATGCGCTGGTTGCGTTTGACCCGTTCCTGAGACCCGATTTTACGAGGTTGCCCGATCTACGATCGAAAACAAGAAGAAGGAACAAAATAACGGCTGACCCGTGTCGGCCTAGTTCTAAAGAGTATCACCAACGGATACACGGTGAACTTTTCCTCTTTTCTTGGCTCTGTCGCGGCTCGACTGCCGCCTATAAGCACTTCTCGTGTTTACCCCGAAAACGAAGCTCGTCCGTTCGCGAAATGAAAATAAGATTTTCGAACTGTTACCGGTGACACTGGTCCCTTGGCGGACTGCACGAAAACTTAATTACTCGCTCGGACGAAGAAAGTTCGGCCTGGAGCTGGAGAGGAGAAATTTATTCTTCGTTATTACGATCGTACCCCACGCTGTCAGCGCCTCGAACGAGTTCTGAACTTCCTGTCCCGGGATTTATACCTGATTTCGTTAATCACGAAGAAGCCGTTTCAATGAAAGTTTTTCAACGTAGGTGCCCGCCTAATTCGTTAACGAGCGTTTCTCGTTTCAGATATTCGACGGTACTATCTTCGCTGACTTAAAATCGTATCCGTCATCGGCGAAGGAGGGCTCAAGCGTATCACGGCTGAATTGGTAACGTAGCAGAACATTTTTTAATAACAATCCGCCACTCACGAGACTTTTGTTAGTCACGAGACTATCTTGTTAGTAACAATAAGGGAGGTCGACGGGTCGATTGATCGAACGCTTCAATCTTTGACCGTTCTATTTTATTCGACGGACACACCCAATTGCGTGGACTCGGAAAAGACACTCGTTATATTCGTATAATGCGTTTAGTTATCGTTCGTGAAAATTTTCGAGACGTTAAATGTGTTTGTTTAAAGTGTTTAAATGCGATAGCAATTTCGACGAAGAAACAGGAACGAAGGGCCGGGAAATTTTAGTGACAATAAAGGCACGGGAATGCTTTCGCGTTCGCGGAAAAGAAATATTTGCAATTTTGAAACAGCTCGCGCCCCTACAGGGATGTTTTTCGAAGCCGTGACGTACTTTCAGATGCGTCTACCTTAATTGAAGCATGATACGTTGCTTGCGTGTTGCATTTTTAATTCCGTTCTAAAAAAGCGAAACGTTGTTGAGCTCTGGGAGTCCGTCTGATTATACGTTTGCTCCCTTCCGCGCGTTTATAATTATTCGCAGACTATTCACAGCAGAGGATGAAAATTCGTAGCGGAAAATTCTTGGCCAACAAGGAGAAACAAAAATTAATACGGAAATGCACGACAGAATTCCGGCCGATGAACGAATCGTTTTCAACGATAAAATACGAAAACGCGCGCGCATGGGAACGCATTACAGACGATGAAAATGAATAACGTTGATCCATAAATCATGACACGGACGTATTACTTTATCATTCAGTAGACAAATTATTTCGAATATTCAATAAATACGGGTGGCGCTGTCGAAAATAAATTTCCAATTATTTCCTTCGTTGGTTCTGTCAGCGTAGAAGAGCTTGATAAATGTTAATTTACCGTTGGGCGGATGAAAATAAAAATAAAAATAAAAATCAAAATAAAAGCAGGCAAAAACGTGTCGTGTTAGTAGTATTACGTGCGATGCTTGAAAAGCATTACCGGAAACGATTACGATATTTTCGGAATGAAATTGTACTATATCAATTCTGCTTTTATGCCGCAGATCAGCGAAACGAATTTTGGTTTCGTAGCATTTTATACGGAATAAAGTTATCTTGATAGCGCCAAGTTAGATCACGCCAAAATTGATTTAATTATTGTTGAAGTAGAAATAATTAATTCGACTCCAATCGATAAAAATGATTGATTTGCGTCTCGAAACGAATTATCGTTCTAATTTAGACGGGAAGTAAAAATTGTAATCAAAGCGCTGGCTAATCGATTATCCGCGTTATAACGGAACTTTGAAGGAATGCGTCGAGCGAACGGATGAAAGGAACTTTGGATACATCTACCATTCTTCGACTAACAAAAAAACATCGCACGACTAACAATAAGCGAGCTCGATCGAGTTGTTTTATCCTTATCGAAAATGATTAACGACAGATCCTTTTATGATATTCATAATACCGTAAACATATATCTTCTTGATCGATAGATGTTCGATTTTGATACTTCGTAAGTCTCTAAGAATTTTATAGGTGACAACGATTGTGGGGGGTGTAAAGTAACAATCGATAATTACTGTCGGATTCCTTCCCGATAATTAATCTTGAACGCTTTATTGCGCACGGCCCGCGACGTCCTCATTGATTAACCCTTTTTTCCGGATTAAATGATTTATCGTTTCGCGTGAATTACTCCGTCAATTCGAGCGCCGAAACGTCATTCTGATAATGAAAAATTAAAACTACGGGATATCCATCATCCCAGCGAAATTCTAAGAACGGTTTTCCACGGTGTAAGAGAGAGACTTTTCTCGACCGCGTGTTAAACGTTCTTGTCGAACGTGGTTTTGCACTATTTCCAGCGACCTTGTTGCTGCGAACGGGAACAATTTTCTACAGCTAGCGGCGTTTCACGTAACGCGACAGCTTAGTCGTATCGCGACGCAAAATCTTGGATGACTGACAGCAGGTGCTCGTTGCTTAACAACTGTTCGCTTTGAAATTAAAAATTATCCTTGTTACCGATCGATCGGACGTCGATTACACGCGTGTCGGTTGAAATGGAAATTCTGAGTTCGACGCTCCGTTTAAACGACAAAGCCAATGAATTCGCGCGAACAGTAATTCGAAAGGAAGCCAGAATAAAGAATTGCAACACCAGCAATCGATGTAATTATATTCGTTGATGTAGTGTTACGTGTTCCGTCTACCTCTCTATCCAATTGTTATCGCAGCTATATAGATAGGTAGAGAAAAGTTAATTATTCTCAAACAATGATAAACTGCTGCCACGCGGTAATGAACGTCTTCCTTGCTTCTCCTTTACCCTCCGCCATCAGATGTCTGGTTTATATCGCTTATCGTCTTCCGTGGTTCTCAATATTTCAAACCTGGTACAATTTTACTTCGGTTCCGAAATGGTACTGATGACAAATCGGTATTTCACGCAGGCAGGTATTTCGAATGGAAAATATGTCAACCGAGTTCAAGAAACTCGTGTCTCTGGCTGTGATTTGTAAAGTACTCCGTTTGCGAAAGCTGTCAACGGCGTTTGGCAGCGTATCGTGTGTACAGAAACGTGTCAATGACTTTCGTATTCGGCGGCCTCGTTTCCCGATCCCCAGCAGTCGGCGAGCACCGAATCGATTTCGATTTCACGGCCAGTTACACAGAAATTATATTGTGTCACAGAGCCGACGAAACTGGCTGCCGGGCTCATTGCAACGTTTTTTTGTTAATTCGATCGTTTCGTTTGGCTCCTCGATAAAAAGAGGAAAAAAGAGAAGAGAAAAAAAAGGGAAAACGGGGAGCAGAATGTGGGTCGTTATTTTCTTTCCCGCGACAACACGATTTTGCAATCTTTCTCTCAAACGTAAAAAGATAGAATCATTAAATTTGCGAGTTCTAGTTCCAGTTGCTAAAACTTCACGAAACTCGACCGTTCCTCCTGTTTTTCTTGTCTAACTACATTAAAAGTCTTTTCGTGTTCACCACTTTAATAATTGAAGAGTAAGAGTTCGCGGGCGTTTTAGCATAATTCGAGAGCGCGGGCGAATGGAAACGGCGTAAGTAAAATCGAGATGGACTGTTGCATATCAGAATAACCACTTACGTTCGATATCTATTTTAGAAGCAGCGCGATAAGATAGTCGAAATGGTGTATGGGAAGTGCGTGACGCGCGAAACAAAAATTCCTCTGTACAAGGTCCTCGTTAATCTATTCTAGAAGTATGCAAAGTGTCCTCGGTGCAGTTGCTACACTTTGCCTAGATCGTAACGTTCGAAGCAGCGTGAGTCTGTAATTCCTAGTTGATTTAATCGTCAAGCGGGGCGGACTGGAATATCGCGTCCTTGGTTAGACCCGTCCACGCAAGCACGCGGTCGATTTATTTCTCAAACGTTTCCCTCGACTTTTATTAGATCACGATTTACGGGGAAATTGTTCCGCGGGTTCGCTCACTCACCTGTCGAATTTCGTTCGGCCGCGATAGATCAGACGACAGTTAAAGCCTGCCGTAAGCGAATCCAATACAGAGACGTCCAATCTCTCTGCGCTTCGAAAACTTCTTTCCTCGTTTTCGAGGTACCTGGAAGAACGGGCTTTCCATTAAAACTCGTCGATACCGACGCGTCTACTCTCTTCTGATGCCGGAACGGGAACGATTTAATTTGCCGCGCGATATCTACTTCTCGTTTCCGTCAACTCGACACGATTTTACCATCGACAAATCAATTCCGCGTTGGCTACGGTGGGTCTACACTTAATTCCCGGAGTTTTACGTCCCGACGGATTCACTTTCACGGGGAGTCGCGAATGGAGGAAATCGAAAAGGAGTAAAAAGTGCGCGACGGTGTATACCTGTCGATCGTGATGCTCACTCGCGTCTATCCTCCTATCATCCAGTCATTCAGCGCAATCTCATCCAGGCGAGCATGCACTCTCGACTCTCCCTTTATCCACGTTCAACGAATCCAGCTTGCTAGCCGCGAACCTTCTCACGGCTTCAGCCTTGAACTTGCCACGAAACTGCCTCTCGCTCGTCCCCAGTACTTCTTCCAGCTTGGACCGAACATCGACTCTTCTTCTCTATTTTCGATCGTCTAGTTCCTTTTTCTACTCTCTCTCTCTCTCTCCTCCTCCTCTTTTAACACGGTTTGCGTTTACTCTCTCTCGTTTCGTCAGCGAAACGAGTTCAGACGCTCCTCCGTTCGCGATTACGGCGATACATCGGTCGGCGCGAAAGTGAAAAACCCCGCGGAATCCAGCAACGCGCACCGATCGATTCACGAGCAATTACGTACCAAACGATAGATCGCGGCAAGGTCTCGGACAAATTCTCAGATAGGGAACAGAATTTTTTTCCTCCACCGACCGTGATACCGTGAAACACTATCGTATCGGCGAACACGGTTCGTAATGGCTAGCTCGAGCCTGTCGAACGTACATATAAATCTGTTGTAAGAGCCTCTCCCCTCTCTGCAAAAACCTCCCCGCCCCGAACCGTCCCTTTCTCGTGTATCGCTCAATTTCACGACCGTCCTGGCTATCACGCACACGTGTTTCATTTTTCCCGATCGGACGCCAAACTATTGTTAGCTTTTCCGCGTGATTTTTTCGAACACCGCTATAGAAAGCCATAAAAATTTTTCTTATCGAACGTACAAGTTGATTAAACCTGATTAACCTCTTAACAACGCTTTTAAAAATCTAGACAATAAATATATATCCAGATGTCGCAAATAATAAGTCCCTGTACGGGAATTAGGAGAGCCTCGTTAAAAGCGTTCGTCGAATTGACACGATTGTCTGTAGCGTTTAAAGTAGAAGCCAGCTCGACCTCGGAGATCATTTTTCATTTTTGCAGCTAAGAAATGAGTACCGGTGGAATTTGACAGCGAATAAATTACAAAAGTGCTCGACGTTACATAACGAACTGCATATTGTGCAAGAACCGTACCATCTGTGTGTTACGTCGAATGTAACGTGTCCTGTTATTGTTAGAGTAACGCAGTTCTGTATTGGAGGCGATGCAGATAAAGGAATATATTTAATATTTCAAGTTAACGGGTGATCGACGTTATTAGCGCGTGTTACCGTCCGTCTGTTGCAGTATTACTAAATTATATTAAACCGATCGCTGGAGGTTATTGACTTGTATCGAGTATCTAGCTGTTTTCATCTATGTATACCGATATGCATATACACATATATCTGTATGCAATATGTAATACGCGTACATATATAATTTGCGGTTCGATCAGGAGACCCAATGGCTTCTAATTGATTGTAAATTACAATTACTATATTTGGAGGTATTGTCTCGAGGGGATTACGAACAATCGATCCGGTCGATTGAAATGATATTTATCAATTCAAGCTTTCAGTGGGGACCCTGCGTAAGACTGCGAGTATTACCTGGCTTTGCGCTCGTCTCCGTTGTTTTCAGTCAGCTTAATTGATTATGAAATTGTTCGTCGTGACACACAAGATTTCTAAGCGATCCGTTATATCCGAACTGATCCGTTTTAAGTAATTTGTTGCAACAGTTAGTCACGAACATCGTGACTCTATAAAAAAAAAAGAGGAAAAAATAACTGTTGTCATAGGCGACTTGCAATAATTGCGTGTCTAACGGTGTTGATGACTTGCTTCTTTCTTAGTAATCACCGAGCTCGTTGATACGATTGGTCGTGAGCCTGCGGAATTACAATGTACATTGACACGCCTCGACGGATCGGTCGGTTTCGATTGAACTTAATTGGTCGAGCCGTACGTTCGTTACGTCTGGGCAAACGGAGAATCGTCGAAATTGGTTCGCGCGTTATGCCTCAACACCGCGATCTCCGGCGTTCCATGCGATTTCGCAAATGCGGATAGAGACGAAAACGAGGGCCGTTTAAACGAAAAGATATTTTCGACTCGCTGTGGCCAAACAACGGCTCCACCGTTTCAAGCCCCGACCTAATTGAAAATATATTACCATTCCATGATATCGAGTAGCTCCGATCGATTTTACTCGTAATGTATACCCCCATTGGCACGCCGCGTGCAACGAGCATTTTAAATCAATAACGAAATTGCAACGAGCGTAGATTCGATTTGTACGCGGGCGTTTTACCCCCTCGTGCTTCGAAATTGTAACTCGCTCGGTTTCATACGCGTGCGTTACTTAACAATCTGAGAGTCCGTAATGTTTACATCGTCCGAATAAAAATTGAATGTTCTTGCTTATCGCGTAAATGAGAACGGCGTGCAGGCGATAAGTAAGTAGAAGAATGACGGTGTAGATTCCTCGGGCAAGCAGTAGCCTGGTGATGTCATCGAATGACGAAGCGGATCTGCTCGGACGATATAGCGCAGCGGCACACGGTACTGCGATCGCACGGATTACACGATTTTGGCACGAACTCCAGCACCACGGTGACCGGCCCCTCCAGGACTTTCTGGTTTGCCGGTGAAAAACATAAATCGTCGGTCCGTCGACGAGAGAGCGAAATAAAAAGAGAAAAGTAGCAAGGCGCGGAGGTACGGAGGGAAAAAAAAGAAAGGAAGGACGACGGAAATTCGGAGGGACAGCCGGCGCAATTGTGTCACGGGCGTGATATAGAATTCGTGAAATGAAATTAAGTCGAACGGGAACTTTCGATAACAAACTGCGCCCGTGCGCCCACTGATCCCGTTTCATTTCTGAACCATCGACACGAATCGGAGTTCCCCGCTGACCGAGGTACCGCGTACCGGAACTGTTTGTTGATTGAATCATTATCTCTGATAACATTGTTGCGTACTCGCGCGATATTGGATAGATTTCGAGCAATAACGTTCTAATTCGAAGCGAAACCCGTAGGACCGAGGCGAACCGAATCGAGCGGAATAGAATGGAGCGGTTTCGATCGCGTGTCATTTTAGAAGGAACAGCTGACTGTGAAACAAGCCCGCGTTATGATCGGAAGAATGATCGAGGCGACTCCATTTTTAACCACGACATCACTGTGCTCGCGCAATGTGCTGCCAGTTGCTAGTCGTTTAATCAAAATTAAACAGCGCACGACACGATGTAATTTTTCATCGTCCGCGGGACGAGTTCGGACCGGCCGCGCGATTTTGGCACGAATTCCGAAGCCAGCGACGAATGTTCCCTCTAAATCTTGGACCAGCCGCGGCTGAAATAAATGTCTGGTAAAAGGTAAACAAAAATTTAATGGAAATCTAATATACACGGGCTGACCCATTTTAATCAACGCGGGCGAATATTGTTGAAATTCGATGGTAAGAAATGGTCCGGATAAAATTTCAACAGCGTGTTTGAAAGTTCAACCTGACCCGCACGGTTTTATATAGAATGTAACCGTAATCTTTTTGCACGTTTCGATATCTTTTTTTAAAAAACCGTGCAGGTAGAGAGCCAATAGTTGGGGCTGTACAGTCGGGAATCCGGTTTCGATATGATTTTATTTCCATTCCGTTCATAAATAGTACGTAATTAATGGGGACGGGAATAGAGGTTGCTCCGTAAAAATAATGATCGTAAACGTGTTTCACGTATCTGCACGTCACTATAGTTAGCCAATGTGTTCCTGCGCGATTGATCGTTCACATTATAGTCCGCGTATCTATTACCAAGCGCATTGCTGTTCGCATTCACCGAGTTCTTTACGCGTGGTACCAATTACTGGCGTCAGCGGTCCTCGTCTGTCGCGTAACTCGACACGTGTACGTACCACTTACGTACGTATACCAACGCTCGGTCGTTCCTCGTCCCAACAGTTTCTCCTTCGATCGGACAACCCGATCGATCGTTTACCCGACGCGCGATTCGATTTTCACCTGATCGGCTGCTTTATTTTTCGCGGTGTATCGCGAGCTCAGGTGCTTCAGGGTGGAACAGCGGTGCGCAACCGGCGCGGCCTGTTATGCGGTCCACGCTTGGAATGCGGCTCGTTACATCGCGCGGTGCGGTCCACCAAGCGCAATCGTGCGGCCTGCGGTCCCTTAAGCGAGGCCTCCGACATTTAAAGTTCCTGCGGAATTTTGCGTTCGGTCGACTCGCGACGATACGCGACGATACGCGACGGCCCTTTCGTCCGGTGACCGCTTCCACCCGATAACAACCGCTAAGATTTATCAGACGCGGTTAGGTGAAACCAGCGAGACGTTTCGTACGAGAAGCCAGCATGGAGTCCCTCGATTAGAGATACCACACATTCGTGTCGGTGCGATGTCCACATTAAGAGACGCGGTGCTTGAATAGCCTATTGAGAAGTAATACGATCGAAAATCAATCCGCGCTACAGCTTTATCGTCGGTATTACTCGACAGTGTAACGCCAGAGGTATATCGAGAGGGCTACGGTATTGTTGTAATCGAAGTTCTCTCCGTATCGCGCGGATTGCAGGGAATCGCGTTTCTCGGTAGTCCGTTAATGGCCAGATTGCCAACGGTTCAGCTGGAAAATAAAAAGCAGTCCGCGGGTGAATCGGAAAGAAAAAGGTGATCGACGAGCATTCGTAACGGGGAACGGAGGGACCGAGGCAACAGGGGGAGAGAATCAGACGCGTTTTTCACGTACGCGTGGAATATTGTCTTTCGGCTATCAAATAGAAATCGATCGGACGATTTCTATTTCGCGAATCGCGGCAACCGATGGGAATCGTTCCGATTTTTCGATTTAACGCCGAGGTTTAATAAACGGAAAGTTTTTTCCCCGTTGGAAAATCGGGAGGTTAATCACGAGTTTGTTACCGAACGATAAATTTCGAACAGGAATGCAGCCAGGGGGGCGACGCGACGCGATTCCGGGCTACTGGGTTTTACGATTACCGAACTCGTTGCTCTTAAATTTCGCAGTCGTCGACAAGGTTAGCGAAGCTTGGCCGCGCGTTGTCGAAGCCGTGTAAAATTCTCGAATAAAAATTTATACCCGTTTTCGATATTACCCACGAACGGGACCCAATTGTCGCGACGTAACCCCGCGTCGCGTAATTCACGCTCCTCGCCCGTTGCCTCTCTCGTTAAACGCAGCTAAAAACGGACGAACGCGACGGAAACTTTATCGATCATTCGCCTCCGCCTCCGTCCTTTACGACATATTAATCTCGAAGTCGTTTATTTCTCGAACGTGTACCACGAGTTAATTGCCGTCCCGCTGCGAACTAATCAACGTAATACATAACGCGCGCTGGTGGACCACGGACAAATTTCCCCTTTTTACCCTTCGTTACAGCCAGTTACCGTCGTTTCTTTCTCTCCTTTACGACGCCACCCCCCCCCCCCCCCCCCCCTCGGTATATATTCGGTATATACCGCGAGCGAGATCTTATTGAGAGATAGAGGCGAGTTTAAATTACGTTTCGAAAGGGTTAAACGGTTCTTTCGGCGAAAGTTTTTTTTAAACACCGCCGCTTTCGCTCTCCTTACGAGCGCATTAATTTTTGAATAATTCATCCTTACGCAGCCAGTCTTATTAACGGAATGTTCCGGTAATTAACCGTACCGTTCTTGCGGGTCTTTCAAGGAAATTTAACTAATTCGTGGGAAAAAGCTCTCCCTCGTACTCGATTCTCTCCGGGTTTTACTTTGTTAGGAAAATTGCCTTGCCTTAGGCTCGACGACGTTGATTAGTAAGCCGGAAAACTTTCACCGGTGCTTTCGCGTGATCCCTTAAACGTACCTACCGGAATTTAGGCTGTTCCGTTGAAGAAATCGCGGAGACGAATAGTTCGAGTTGACTTTATAACCGAGTCGTTATACTTTCGACGCGTGGCGAGGTAATATAGTTAAAAGACCAGCCTCCACGCGAAGTACGATTTTTGAAAGGGCAGGCCGAACTTGCCGGAATTATGCCTCCCGAAGGACTGTTCGTTAAGGATAGACTTCCCTCGAACCTCGCCGCAACAATACACACTTCCGTGGCCGTTAGGCACGTAAAGTCTACGTTAAATCAACGTCGGCGCACAGTTAAGGATAACTTCGGTCGTTTATAATCATTTTACGGGTACTTTAGAAATTTATGGGCGGCCCCTTAAAAGGAGCTCGAACAGCCTCCTGCACGCGTATAAACGTTATCGCAATATTAAGGAAGCCTTCCAGCGAGTTTCGTGTCCGCGGGTGCCTGGCCCACCCCTCGCGATGTGCATCGCGATTAAAATGTACACGATTAACTCGGCTCGCGTAACTGTAAGTTTCGAGTAATGGCCAATAAAAGAAACGCGGCTAGCGAGAGAAGGTTTATGGCTAAACGAAGCTACGAATGTGTTACATGCGCGCGTAATTTACTGCCCTTAATTCGATGCTCGCGTTATTTAATCGCATTTAGGAAAAAAGTAGCGCGCGATAATGATTTTTGGGACGAGAAGCGGCTTCTTGTGGCTCCGAAATATGGTCACATCTTCAGTTGCTCCGCTCAGCTGGAATCGCTTCGATAACCTCGGCGTAAAAAGTAAATGACGCATAAAACGGGAATAGCGAACGGTAGGATTGATCCTGATCTGTTTTTTCCTCAATTCGGAGGACGCGTAGCCTATGAAACGCACGGCGACGCGTTGAATCTTGTGTCTGAACAAATTAGCTATCGAGTAGGACAATCCACGTAATATCGTCCAAAGTTTGCCCAATGGTATTTGCGCGTAGTTCCGTGCCGTAGCCGTTTAACGAGATACATGGAGTCGTCGAGCTGATACAAGTCGAGCTCAATTGGATCCGCGACGCGGAACGGTAGCGTTCGATAACGCGAAATCAGTGGCTAGTTCTCGCGTACGGGTTCCGGTGTTGTTTTCCCATTTGAAAACGTCGACCAACCGCTACCTCCCATTGATCTCGCACGGTCAAGAACCTGTTCCGTTTACGAACACCTCGTCTCGTCTACGAGAGAAGAATCGAACCAGACCAGGCTCAAACGGAACGTCATCGTCGGTGTCAGTTTGTATTTCTCAGCTCGTTGATGTTTTCAGGCGTTCTACAAGTGTCGACCAAATGAAATCTGGGTGAACCGAGACGTTCGAGACGATATGCTACTCACGACAGTGTGTCCAATCGCTGGACAGAAATTTACATAGTACGTACATATTCCGTTAGGTTGCTTTCTTCTACCTCTCGTTGTTGACCCAGGTAATTAGCTGCGACTGCAAAAGTGCCACGAGTTCCCGCGTCTCTCGATTTTTAACTCCAACTGTTTATAATACACGTTACAGTTAGGCGACCCTCGTAGAACACCGGTTCGAACGATTCGCGGTATCTTCTCGTAAGAAATAAATTGGAGCTAGGTCGGCAGGTAGGAACCTCGCGTCGATTGTCACGCCCGCGATGTCCTTTTTGTCGATTCGACGTCGTTTCTCATAGGTTTTGTCAGGGCTGGCTGGTGATGAGCGCTGATCCGCGCTGACAAAGAGCCCTTTGCGATAAAAACAAAAACATCGACGCGAGCCGACTGCACGGTGCTCACGGCCCGCACAAATGGCAGCTTTCATCACGCGAAAACGAGCAAGATAATGGCCGATGGTATGGCCGATAGGCCGGTGATACAAAGCCGCGTTGTTTAAACATAAATTGCTGCCGTTTCGTTATCCGTTTCATTGTGTAGCAGCGCGCGTGCTTTTTCCGCGACGCGGCCACGCTCGGGATCACGAAGTTGCTCGATACACGCGATATCGCGTCGCGGACCTCCGATGGGGAAGACAGCCGTGGTTCAACGGTTTCCGACGTGTAACGAAAAACTGATACACTTCGATTTCGCGTCCCCCGCCGACCGATATTTGCCCCTAAATCACCGCTAAACACGAAACGACGACGCAGAAGAAGAGAAGAACGGTCCACGCGCTTATCTTCGTCCCGACTTATGTGCGCCGTGCCGCGCTATAAATCATTCTCGCGGAGCGAATCTCGATCGCGGCACGTACCGGTGCACGAGGACGATTTATGTGCGCTCGCGCGTGTCACTTGCCGCGAGACAGATTCGGTCAATCGTAAGAGGAGAGAAAGCAAGCCACGATCTTAAATGTGAAAAGAACGAGCGGCGCGTTTACCGATTGACCGCATCGACGTTACGCACCGGTCGTAAATCGCGCGACGTTCAAACCGTTCGGGGGAGAGAGGTGACGTTCCTTTTAAAATCGAGCCGACTCATCGGTTCTCGAGGAAATGCCAAGATCGAATCGAAAGGGCTCTTCTATTGCAAATTTTTTGGGGGCAAGAGTTAACGGCACAGCCTCTCGTCCCTTCTGTCGCCTGAAAGGTAAAGTAAAAGGGGGTGGAAGAGCAAACGAGAGTTCCTTGAACGAGAACGACGAAACTCGCCCGAGAACGAATAAATAAAACTCTTCGTATTCGAGCTTCGAGATTTTATTTTAATCTCCCCAATGTAGCAAGACACTGTAACAGTATTTATAATAATTAACACGCGTCGCCGCCGCGACAACAAAGATTTGCGGTGTAATATTCGATTCTTTTTCATCTTTTTTTTTTTCTTTTTCTTCCATTTAATAATTCAGTCTGAGATTCGATTATTGCTATTTTCATCCCTTTCATTTTTCTCTCGTGTTTTCATTTTAATTCAACAACATGTTTCACCGTGGGTGTCTTCGCTGTTTTTTTTATTTGTTTGTTTATTTATTTATTACGTTTTGTTCCTCCTGTCACCTTTTCGCGCCTCGCGTCTCCACGCGTTCTTCGTCCTGTCGACCGTTACGCGCGCGCTGAACGAAATTCTGAGAGGGGTTCTCGATTTTCTCGCTGCGCTCCAGAAGAGACGGCAACGATTGCTTTTTTTTTTCTTTTCTTTTCTTTTTAAATATATAGATTACCGTGAGAGTTTACGTGTTACATGTGTGGTATGCAATGTACTTAATCTTCTTCTCCTCCTTCATCCTCCTCCCCCTACTCTTCTTCCTCTTCCTCCTCCTCGTGTGACCATGTGTATATAATACGTATATACATACATAGTTTGTTACAAGGCACAGGTAGCTTACACACTCTTTCTCTCTTTCTTCCTTTTGCCAACATTCGCTATTCTTTGTCGCGTTTGCCCGTCGTCCATGCTCCCGCAAGCTCGCTCTATACACGCACGCCTCGTTCACGCAATATTGCTTTTTCGTCATTCACCCGACAGAAACTACGGTAACTCATATTTCCCATACGCTTCTATCTTCTTTCCTTATCGGATACTTCGTTTAGCTTATTATTTTCTTTCCGCGCAACGACAGCGGGAACGATTGGAGCACGATCTAAATTCTTGTGCGAATCCGTCATCAGGATAAATTTGTAAGATCGTTTGGATGTTATATTTATAAATCGTATACAGATTAAGGGGGGGGGGGGGAAGTGGAAAAAGGGTCACGAGCTTTGATCTTTCGCTTGTATGGCCCTCGATTGTCCTACAGTGTCTATTACAGAAGTGGATATCGTGGAAATTATCCGGTAGAGGAGCGATCGCGTGTCGATCTTTAATCATGCTCGATTACAGCCGCCCGCGTCGCTCCGTTGATTCAACGTGATTGCACAATTTGCAACGCATAGTGCGTCGAAAAGTCGTAATCGGGTATGGAGGTCGAAACGCGATTCCGATCCGTCTAGTACTCTACGCTCGACTCGTCAAATTGAATCGTTCGACGCGATTAAAGCTCGTGCCGGTTAACGATGGATGGTTTATGCCTACTGGTGGATCGCGTCGCGCGCGTCCCAGCGCGAGCGATGGAATTGCGGACGCGATAAGTGCGAAATTAACGGCACATCGAACATTAACTAGTCGCGCGAAAAATTCCACTGATGTCTCACCCTCTCTCTCCCTCGACTCGATCACCCTTGCACTTCCGGTTCGCCAAACGGCACCGCGTTGAGGATAAATTTCACTTGCGATTGCACACGGCTTACTGTTTAAAGTGCCGCGATAAGACCGATTATTTGCAGCGTGCAACGTTCAACAAGCCGTGCCAAGCTTATTTACGATTTCGTAAGTTCGCGTTGATACTGGTCGAATCGTGAGATTAACACTGTTACGAAAGGAACAGATTGGTCGGACGTGAGTTTGCGTAACGATTTATCATTGATCTGATTTGCGGCCCCTATCAACGATCGAGATTAAATCAGCAGTTATGTCACGGGGGACGTTCAGATGGACGTTCTTGGTTTCGCACTTGGGGAATTTCGTGCAAACGAATTCGTAATAAACGGAAACGTAGCCTGGTATCGACGAACATTCGCGAATCGCTGTCGCTTTATCGACTCTGTACGTCCGCTGTCCTGCTAGCTTTTATCTCTGATCACATCCGACACGTGTCAGCCATATTCATCGACATTCTATTAACCGTTCCAGCGACGTATATCTTTCTCGGGGTATTTTCGTGCGCCACGGTTGGAAAAATCGTTCGCTCGACGCCGGACACGAAACCGCCGACAGCAACGTCCCTGATCGCTCGCCTCTCTAAATAAGGAGAAGCCTCTTTTCCATTGCTCGTTGGCCGTGACCCGGTGCAAAGAAACGAACGTTTTATGAATCATGGTTCGCGCGATTGATCCGATTTTGCTCGGCTATTTATTTCTTAATCGATCTTTCTCAATCGAGACACGATCGTCCGTCGCGAATCAACTGAAACTTTGGACGCGAACCAAAGCGCGAGATAAAACGTGGTAAAACATGAATCGTGCACCTACCGTCCCCTGGTCGTCGATCGCGTAAAGATCGATCTCCTAAATTGAAATCGAGAAGGGATACACTTGTTCTCTTTCGTTCTCGCCATTGCCCCGCGGTCCTGTCGTCCGCCAAGCACGCTTACGCGCCGCGCACGCGGCACTTCCCACGAGACCAACAATTACATGTACAGTACACGACGATATAAGTATGTCCGTATGTATATATATATTATATGCACGTATGTGTGTAGATAGGTATGCATATATCTAGGTATGTACACGGGTATGTCAAGATGCGCGCAGACGTACAATAAGGGCTCCCGATGTGGGCCAGGTCAGGCTTAAATTGGAACTCGTTCGCTCGAAGCGAACCTTTCGGACGAAGAGCCAAGGAAAGAGTTATGAAATTATCGTAATATATATATTTCGTAAGGAGTTCAAAGGATTGATAGCACGTTGATTTTGTTGTAACACCGATAATAGTTATTTATTGAAAATTAAAGTAACAAAGTATCGGAGATTCTCAGGTGGTATGCTTTGTCCGTATTATAAAATATTGCCTCCTTCGTCCAGGTATTCCTCTGTCTACCCTCGGACTTTGTCCCTTATAGTTCGATCTGGTTTCTCTCTCTTCCTTTCTCTCGGTCTCTCTCTCTCTCTCTCTCTCTCTCTCGCTCTCATACACGCACGCACTCTCTTTTTCTCGTTAACGCACACTCACTCTGGTATTGCTCCGTAGGTACCCCCGCCGCGAAAAAGTATTCTCGTTGTTGTTCGATGATCGGCCGCTGACGTTCCGTCCGAAGGAGGGAAACGACGGGCCGCGATGATTCGATAAAAAGGTTCGATTGCTCGTCGAGGGATGATTGTCCCTTGATTGAAAACGTCCTCGGTTCGTTGGAGCGTACGCGGAGAGAAGTTTCATCCCCATATGGCGCGCGCGGTGCCTTTCTAATCTTTCAGCGACGGTTTCGAACCAGCCTGGATGCGTCACTCGGCGTCGTTAAGGGTTGCCCGTTGCCTCTAATAACAACGAGGGGTTGGAACCGGTCCGAATTGAAAAGACACGCTCGAGATTCCCTTTCGGCGAGCTCGTTCGACCGTCGTTCGACCGTCGTTTCGAACCGGGAAAACCGGAGCGCCCCGAAAATCTCCCCGGACTCTGGTAACGCGGTGTTTCGGATTAACCATCGCGCAATTAGGTTCTCGCTGGATTATGGCGCGAAACGTTCGAAGCCCGTGCTAATTTCGCAGCGCGAGTAAACCGCAGCGACCGTTTCGCGCGCTGGCGAATGTCTCGAAATGTTTCCGCAATCTCTGAAGGACCCGTCGCAACGGCGGCAGTTGCGCCGTGGGATGAAGAAGATTCAAGAATGAGCGCATAATCCACTGTGTGGGAATAATAAACTGCGGTAGAGCACCCGTACCGACGCGGAAGTAATCCGATAATCCTATTAGACGGGTTTCCATAAAATCGTTAACCGCCATCCAGGTCGCGTAAACGTGTCCCGTTTCTGACTCCGTCGTTGCTTTCCCCGCATCTTCGTCTCCCAGTTCTCTGGCCCGCTTCTGGCACTCTACCCGATCGATTAATTCGCTATCTTTCCCTTCTTTTCTTGCCGCGAATCACGGGGACACGTTGTCGCGCGAAACCAACGCCCAAGAAAATTATGCTCTCCTCGATCGTATTTCTCTCGTATTTTCCAACCGTTGCGAAGTGAAATTAACTCGAAACGATAGCAGACAAAGCGATACGCGGCAAGTTGAAATCGGGACGAGGGCGAACGGTGGTGTTCCCGCGAAGGGTGGGACGGACGGTTTGTGCAAGCAATTTTCTGTTTCTCATTACCGACTGCATTAGCAGAATATTCGCGTGCGATATTAGGACCCAATGTAAATTAACTGGATTAAATGCGTCGGCCGATTGCATCAATCTCATTAAGCGGAGCGCATAATGTTTGACGAGAGGCCGGCTGGCGCGAGCGTAGGCGGTCGGTCAGTAACGATGTTTGGGGATGCTCTGATAATTATCAAATCCCTCGGCGTTGTTTGCGCCGGGTAAACCGAAAATAATAGAATACCAGCGTCGAGACGACTCGCGATAGGTCGCACTCTTTCCGATCGGTCTGCGCAGGTGTTTCAATTCGGGCGAGCGAAACTTTCGGACTTTAGAGGAAATGGAATTTGGAACGAGCTAAAGTTCCAGCGAGGAGTATAAGTTCGGTAAAGCACCAGCGAATTTGCTCTCTCCTTTTTTACGAGGGATGGTGGATAAAATTTCTACTTTATCGGATACCTGCAGTTTTCTTCCCTTTTAATGCAACAATGATCGTTGGCCTTCCATCGTCCGTAATGTCCGAAAGCGACACGTCGAATTTTCGACTTTCTTACCGAGTTACGCGGTTCTCGTCCGAACGGGGGAACACGTGTAATTCGGCAAATCTGATTGGTCGTTGAATCGGTAATTTGTGGTGGGACGCTGGCAACTCGGTTGGGCGAACTTCTAGAATTTCGATCGGTCGACGTGGGGTCCTCCGTTATGGCTCTTCGAGTCGAATCCGCCGTCGTCCGGATATTTGGACGTCGGGGGTAATATTTGACTTTCAGTATGATAACCGTAGTTCAAATATCCGTGGAACAGAAGTGCCTGGGACTCGGACTGTCCGAAATTCGGATATTTAAGCGGTTCTAGTAGCCTTGGCAGTTCAGAAACCGGCGCTTGGTTAGATCAATACAAATTCAGGCTGCACACGTGCTCTCTCTCTCTCTCTTTTCTCCAATGCGGTTTTTCCTTCGTTTAAAAAACATTTTATCACGCACGCTCCATTCGGAATCGGGACTCGAGACTGTTCGGAAGAAGTGCACGGCTGACGCGAGATGAGCGATGGAGAAACGTGCTCTCGAGGGGGTAAAGCTGTCGTTCGCGTTTCGACCGCGGGGCACCTCTGATTGCTGTCACAATGAGCTTATTACCCCTATCAAGCTAGAGTAATCCTTAATCGTTATGCTTCACCTTAAGGTTAATCGCTAAATACGCTGCATCTTCTTAGGTACAGTACGGCGTCTAACGTGCTAATCGATAAAAGTCCTAACCGCTAAGCGTCCTACTCGTCCGGTGTAAAAACGAATTAAATCAAACGGGGGAACGTGCGAACGGAATGAGATGGGAAGGGAGAGAAAGAAACCGAGGAAAGACAAAGGAAAAGGAGAAAAATGTTTCGTGGCCTCGCTGATCCACGATTCTCTGTGCGCAACGACGGTGAGTTATAACTCGTCGAGTAGGATACCCGCCGAGAAGCCTAACGAAAGTCGATCGGTTCTTCTCTTCTGAGAACCCTGAAAAGGAGAGCGTCTTTCACTCGATTAAATGGACGCCACCGAGAGGAGCCTTTGATCCGCCGCATTTTTCCGCATGCCGCGCAGACATTTTCCCCGCGATCCGATATTTTCTTGCCGACGAAGAAGGCCACCCCGACGCCGACAGGCATCCCCTTTTTTCCTACGGTTACCGCGCTCGTCTCCGAAAGCCCGTTCTTATACGCGGCGCCGCTTCGCAGGACGAGACGCGTCCGATCTTCGGGATCATTTTTTCCTCGCCGTGCGGTTCGCGGTAGATTTTTGTTGGCAACGCGTAAAGGAGATGAAAAAGAGAAGAAAAAAGAAAAAGAAGAAATAGCAGAGGAAAATGCCAAGGATGAAACCAAGGGATAGATTTAAAGTATTCGAATCAGCGAAGTTGGAGACACTTTTTCCTTTTCCGCCACGGAGCGGAATTTTCGAGGATCGCGGGACCACCCCCGTCCGCGTCGTAAAAATGAGCGTAAAGGAAAGTGTAACGACGTAAAAACTACGTTTATCGCGATTGGAAAAGTGGTAAAATAGCGATTGGCTTCTTTTATGTTTCACTCTATTCACCTCCACTTTTTTGTCTTGTTTTTTTAAATGTTTTTTCCTTCCTCCCTCGTTTCGCGCATTGTATCGTCTTCTATTGTTGCGTACTCTTCTATCGTGCCTCATTGTTCGTCTTTCCCTTTCGTTTCCTCTCATTACTCGGTTCGGGTTAATTATTACAAAGATGCTTGTACAATAATATAATATATATATATATAGACTCTGTATTAGTTACAATAATATCGTAGCGTCCTACCTCGCGATCGATCGGTCCGTATCTCCACTCGCAACTCCCATCTCTCTCACCACCCTACTTCTCACTCTCTCTCTCTCTCTCTCTCTTTCTCTCTCGCTCTCTTTACCTATTCGCAGTCGCGAAAATCCCATTTGGACAAACCAATATAATAGAACATCTCTGGTAGAACGTCGCGATCTTCTCCGGTACAGTGAAACGCAACATCTTTCGTGTACACGGTTGAGCCATTGCGTGAGTTTATTGCTTATTGCTTACGTTCACCTGCCTGCCGCCGAGTACCGCGGAAAAATTCCTTCTCCAGAGTTTTAAATAAACCTCCCGTTCTTCGCGTACCTGCCAGGCATACCGGGAAACCGTATCGACCGGCCACGTTCGCCGCGCGATCGAGAATCGCGAACGCAGGGCCCGTTCTATATAAATCATGCGATGCATATTCCAATTCCTGCTGCGTTTTGTTGCGATGAATTTCGTTTCGATACGTGGCGCGAACGCGAGAAGGTAACGGCACTGGTAGTCGGCAATTTTCCAGCTCTTTCGTAAAATCTCCTATCGGGACCGTCCCTCCTCCACCGGTGGTCCCGATAAGGGGTTGAACAAGTGGCCAATTTGTCTCGCGTTATTCCCGATATACCGCTTCTCACTTTTACCTTTTCTTCGTCTCGTTCTCGCCGGTTGAATAATTGCTTGGGAAGGAATTTGTTCGCGAGATTCGTCGGCGCACGGCAAAGAGAAACGAAAACGACCAAAATCGTAGGGAGGAAGAATCAGAGTCGACGGAAACGGAGAAAAAGCGAGGAAACGCGGGAAGGAGAGAGGAACGTCCCCGACGTGACTCGGTACAACGGCCCGGAGGATCCATCACAGTTACAATTTTACACTTTACACTTACGGCCGTCTGTCTATCGATATTTTTCCCCTCTCGAACGGTGCTTCGTCCCCCTCTGCGAAAGTTTCCAAGGAAAGCGTTTCTCGCGGAAACGAAGGCCCACGGGTCCAATTTATTCTCGAATAACGTAACGGGCATCCGCGCGCGGCTCTGACTGATTTCCGTTTGTAATGGCAGAGAAAAACAATGGCATTCAGAGGAATCGTCGAAACGCAGCCGGGCTCCGAGGAACACCGACACGCGCCGCGCTCTGATGAAATAAATTTTAACGGCGCTTCGAAATTGCCCATCATTGTTCATTGCCCCGATGGAAGTTAATTGAATCGTCGAAATAGCGAAGTTCATCGGGATACCAGAAATATTTGTATTAAATTTATCATCGAGCGCGACATTTCTGTTTAACCGTGGAAAATTCCCCGCGATCACCAGGACGTGAAAGCTATACGGGGAATAGTTTCGGTTAATTTGCGATCGATGGGACGAATTATCAGCGGGACGACGCGCAACCTATTCGGTGTATCGCTCGACCGATTTATCGTCACGGATTGTTTTAAACTAGAGTGGACTCTGATTCTTCCCCCGTCCCTCTCGTTCGTCTCCACCCTTAGCTCTCCATCGGCACCAGTAATCCTACCGCACGATAGAACTGTATTGCGTTGAAATACTTCATTAACACTCTTGACACTCCTCGCCTATACACATATCGGTGTCAGTTTCGTATCTCACCCTTTCGCGATCACTCTCACGGAACGAACGTTTTACTCGGCAAGAATTTTTCCGTGTATGTATTTCAAACAAATCCGAAAGGTATTGCCCGATCCTCGAAACATCGTGGACGAGCGACACTGGTTCTTTTTTTTCCCCTCTTTTTTTTTTCTTTTTTTTTTTCGATCGTCCAATAGAAAAATAACGCAGCTGGTACACGCGCCAGGAAGTTTCGAAATATGTTTTTTCTCTCCTCGGTCGGTTATTAATACAGCCAGCGGCTATTACAGCTATTATATAGTAGTTATGGCAATCGTTCGGTTATATAACAGGGCTAATGGCTCTCTCTGTAGATATTACATAACAGCTACAGCGCAATCAACTTTTAATACGTCTCGAACATTTCCCCGCGATAATTGAATACCGAAAACGCGAGATGTTTGTCGCGTTCCCCTTTTCTTTTTGGTACAATTTAACTTGCATATAACAAATTCATTACCGAGCAATTAAAAGTTTCGAAATTGTTTTCAAATTGATACATTGTTACGGTTAAAAAACCGATGGCGGCACGTTGGCAACGGGGCCAGTCCCCGATGTTTCGATGTTGGAAATGCACTCAGCCCTCCCTTCTCGCTCTATTTTTCTCCGAACCGGCGATATAATTAAAAGTTGCAAAATTTACGATTACACCGACTCGCAGAGCTCTCTCTCTCCCTCTCAATCTGCGGGCTCGTGGAAAGAAACTGGAATATCCGGCGTAAAAAATATTTGCCGAGTAACCTGTTCCCCTCGCGCCTTATTAAAGCTATTCTCTATGTAGTTTCTACCTTAAAAGATAACGACCCTCGCCGGTCGATCGTCTTACTAACTAAAACGAGATGTTGCTTCTCTCTTTCTCCTCGTGTCTCCTTTCTTGTGCTGGCAAATCGATTCCTCCTCTGCCTCATCCTTCGACGTCTCCCGCTAAAGAATCCGATCGATCGTGCGCCGTGATCTCGCTCGTGATATGGTCTAACCATAAAATCTCGTGTGATTACTTCGTTAGCTTTACCTGATTTTTAATTAGCTAGTGCCTACGAGCTACATCGGTAAAAAACCTACTGGCCAGGGGAAACCCGCGCTCGATCCTTCTACGACCCCCTTTTCTCCCTTTCGATCTCTCTCTCTCCTCGCGGCCACTCCACCCTGGAAAGGAGCAAACAGAGTCCCTTTCTCGTCGTGCGGAGAAAAAAAATTCCTCCCGAGGAGAGTAATATCCCTCCCTTTCACCCTCGAAACCGTTCACCTTGATCGGATCCGTCTCCTTCTCGAACAATCTTCCGCCCTCTCTTTTCCGCGTCCTTCGCCCTCCGCTTGATTTTCCTGCTGGTCTGCTGGAGCACCCCTTATACGGAAGAAATCAGAGTTTTGCCTCTTGTCTCTTTATTATAGCCGACTTTATTTTTCGTTTCCTCGGCATCGAATCGAATCAGGGGAGTGTCCCGGCTCTTGGCTCGAACGAGCATCGACCTCGAACAAGTCCGCCCTGTTCGGGCTCAGCTCGATTTTATGCTCTTCTCGTTTACTTATCAGATCCTCCGTCTCACCGACGCTCTCGTTATCAACCGTTTTTTTCTCTCCATTCCCTTTCTTCCCGACTAAATTCCGGCGGTCGTGCGAGCACGAATTTCTCCCGACAAATCGGAGAGGCTAGCAAGAGCTACGGACACGAGCGTTCGAAGCCAAAATCGTATCGATCGCTGCTTTCTCTTGTTTCTCTCTCTCTCTCTTCTCCGCTTTTCCCCATCCCATTGGCCCGGACGCTCGACCGATCTTCTTCGGTGATTCGCGACGAAGGCGATTATATGTATAATTATATATATATATATTTTTTTTATACACGTGTACCACCTCGTTTCGTCACCCACACGGTGTCCAATAACGCAGATTACAAACGTCGAGCTTTTAACGGTCGCGAGATCGTCGTCCGTTCGATTAGAATCACCTGTATATCGCGACGACCGCCGTCAGGGTGACGATCATCAGGTACGTCGATCGAGTAACAAAGCCCCTGTTCTCTTCCATGCATTGACCTGCGAACACAAAAGCACGAATCGTTCTTTACCGTGAATTAAACATCGACGCGAGTGGACGAGGAAGCGGTCCGGCAAACGGACATTGTTTGCGCATCTAATTGGACTTCTACTTAGCGGCGCCGTTTAATTCGACATTTGTCAACGTATTGTCGCAGTATATTTGTCAGGCGAAGGCGCCCGCGTGTCGCGGCAAATTATGCATGAATTCGACCGACGGGCCGGATGACAGTCGCTGACGTCGCGACTTTGATTGGGAGGGTGCGATCCGTCGCGCCGTCGAACTCCATTTTCCACCCTCCATGGGAATTTCGAACGTCGCGCGTCATTTTTCTTACGTCGTGATTATTTCTCATACGCTCGCTCAACGAACGAAGGAAAGGAAAAGGAAAATTCTGAGACGCAAAAATCGCGTGTGCATCGTCGGAACGACCTAGTTCCTTCGACAATGCCGACCGGAGTCCTCGAAGCTTCGCGACAAAGCGAAAAACGAGTCGATCGAAGTTAAATCCGCGGGAGGCGGTAGTCGCGGGGCGAAACAGTTAGTTGCAACGGCGGAGGACGCGTCCTCGGCGTGGCAGCAAAGATCTTAAGGATCCTCGAGAGTGAAGTGGAAGCTGAAGGAAGAGGAGGAGGTACTCACCGGTACTGGTAGCATTGAAGGCCAACATCGGCGGGGGCGGAGGTATCCCCCTCTGGCAGGCCACCTCGCTGGCAGTCAAACTGACAACCCCGCCGCTCTCTTTGTACATGAAGCAGAGTCTACGGCTGTTCCTGTACGGCTGGGGCCTGTTGTTCTCGCCGGACCAGCCCGTGCCTGGCGCCAGTTGGGTGGCGATCACGAATTGGGTGCCCTCCGCGTCGAACCACCTACCGTGGCAGGAGTAAGCTGCGAAAGAGAAAGCAACGACTTCCTTACCCCCGAACACTCCAATGGGACGAACTTCACGGATAATGGCGAGAGGTATCTCGAGACGCTCGTTACCCCTCGAGTGCCATTATCCTTTAAACAAACTTTGACAACCTTCGAAGGTGAACGCCGGCTAAATAAAAGCTTCTTCCGAGCTGTCCCGCCAGTCGGATCCCTACGCGTATACGTTCGGATCTACGCGTGCACGAGTTTCAATTATCGATAAACCTGATCGACGACTGCGCGTGATTGAGAATTTTCACACCTCGAATATTATTCCGCAAAACGCTCGACTGTAATTTTCACTCACCGATCGCGTTGTCCTCGACACAGTCCGTCTGAAATTCCATTCTATCCGAGGTGGAACAGCCAATGGTAATAGTGGTGACCTCGGAGCTGCATCTAGAGATGTCCTCCTCCCGTTTCTCCCTTCTCTCGAAAGAGCCGTCGCCGGAGTCGAGCTCCTGGCCGTCCCTCCTCGTCCTCGTCAGAAGGTTCGACGTAATTTCCCGGTCGTCCCTTCCCGACCTCTTTTTCGGGAGGTCCGCGGTGTCCGGATAATCGCCGAAATAATCTTCCTGTACCTCGAGGATGCTCGAGCTGTCCGGGTCGTCGAAATCGGTCGTCCAGAATTGCCTGATTCGCGTGAAATCGTCCGCGTCTACCCGGAAGTCCTCCATCTTCGGGTTCCTCCTCGACCTGTTACTCGCGCGCTGATCCCCGCTAGTCGAACGCTTCTCCACGTCGCGCGCCCGTCTAGCTTTCGACCTGGACGCAACCTCGCCGGACCTCTGGTCCTCCGATCTTCTGGCCTTGTACCTGGAATGGTCGCGCAGCAGGTCCTCGATGTCCAGGGTTCGCTTCGAGGACGCCTCCTCGAGGCTGTGCTCGCGATGGTTTCTGTTGTTGCGATTCGATCTGGCGCGTCTGCCCATACGCTCGTGCACGAGGTACTCGTTGTTCGCCCGACGCTTCTCCACGTCGAAGTCCAACTTCCGGCCGCGGCGATCCTCCTGCGTTCGCTCCTGGGCGTGTCGTACCTTCTCCCTGTCACGCCTGACGGCCTCCTGGTGTTGGTTCTTACGGCTCTCGCGGATGTTCCGCTGGTTCCGGTTCACCCCGGTCACCGTAAATTTCCCCAAGTACGGACACTTACGTAGCTGCGGGGAGCTGGCTGAAATTTACAGGAAATCGTTGCCATTAGAATATCGTTTACTCTCCGTCCGTCCCTAGACGCGCGTTTCGTGCATCAATTTCATCGATATTTCACGGGATCTGTGCACCGAAAAATATTGGGAAATTCCCGGGGAAGTAGTCGAACGTATCGCGACTTGGCGCGTTTACGATCTTCCACGGTGGAAGCGAGCGGCGACGACGGTGATCCTCTTCCGAATCGATTAGAGCCCATTTCCTAATACCACGAAGCCGACATCTCGATAAACGATCCGTCTATAAACTATCTTTCAAAGACACCTTAAACACCGATACCGGCCAAGTTAGCGAGGAACGTCAGCGGCCGGAGATCGGCTGAATTACAAATTACCTGCGCCACGTTACACCGAGTGGAATCGACAAGAAACTTTCGATGGAGTCTATCGATCTTCCCTAACGACGCTTTCTTGCCGAAGGATCGATCATAGAGCGGAGGACCCTCCGAAATTCCTGCCGAAATTCGGGGCATTCGCTCGTCCGTTGACCGTTGATCGAGCCGCGAAACATCCGACCGGTGGCAGGAATCCCATCGCGGCTTTAATGGAAGCCTCGTTAGGTGGCCAGAGGGGTGGAAAAAAAAAAAAAGGGAAGAAAAGGGCCAAGTGGAAGGAAGGAGGCGAGCGAATATAACGACGAGCGAGCGTAGATCGGCCATAGGCAGACACAATACGAACTCTAACGAGACAAATCTGACTTCGCACCCCCGGGCTAGTCCCAGCCCTCCTCTGCTTAGCAACAACCCCTTCTCGGGCTCTGAAGCTTCGCGACAGGTTCCCGGGTTTTCTGTCTCCTTTCGTCGTTGCCTCGGGACCACCGCCACCGTGGCCGAGCTATTATTTTCCAGTTTAACGAGGCGGTCCGCGGTGGGCAAGAATCCAAGATGCTAAACAAACACCGGTGCTTCCAGCGTCACGGGATATTTATGAAACTTTCGCGCCCGTACACGAACGTTCTCGCCTGAATACCACGATTCTTTCGCGTTTCCGATCCCGCTACGATTTCTTTGCTAATGGAAATTTGGTGTTTCGTATCGCTCGTTTATGCTATCGAGCACGCTTGGGGTGGTACGAAATCGCGACAAATCTAGGCCGGAAGGTAAGTGTAATTCGGGTCGTTCCGTTCAGGCTGAAAAAGGGCCGTGTTCCTTGTTTCTTTTCTTTCGTTGATACGATCGGGAAATCGATTTCGAGAGATCTCGTTTGAGGCGAGCCGGCCACAAAAATCTCGTTATTTTTATGGTTAATTAGACATGTATTGCGTCGAGGCAAAGGCTCGCCTTTGCGTCCGGCAAAGGAAACTTGATTTTTCCGACTCGTTAGGCGATTCTCGATACGAAGGTCCCGGGCCAAAGGGAGATCTAGCCGGGGCCACCCTTCGAACTCGCAGTCCCTGTCTCCCCCCCGCCCTCTTTCGTTCTCTCTTTATGTTTCGATCGGGAGAACAAATCGTGAACTTCGACGATCGTTAATTACGTTCGTCGAGCGAAACTTTTGACAATGTATTGCGGAATTGCTGCCGGGCCGCGAATTTCAATGGCAAAGTAGCAGAGTTCCATGAGTGGTTGCTCCGTAACTTTCCACTTTTCGTTCAATTTCAGCGCGCTTTGTTACGCCCGCCTCGTAAAATACCGCACTTAATATAATCGAAATTTATTAAGGACAGGGCACAATGAGCAATTAATAATGTTTCTAAATTTTCCCCGTGTACCACGAACGAATAGCACTCAGCCGTAGTCGAGTTTCAATTACACTCTGACTCGCTGGTCCCACGCCTGGCTCGCTTCGACCGTTCCAATTTCACGGGAGCCCCGTGCGTGTGAATAAATATACTCGCAGGTAAAACCGGGCCAAATATCCATCGGACGTCGAATTACAGGTTCGTGTCGAAGAACTCCGACAGGTTCCTCCGCGTCCTCCTTCGAGCGTGGTCGCGCGCGCGCGCTGGCAAAAGTTGCCCGGGACAATTAAATTTAATTGATGCCCGGGTGGTCTGCTGGCGCGAATCGCGTGTCGATGTCGCTCCCCCGACAAAGGGGTGGAGACGGGAATGGACGCGTTATCATGGTCGCGGATCGAGCACCGGCTCCTCGACGCGGCGCTTCCAACTTTTTAATTAATCAATCGGCCGACGCGACGCCCGCGAACGACTTTCTTTGTCGGCCGTACGAAACGAAATGGCCGACACCGCGGATCTAATCGATCACGAAAATTTCCGCCGCTGTTCACGTGCACGCGCCGTACAGCCCCGATGTACAAACCCCTGCCCAATCTCGTCGCTCCTTTCCGTTCGAACCGTCGAAAATTTAATTACACGATATTGGCTCTCCGCGAGGATACTTTTCTGTGACGATGTCCAAAGCGCGGAAAAACGGCGGAATGAAATTTTGTCAACCACCGGGTACGGTCGCAATTTGTATCGACGACGAAACGGGGTGACGAGACTTTCGAAAAAGTCGAAACGCCGAACACGCGCGCCATTTTTTTTCCAACCTCTCCTCCCCTGTCTTCTCCCTTTACCTTTCCGCGTGACACGTTACGCGAGAACGTAGACGCGACGTCCTGGAAAAGCACGATACGTTATGGAACACTTTCAGCCAGGGGGGGTGCCCGAAATAAATCGCGTTAAAGAGCAAACACATTATTTACCGCAACGCCGGAAAGGGACGATAAATATCCAGGTTTCTCTCCTTCGAAAGCCCCGGGGAATAAATCAGCCGAGGCGTAGGTACATTTAACAATCGTCAGCTTGCGCAACCGTGCAGCTCTTCCGGAAAGAAATCTGCAGGGGCGGCGGTTCGTGCGCGGCCGGGGCAGGGCCGAGTAACGGGCCAGGGTTCCAGGCGAAAAAGGACACGATAGAATGCCACGCCAATTATCTTTCGCGCGAGTCGGGTCGACGCTTTCTTTGTTTCGTTCGCCCGGAAATGACGCCTCGATTCTCGGCAGAGCGATAAATTTCCAGCGGAAATAACTTTTGGCAGTGAAAGGGGGCGTGGACTGGCTGCTGCCCTCTTCGAAACAGGAGTGCATCTCTCTCTCTCTCTCCCTCTCTCTCTCATTCCCGAATAACAGGGGAAACAAGAACAGTTTTCCAAGGATATTTTTCCGTACACCGTCAAGCAAACTTCTCCGCCGTTTTCGAACACCGTTAACTCTCTTCCCTTTTTTATCCTAAGGATATATATACAGCTGTCCGTGTTAACTTTAGGTACACGTTTCGCGCGAACCGCTTCCGTGATCTATCGCCACCGCCATAATCGATCGGATTGCCTCGCGAGCGTCTTCTTCTCCCGCAGAAATATCGCTCCATTCGGTATCCAATTCGCAATATTATTTAAACATTCGCTAACGGGAAGTAATATGTTGCTTCCCTCCGCGATAGCTGTCCTTTGTAAAAGGACGATGCTATAAAAGTTCGACTATAAAAGTTCGTGCTCCTTTGTCCAGTTCGTTCGAAATCATCGAGGAAGCCACATCGGAATAAACGGATCCATTTCTATACGGAAATAATCTGGGGAAAGAAAATTGATTCTCTTCGAATAGGTTTTTACTCGCTGCTGCTTATCCCTCGCGGGAAGGACGATGAATATATTTTGTGCGATCGGGATATACGACGCACGATATCCGACGGTTTTTCCAGCGAAGTGTCCGGAACCGCTGATGGGTAAGGTGGGATAGAACCGGAGAAACGCGAAGGCTGCTCGTGAAGCGACGCGGGGAACGGGCTCGTAAATGTATTCGGTGGAATCCGAAAAAAAAGGATCACTTCGCGGGGAATAAAGGCGTGTAAAAATATTTATGGGATCCCGACGAAAATATTTCGCCGACTGCGAATGCTCGCGTGTTTATTAAATATTTATGCCCGCCGTGCAAAACATTTCCCTTCGCTCCATGTAAATTCCCGCTCCGACTCTTTGTCCACTGGCCTTCGTCAACCCCGCCGCTACGCGAGCTTCCTGTTCCTCCCCGGCCACGAAGACGCAACGTTTCGAAATAGGTTCGCTCCCGTCGCCGGAATTGGATTTTAATTCGCATTAACTTCCCACCGTGGACTCCGAATTGATTTTCTCCTCTTTCATTCCGCTCGAACGAGTGCGACCAATATTTTCGCTTAGTCTCGACCTTCCGCCGTCGAACTTCTTTACTCTCCCTTCGTCGCGCTTTGACGCTATCCTGTTTCCTTTACATTTTTTTTTCCTATTCCCCCTTCTCTCGCCTCTTGTTCTCTCTCTCTCTCTCTCTCTCTCTCCTCGCCTTCTTATTTCTCCCATTTTGCGTAAGCAACTGCGAAAGAGACGGAGGGTACGCCCGGTAATTCCTCTCTCCGATGAAAGAAAAGCTTTGTCATCCGCTCTTATTTTCCGAGTTAATGGATTGTTGCGCGGCACGATAATGGAGAATATTTCGCTGCAAATGAACGCCACTTTTTATTGTCATTTTTAAACGAACGTCGATCCTCCGCTCCTGTCGCACCTTCGCGCGCGAGATTGCCCCGCGTATCGTCGGCGAGGCAGTTTTTACTTAGCCCGTTTTCGGACGATACGCGGACACCGCAATAGAACCGACACCGGAGCAACTAATCGCGGCTGTTCCGTAAATGAAAGGCGCCCATGTACCGGTCTGGCAATTTTCTGCTAGCTCGATCCGGGTATGCATTATAGCCGGGCAAAATACACACATCTCCGGCGGTAAACACGCATGACAAGCGATGTAATTAAAGCTGAGTGCAGCGCTAAACGACATCGAGCTCGGACTGCTTGATTATTATTGCCCGGTCAACATTTCGACCTGATTCCGTCAAATATAGCCGCCTACGTAATTTTGTATCGCGAATATTAAACCATTAGGTGTAATGACCGATGCGGACCGCGATGCCGCGAAATTCATCGGACCAATCGCCGGTCAGGCCAATATACCCGCCGCCCACGCTCGATCGGCAACCGGTGCCCGGCAGCTTTCAAACTTTCCAATGGATTTCCTGGGAAATAATGAATTTTATAATCGAACCTTCGTTTCAACTGGCTCGCCCGAATAGCCTTCCCGGGTTCCCTGCCGCCGCGGCCGGACGACGTACATTTATTTAATTAGCAGTTTAAAGTTCGCTCGTGAATTATCGTCGATTCGTGTGTCCGGTTTTCTCATTAGCGAAATAACGTCCGCGGGGATGACGAACGTCCCTCGCGTTTCGAAAACTCGGCCGATTCGGTTGGGATCGAATTTTTCATCCGCGCGGAGCAAGAGCGCGGCGAGTTGTACGTTAATTCCGGGAACGATTCGGATTCTCGTAGTTGAGAGCGAAATTGGTTGGGAAAATTCTTGGAAGACTGCGAGCCAGCCAGACTCGCATCACTAACCTCGATATACCTCGATGGACTGTTCTCGGGCGACGAGAAGACGCGGGAGAAAATTAAAGGGGGGTGAGGGTGGATGGATAACGCGGCGAGCTGCGGTCGTCGTGTTCCAAGAGGAACATCTCGTTCTTCGTATACGCGGGAAACGTTTATCGAGGCGGGAAGAGCGAGAGAGGAAAACAGTCGAGTGGCGAGAGGGGCGGTTTTCGACGGAGGCAAGAAGGAAGGGACACAGAAGGAGCAAGGATCCGAAGAAGAGGCCGAAGCCGCAGAGTCAGGTGACCCGTGTCAAGTTCAAAGACGCGAATCCTAACCCTGGCAACGTTTACTCCGCGCAACTGAAAGGAGGCCTTTAAGAGCCCACCATCGGCGATGTTATAAGGTGGCTCGTGATCGATCCACCGTGAAAACGCAGCTACCCTTTGACGCGGAAATTATTTATTCGCGACTCTAATCCTCGTTCACCCTTACTTTTCTCCCTCTGCCATCGAGACGTCGTCTCTCGGCTCTGTGCGGAAACGAAACCGAGTCGAGGCAACGAGCGCCTCGAGCTGAATTTACCCAGCCTGGCTGCGGATTTCGTGACATATCCAGCAGCCAGCAAACCTTCCCAGCCATCGTTTCGAAAAGTGTTTTCGAGATTGCACGGTTTCTTCCGCGGGATCTGAATATCTGCGCGCGCGAGACCCGTTCTGACGGTTGGTTTACGAATGTCAGGCACACTTTGTGCCGGTGAAAATGGTTTTCGCGTCGATTCCGTCGAGTCCGTGACTCGGGCGAATACTTCAAGGAGAGAGGCGCGCGTGCTCGGGGCGTTTCTCAGCCGGTTGAAACAGATTCGCCCGTCCGATTACACGATCGCTGTTGGCAGAGCTCTCAGAGCCCGGGCGTCGATTGTATATTAATTTCAATTACGCCCAGCGTAACCCACCCAGCCCCGATCGTCTGCATCTCGGTGCGCTCCAATTGAAATTTATACGCGATCGTTTCGGGAACCGATTGCCCCGACAGTGTTTTCCAACCTTTAAACCAGTTTTTGGCACTCCAACCCGACAGACTCGAATATTTCGTTCCCATCCTACTCGTAGACTTACGGTCTCCGATTGTTTGCATCGATGATAGCGCGAGAAACGTTCCAATTTGAATATTGCTACCATTCCGTCGGACCTATCGTCGATACGTACTACTCGCGAGACCTGGAAATAGGTTTCTCTTTCATTGCTACAGTTTTTATATATACATATATATATATGGACAGGACGTTTTAGCGAAACTGGCCGATGTCGAACAACACGGTAATCCCCTAAAACGTACATTTATAGGCAGCGTGCGAAATTTCCGCGAGTATGATTTTTAGTTTCGACGACGACGCCGTAGCGTTTCGGAACGCCGGCGGCCACTTCGGTGAGATTAAGCGTGAAAAGTGGGCGGTGATTGTACAACGTACTGCCAGTGACGCATATCCGGTGGTTTGGCCCCGGACTGTTTTCAACGCGGCTCCGTGCTCGACGATGCTCGCAGTTCAATATTTCGTCGGAATCCGCCCCCGCACCCGGTCGAGAAAGGTGGAACGAGGTTTCCTTATCGCCGCTCCGGTTGCGGCGACCGCCGTAATAACGCCGGGACGAGGAACCGCATTTTCTATTTATCGATAGGAACAGCGAGATACGCTGCTTGGCATTTCGCAGCGCGGCCAGTTTTGGCCTGCACGCGGATTATCGGCGATTCTTCGATGTTTGATCGATCGGCCGGTCAACCGGACGCCGCGTAACGTTGTCTAGTTGCGTAACTCCTGAATGGAGGAACGCGGATAACAATCGAGGAGCAACAATAGGCAGGGCGAGGGGGGGCAGAGAGGCGGGCGTATCAAAACGGCGAGCAATTCGCAGAAACGATCGGCCGATGGAAATTCAATTTTCCAACTAGCTGGAGTCGTCGATACGTATTTTCGGACAGGTCCGCGAACAGGCTCGACATTTAACAGCGACACGCGTCCGATTCGTGGTGAAATTTCATGGACACTTTGTTTCGCCCGTTGTTTTTTTCCTCGTCCGCGCGCGATAAGGCTGACAACCAACAAATTGCGGCAATTACAACGGGGCGAAATTAATCGTCACGATTTTCCGGCAGAAAGCAATTATGAGACGTCTTTGTAGCGGTGTGCTTTTTAAAAAAAACTTGTTTGTCCGTTTCAAACATTGTCCGTGTGTTGCAAGGATACGCGTGCCAACCTGAACCACGCGTTTCTCTTTTTCCCTTTCCCCTTTTTATTTTTTTTTTTTTTTACTTTGGCTCTTTCCAGTTTAAAACCAGAATAGCGGAAATTTCTCATTCCCCGCTCGCTACATTTTTGATAGAGACCGCCATGGAATTGCGTCTCTATCGTGCCCCGATCCTGTTTGCTTTTTATGGTCGCCAGTTATTGCTGGTAACAGCGTTATTGTATCGAACAACGGGAATACGCATTCACCGGGCGTAATGAATGTCGCGTTACCGCCGCTCGATTTATCGCCGGGCAGCGCGCGTAATTAATATTATCCGACCGAATCGAAAGTTTCGCCGGAAGTTCCAAGCCGCGAGAACTTGTCTATTTGCCGGCGGTGACTGTACCGCCCTTCGCGCAGGGTACAGAGGGACAGAGGATCGGATAAAGGGGAATAGGAAAAGTTGCGGCGTTCGTGCGAAACGTTCGAATGAAGATCGCGGGACAACAATGGAACGAACGAAAAAAAGATGTCCTCTGTGAGCACCGATTCGACGCCATGATCGACCAGCTTGTCCGATGGAAATTCAATTCCCAAAGCGGACGATAGCGCGCAAAAATGACGCGTTCAGCGGCACGGAATTTTCTGGCGCACGTTGAACATTTCCCTTTTTTCCTCCCCTTCTTGCCTCCGCCTATTCTCCCTCTGTTCGCAACGGGGTATTTTCAATCGTCATTTTTAATTCTCCCTTTTCTGACCTCCGCGCGGAAAGACGGCTCGTCTCCTTCCTCTCCCTCCCGTGGAACAAAAGGAATAAGTCTGCACGCTCTCGACGACTTTAAATAAATCTCGAATACGGAGACGCTTGCGAAACAGAATCGACTAGGAGGTCTATTTGTCTTTCATGTTATGCAACATTGTCTTCAGCATTCGAGACGTATATACGTTTCATTCAACGCGACGGCCATACAAGTCTCACGTGTTTGTACATCATTCCCCTCTTATCGCTATTTATACCGGCAACTATACCCCCTAGAACAAATAACAATCTCCCCGGTCTACTTTGTGTACTCGCTTGGCCCCATTCTTTTCTTCGTCTTAGCTGTTCTCTTCCGCTAAAGCTCGGAACGCGTAAGCGTTGCTCTCCCCGATTCTTTTTTCCACTTCCGCCGACGCTTGGTCAGCGTCCTCGCGACTCGTCCCTCAATACGAAACTAGAGAAAGGAGCAAAAAATATTAATGCTACCGTTCCTTGCGGCATGACGGATTCGCCAAAAGGCATCTTTGTGCCCGGCAACCAGCCGGTTATTTATTGTCCCTGCTCGCGAGCTTTTCGCTAGCCTTACGTTCGAATTGTTACTTTCCTGTCAATGGCAGGCAAAGCCATCCCTCTCTTTTCGCAAGTTCGTACTTTTCACGACGGGAGGCGTAACTATTTCACCTCTCGCCCGTTATCCTCGGGATAATCGTATCTCGAACCGAATGCTGGGGAGCATCCGCGATTTTCCATATCGCGCGTCAATCGACTATAATAAGCCGGGGCAAACTTTTCGCCCCTTAACTCGGACTTAATCGAGGAAGAAGGTTCGCCGCAGTCGAGCAGATTCGGAGGAAGGAACGGGCAGAAGTTCCGAAAGATTAGAACCGATGAGAACGGCGGTTTACTTCGCGGCCGGTTATCGATTTCACCGCGAACAGAGCAACCACCGGGACGATGACGGTAAATCTGGCTGGCACGGATGAACGTGCGGCGTCTCTGTCGGCCGGTCACGATACACTTTGCGAAAAGTTATAATTATCTCTAACTATCCCCCCTGGCGGTGCCTTAATTTCTACATTAGATCGCAATTATGTATCGCAAAGCATGGAAATTAGCTATTTTGGAGCGGACACCGGTGACGGCCGCGCTTGATACACATTTCGCGTTTACCCCGCTAATCAAATTTTGTACGCGCAACCGCGACGAGCTTCTTCCAGTCACGGTTTATTAAACTAAATCCGGTCATTAATGGAATGCCTGGGTAAATCCGTCGACCATTGTTTCCTACCGTGTCCATCGCGTTTATAATAAAATAGAGTGCTGCCTGAACGAACACGGGTTCCCTCGATTACAAGAAAGATACAATCGTGAGTCGTTCGATTGGCATTAAAGGAGATGAGCGCGTTAATAGCCAGTGGATTTTCGAGCGAACGCTTCCTCTGCCGCTAAGGGTTGCGACTGGCCGAGTTTCCGTAGCCAGCTCGAATTCGCATTAGCGTTCCCCGGGAACGCTACGTACACCTTCTCCTAATCCGCAAACAGACGTTATCTTCGCAACGTCGTAATTATCCGCGTGATACTACGTCTTCGTAAAAATGAATTCGCCGGTGGCGCGAGGGATCCTCGGTTCGGCTGGCACGATTTCGCTACCCCCTGTCGTAGCGCAGAGAAAGGAGAGACGTCGGATGGAGGGGCGCAGGAATTCCGTTAATTAAACGCGGGAGAGCACTTTCAGTCCCATTATTTGCGTACGCGAGGCTTTCGAGCCGGCGCGGAAATAAGATTTGTTGGTAGACGCGTAAAATTCGCGAGGCGGACTGGAAAGCCTTCTTCACGCGGCGCTGTCGATACGCCAGAGGCACACCCGCGCCCATTCGCGGCTCCTCTTCGCCGTTTAAAGCACGACAAGGTGTTCTCGCAGTTGGCTGTGGTAGCACCGCTGTCGTGGAACCGATGCGATGCTAGCGCGCGCTAGAGCGATGTCGAGGTTCGGATGTTTTTACCGGTGGTAGTATGTTCGGTCGCTTATGCAATCAATATGCGAGGGTGAGAGCAAGAAGGGACGAGGGGAAAGTCAACGCGGAAGCGTGGCCGCGCTGATACTGGCGTGAGATGATAAAAACTGCTCTGAAACGCATCCCACCCATCGTCCTTGCCACCGCGTCTCCTTCGAGAGAAATGAACCACCTCGGATCTTTACGCGGATCTCAGAACGAATGTCTGATTAGCGTCGCAATTAAATGGCGCGATGAGGGGGCGAGGGTAACCAGTTCGGTTAAGTACACGGCACCGCGGACTACGTCCTTGCCGCGTAACGTTGCGCTCGACTGAGTTCCAAGAAATTCGAAAATCATCCCTTCGTGACGAGCCGCGAAACGAGTCTCGCACGATGGAACAACCCGAGGGACACGAATTTTCATTTTCATATCAGACGATCGATAAACCCTGCTTCCGTCCTCTGTGCCGTCGGCCAGCTAAGTAATCCGTTAATTCGTCGCGCGACGCGAGAATTCATCGGACTAATTAGGTAAGGGTTCGGAGACATTAAGATTATAAATGGACACGCAAGATGATACGCTGCGCAAAGAAGCTTACGGCAAAAAGGAACAAGATGGAAGATCAAGCCAAGAAGGATGTATAGGTGCGGGGGACGGTAGCGGAGGATTCGAGACGCCAGTGGAAAGGAGAAAAAATGTACAAAGAGAAGCGAAGGGGAGGACGAGGAAGGAGAAGAAGATGAGGAAGAGGAGGAAGTGGGAGGGGGAGAGGAAGGTTGAGGGGGGAGGGAGGGAACTCGCTGCGTTCCAGTATACGAGCGAAAGGGGGTGCAAAAACCGAAACTGCAAGATGTGCAACTGCAAGCTCGGTTGGACGAACGCAGGGATTGCCAGCGACGTCAGCAGAAGGCTCTTTCACTACCCTACCTCTCTTTTTCTTCGGTGGATTTCTTCCAACTCTTCGAAACGGCTTACGAGACCGGCTCCTCTCCTCTCCTCCGCGGGACACTCGCGCGATCCTTTCAAGGATCGCGGAAGAGGATTTCACGTCGGTTTCACGGCGAAATCTTCGGCTTCGTACACAAATGATACGATTGCGTCGCGATGCAATTATTGAAATGTCATTTCCAGCGGAAAATAAGTGCCTTTTACCTTTTCCCGATTCCTCTGCCGCGGCCGTTTTTAAAACGGCAAAACCTTCGCTCGTACGAGGGGGGTTGGTATCCGCGTCGACGACCGGAGAGTGGTTCGCGATATTTCCCCATCGCCAGTGTCGTCTATAAATTATAATTTTCGTTACGCCTGCCTCTCGTTTCTTTTTCCTTGGTAAAACTTCTATTCCGCCTCTAGTTGTTCTTCGCGGAACACTTCGTAACTTGGTAACTCGGTTAAGTTTTTCGAATGCAAACATTTTCCTCGCTTTAAGACTCCGGGGAATCCTTCCAGTTCATCGTAAACACATAATTGTCGCTTTAAGTTGCAAAACGGATTTCCCAGTCCTCCTTTTTCCGGTTGTAGAATAGGGAAACGATATCGGGACTTACAGCGTTAACAGTTCAACGAATCCCTTTGTCCTTTGTAAATTCCCCGAGATTGTTCGTAAAGCTTAACAGGCTTTTATCTCTCTTGCTCTCTCTCTCTTTCTCTCTTTCTTTCTCTCACTCTCTCACTTTCTCTCTCGCTCTCTGGCTTCAGGGGCATTTAAGGCCCTTTAAAAAGGGCGAGTGCGACTGCACGAGATGAACTCGCTCCGAGTTAATGGAGAACCCTTCGAGAAGTACAAAGACCATCTTCCCAGGGCTGCTTCTAAAGAGCTTGAGTATTAGTTAATTCAAAGCGACCTTTATCTCGCCTACTGCGGGCGAAAAGCGTGTAGAAATTAATAATCGATACCGATCGATCCTCGTGGGTTATCTGCCATCTCGTGCCTTTAAAAACGTCCAACGGTGGTCTTCATTTTTCGCAAGGGGACAGCAGATAGGGAATGTCGAGAGGAGGCTTTCGCGACTACGCGTAAGTGAAACGGGTCGACGAAACGACCGTCAAGAATTGAATTACGCGGCGCGCGCGGATGAAACCCTTGCCGAGTAGCTGCCAGGTGGAGGGAAGAACCGAAATTCAAAGTGTCCGCGCGACGAAAATGTTCGAAGCTCCTTCGGATGCTCCCTGATGGACGTTCCCGGCCGTGTCGGCGATTCGCGAAACTCGTTTCGGGCTGCGGACCGTCACGAGATGGCCCCTGGGTATCCGGCCGCAGCTGGGCTGCTACCCATCGCGTACCTACCTGCCGTCCACCCGAATCTACCTACGCGTCGGCCTTCTATCTCCGCGCCACCTGAGAATTGCCAATTTGCTTGCAAATTTCGTGCCACGCCACGCTCCGTTCCCTTTCGACGCCCGCGGCGGCCAACCCTCCTTCTCCTCCTCCTACTCCTCCTCCTCGTTCTCTTCGTGCATTCTTCGAGGCGAACGTTCTCCAGCCACCGCTAACAACGCCTTCCTCCGCTACCCCTTACCTTCGCACCGATCTATCGCCCCGAGAACGGCGACTAATTCTCTTTCGCGCTGTTTCCTCCGCCGCGGGACGCCTTCCGATCAACGTTTCCGCGGGCTAATTTATAGTCTATCCTCGTCCCCTTTCCACGACGATGAACGTCCGTCGGATACTTTTTGTTACTCGCGGCCTTTAACGAGCCGTCTGCCCGTCCGTCTTAATTCCGTTATACAACCCCCGTCTCCTGCAGGTGGCTGGGGTAAAATGAATTTTCAACTTTCCTCCGATACGATATTACCACTGGACACGCACCATCGTACCCGTGAGTTTTTTTTATGCTCTCCTTTGTTTCTTCCTTTCGTATCGAAAACTCGAGGAAGTTGTTCGAGCGCTGGCGGCACGGGGCGCGACGCACCCCCTACCCTCGTTTCGCGCTACGTGTCTATCGTCACGGTTTTCGCTTCCCTCCTCGTCGCTGTATTGTTAATGCTCCTCCTCTATCTATTTATTCCCGATGCAAGGGCTGTCGACTTTGAAACTCACTCGAGCGTACGGTGGCGCTCGACTAACGAGCAGCCCTAACAAATTGCACCGCGAGGAGATCCTCCCTCCTTCTTCTCCTCTCGTCTTGGTGCGTGCGTACCGCGTTTCGAATCGCAGATTTCTTTTCCTTTCGCGTCATCTCCGTGGTAGGCTGCGAAGTTTTCTGCGAACGCCAACTCACCGGTTCGAACTCATACGGCACCCCGAGAACAATCAGCTCGACGATTTTACGGCGTGTATACGTAAGTGAAACAAGCCGGAGTTCACGCCGCTGGAGTTCGCCGGATGAGCGTAAGGCAACTTTGAGAAGAAGTGGAACAAGAAACAGAGGGAACATCCCTCATAGAAACGCACCCTTCCCGTGTACCGCTTCCCCGCAAGCGTGACTGCGCGAGCACCGCCGGGCATGGCGCGAGATATATCGCGTAACAGCCGCCCTGTAATTAATTAAACGTCTCGCGGCCAGTCAAAACGTCGTAAATTCAAACTCGCGTGCAGCCTGCTAGCCGAAGGACGACTCTTAGACGCCCGTGGTGTCTTTCGTCGAGAGGATCCTCCGGGGCGACTCGATGGTAACGTCGAAATTATTCTCGAGGCGACTGATGGCGCAAAAACTCGATTCCTCGCTCGTCGTAAATTCCATCGAAGAGAATTCGACGTGTTCGGTGGGCACACCTCGGGATTGCCTGTTCCATACGCACTATTGACGTTTATTAGCTCCAAGGGAGACCGATCCCGCTATATATCAGCCCGAGATTGAAAGAGCCCCGGGATGGAAGGAGAAACAAACCTGCCAGGACAATTGTTTTCCTTTAATTTACCCTCCAGTTCCTCCCTAATACGGAATTGGTCAGCCACGTCGATCATGTTTCGCCTTGATTGACCGATCGAAGACAAGGACGAAAGAGCAATCGTACCTTCCTCCTTTTTCCCTTTTTTTTTGTTCTTCGTGTCCCTTTTACACCGACCGTTTTCACGTTACCGTCCGACTTCTGCTCGACGGAGCTATGATCCATCGCCGGGAAAGAGGAAACGCTTCGCAAATGTTTACGCAAACAATAACAGCGGAAGTGAAAAACGAGAGATTAAACTGTAACGAGGATGCAAAATCGATAGGTTTCTGTTATAACTTTGGAGGGTATTAAAGAGGATTTCGCGTAAAAAGGATTTATTCGGTAATTATTTGAACACCGCGCAGTCGCTGGTTTCGGCGATATTTTTGATTTCACTTTTCCCGTATAAAAGCGAGTAACCTCTGCCCGATGAATCGGACAGAAATATTCAGCGGGATACAAAAGCGTATCGGGGGCGTAAAATCGGGAAAAAGCAGACGGTGGGAAAAGGATTCCTGTCGCCTTGATGCGTCGCGTCATTTCCGGTGGCCGATCGCCGGAGGCGGAGCGCGTCGAGAACGTTTCACGTCCGTTTCTGGCCGAATGCGCGCCGCGATGAAGTAGGCGATTTAATCGAAAACGAGCGCGATCGAGTTCGCGCGCGACAGCCGATTCGATTCTACGGCGATCAGAGCCGCACAAAGCGCGTTACCAGGGCCGAAATGAACGAAGGGAGGGAAGAAAAAAAAGTAGTCCGGTCGCGGTTAGACGATCCTGAACAGTTTCGAGCGGATGAACCCGGCGCGGGTCGGTCCCAGCAGACCCGGCGAATTTATTTGCACGCAGAAAATTACGCGTCAAGTACCAAGGGATTATCCACGGTCGGGCGACATTATAATGCGCTTAGTATGCGCATAAATCAATTCCATAAATCTCGTCGTAGATTAATTCCCGACAAGATCGTCGGGTATAAATACTTGGCCGATCGCGAGACCGCGCTAGACCGTGGCGTAATCCTAATTATAATAAACTGGTCGAGCACGTATCGACGATTAGTAGGAAGTTACGGGCGGAAACATTATCTCGGAAAATGAATGTTTTCGGATCGCGAGAGCCGGATACAACACCGGGCCGCTAATTAACCGGGCGGTGCATGTTCTTTATCAGCGCGCGTCGAGGCTGCCGGCGGAGTGAATTTATTTTAATTTCAACGGAATCGAACGAACCGCGCCGCCGATATAAATGGACACGGTTCGAAAACGTCGAAAGATTCCCGCACGCGGGAATATAAAATCATTTGACGCGACGTTGCGGAGGAAAATTCTGATTGAATTGGAACCTCGCAGGTCGCGGAGGATCATTTCCAAAACGATGGCTACGGATTTAAATTGTTACCGTTTTCGCTTGGTCGATAATTCATTAACGGAGTATCCGCTGGCAAGTGTATGGAAATTGTGACAGATATACATAATTTCGAGAGTAACGCGTTTCAAGTTTCGCGTCGTCCTCGAACTGTATAATCGACTTAAAAATTTCACCGACTCCGATTCCGTGGGAATCATCGCTTGTCCGCTCGTTACCGGGCACCATGCATCGTCGATTAAATTCTCGTTTAGTCACCGCCACTTCTCGCCGGGCTACTTTTCCCTCGCCTACCCTTCGTTCCACGGCTGACGTTATTACTTTCGGCGTGCTTTCGGGAAATTTATAATAGCCGCGAGGTGCCCGTGGAATGTCGTCCGACGAAAAATTAAAATCGACGTCGTTCCACGCGTACACGTTACACGCGATCACCGTCCCCGTAATTAACGAAGTTCTTCCCATATTTTTTTCGCCCCCCCTGCCGCGATCCCCGAGGAAGTCGTCCCGTCACATTTTACGGAATTATTCGAAAGAACCGTATCTAATTTTTCCAGCCGTCGTTCCCCTGCACTCCGCGAGTGTAAAACGCTCTGAACAGGATCGCGCTTCTCGTCGACGAAAGTTTCTCGCATCTAATTCTCGAACGTTTCACCCCTGCCACTGTTACCCCCTGGCCGTTTGCTGGCAGCTAGTCGATGCGCCCATCGTTCCACGGAATTTGTCCAGCCTATTATTCCACGGCGTACTCGTAAAAGCGAATTCGATCGTGCGGATTAATTCGAGCGACTGCGACCTTGGCGAGGGGTGCGCACCCTTCCACTTTGCTAAACTTTCTGGAAGGCTGAAGGTCAACTCGCCCCGTGGAAAGTCGCGTTCGTCGACGCCGACGACGAGTTTCTCGAATGAAACGGCTTACCGGATGAAAGGAAGCGGTCGTTCTCGTCCTCGTCGTCGTCGTCGTCGTCCTCGTCCTTGTCGTCGTCGTCGACGTCGTTGTTGTCGTCGAATGAAAGGGTTGCCACGGAAGATAGGGAGCTGGCTGTTCGCCGAGGGTGGAAAAAGGCAGAAACGTGTACGATGAGGGGACGTAAGTGACAAGTTGAGGGATTGCCGCGCCTACGCGGTTGCATTGTCGCAATCATCCCCGATGAACGTTCTCTGCTGCCATCCGACTCGGGATTTTTACCATTTTTGAATCTACCTGTGCTTCCTCGCTTCTAAGACGTCCTCCAAATACGTCAGAATAATCTTAAAACGAATCTATCGTATTTCGTATCCGTATCGCACGCGTAGATACGCACGAAATGATCCCGATAGATCCATCGGCGAGATAATAAGCGATAAACAATTATCGCGTGAACATCGTTGCAGCAATGGGTAAGCAGAAATAATTTCATCGGCTCTTATCGCGTCCCAATAATTCGGGCGAGCGTTATCGGCCGTCCTCGATCGTGCTCGACGCGCGAACCGATGTTCCTTCGAGAGAGAGAGGCCAGGGCTCTCTTCGAACGCGGCTGGTGCAATTGGCCGTTTTCGAGGCGCGTTTTCGAAAACGACAGAGCTTCGCATTCGATTATGGAAGGGTTGTAGCGGCGCGCGGTCCCCTTCGGGGAATTGCGGTGGCTGACAGCGCAACCAGCCGTCGCCCCTCGCCGCCCACCCTGCGTCGATCTCTCGCTTCCACCGGTAAAACAATGACGAATGCGTCCTCCGCAACCCCCGTTTCTGCACGTGCACGCGTATCGACTGGAACACGGACGCGCGCGGAGACACCCGGAAATGCGGGCTAACACGGGCCCGGTTACGCTCGAGATCGAGTTGCGGTGTTATCGAGACGGTTTCCTGTCGCTGTTGTACACGGACTAGTTTCCCAAACCTGGCTCGGTGTCTAGACAAAACGGCCAGATATACCCGTTGCGAGGAAGTTCACGCACGAACAGTCCGTCTATCGTTTATCTTCCCGGGCAGCCCTTCGTATTTTTGCCCGCCGCGCGTTGCTACCGCCGGTGGATTTCCTCGATACACCCAGATCCGCCTGGCCACCCGTCCACCTCCGAGCCGTCCGATTGAAATTTTTGAACCCTTCCAACGCCGCGAACCCACACGCGAGTTTCGAAAACTCGTTCACCGTGCTCTATGGACCCATTTATATGTCCGCGTCCCAACTATTCGACGCAGGCTATGAAGCCATACGTACCACCGATGCTATCGTCGCTCTTCCGCCTGTGGAGATAAAAACAGACGCGGTAACAGCGAACAATTTTTCCACTCCGCGCTTGGCAAATGTTTACTTTTGCATTTTAATCCCCAAATAATTTCACCCGGATACAAACGATACATTTTGCATCGTGAGTGAAAAATTATTCAGCCTGGCCGCGGTGTCCGGTGCACGGTAGCGAGTGAGCGATCGGTGTAGAACGGTCGGTGCACGCGTAGAACTTAGAAAATGATCGACGAACGGGTTCGAATTAATTGCAATCAGAAGCGAGCGCGTACGAGCGACTCGTTGCTAGCCTTTCGTTATTATCGAGCCGATTGCCGGCACGTGTATGGGCGCAATCTAGTCAGACGTTGACGAGTCTATAGATAGAACGGCAAGTGACGTCGGGCGAAATGAACGTTCGTATACCAATTACTTGTCCCTTCGATCCCAAATTCCCGTTAAGCGTGTCTCGAAATCAATATTAAACTGTGCCGGCCGTAATTTCTGCTTTAATCTACGATTAATTTAATCTAACGTTTCGCCAGCCCGGTAATTACATCCTACAATTTCTGTATAATTACACGTGGACAAGCCACGGAACGAACGCCAGCGGAAAAACGCGTTGTCCGTTTCGCAGTTGCACCCTGTAATAGCCTGTCGGTGTTTGCGCAAAATATTGCGCCTTTTTTTCCCCCTCGAAATAACAGGATATCCTTGTTGTTGCATTATTCGCGCTGCAAAGCCTCGCGGTTCGCCATTCACTCGGCACGATTGATCGAGCGTTAAGCGTGAACAAATCTGAGGATAAAAATGGCGAGAACAGTGATGGAACTGGCGGAGAAGTAACGATTCGGCGGTTCGTTGACGATCGTTTGAGAGTCGAGAGCGAAGCGGTGCTCCCATTTCGATACTCGCCGCAGCGGGGAAGTTGGCAGCGGGTCGAGAATAAGAAGGCGTCTCGCGAGCCGCGTATTCGAACGGGTTTCCCAGGGTAGAGAACGAAGGCGGTTGCTCGAGAAGAGGGGAGAAAAAAGTCGTTCGAAATTCCGCGCCATATGCTCGATGGTGCTCCTTCGTGCTGCCCCGTTCCCCGGAGGAACGGCCTCGGCGTCGGTGCCTTGCCGCAGCCACGGAGAAATTCAAATTTACGCACCGACTGCCCCGGGTGTGTTTTTCGAACTTATGAAAAATGAGTCTAGCCGACGGTCCAGACTACCCTCCAACCACTAGTCTACTCCACCCCCACGCCCGGAGGTTTACCTCCTTCAGCTTCCACGCCTTTTTCCTATGCCCTATCGTTTTAATTTCCTCTCGTTCACCGACCTCGAGTGCCTCGAAAACAAACACGGTCGTTAATAGCCTCGAAAATGAATAATCGTAGAATCGACGGGGTGAACGAAATCGTGAAACGACTGCGAAAAGAAAGGAACGTTCCTAATTTTTTCGAAGCTCTGGCGATACGCTTTTACCATCGTATCGATTAGTCGCGAGACAGTTGTTTAGTCATCTTCTGGGAATCGTCATCGTCTCGAGCGTTTTTCGAAGGCTAATCTCGCACGATCATCCGGCGGAAGCGAGCAAAGCTGTTAACCGAGCGGAGAGCTTCCGGAATCAAGGCAGCCGTACGTGAAGCAGAAACAGGGTAGCGTCTATTCTTTCTCCGTATTACCATATCTTTCACGTATCTCCCGCTCATTTTTCTTCCGTTATTGCGGCCGGTCCTTTAACTCGGTTCATTTTTCACTCATCCGCCGCGTTGCTCGCTACGTAACTGGCTCTGATACCGAGACCCTGCTTGAATCCGTCCAATTTCGCCGTTCTCGACGAGAGCTGCCCAACGAAATTTCGCGGAGCTACCCTTTTTTTTTCGAACGAAACTCTCCCGCGTGGAGAGCCCCTCGTCGAGGTTCGGCTGCCTCGGACCGTGGCCCGGCGTCGTCTTATTTTTCACGACCCCGTTACGTAGCCGTAGAGAAATGGAAATAGCTTTCAATCTCCGCGAAATCGGCACGAAAATAAAGAGTAACGACGCGGTGTAAGCGTAACCGCGCGGCCATTTGTAATCGAAGTTTTCGCTCGGGAACCAAGATGGCCACCAAGCAACACCACCGAGCAAGCACCAGCGGCCAGGCCTCACGTTTTCACGAGCGTCTGTTTTTTTCTTGTTTTTTTTTTTGCGAGCTCTCGCGACCGCGGTACGATGAATTATGGCGCATAACCTCAGGAGACACGGAGCCACGATGCATATAACCTATATTTCAAGTTCTTACCGCGGAACGTGCGCCGGTACAGTTCACGTCTAGGCAACTCGATCTAACCCGACCCGAACTAACATCGCGTATGCGAACAAGAGCTACCAATATCTTTTGCCACCGATCCATCTTCCTCCCCGTGTACACCGGCCTGGATCGTATTTTGACTCATCCTTCCACGTCCTTTACATATTTCCGGCGTTCCGTTTCCCCTTGGAACGTAATCGTAAACGCAAACGTACAAGCGGGCATGGAAATTGATAGTTCGCGTCGGGGACTTTTACCTCGAATTCAGCGACAGTATCCGCTTGCTCGGCTAAAAGTGCCTTCCTGGCTCTTCAAATAATTGTTTTTCCCCCCTTTCGGAATTTCGATTCGAGCCGGCGCTACCGAAGAATTCGATAAAAGTGCTTCAAACAAATTACACGGCCCTTGTCTCCGTTTCGTTTCGGCTCTGTTCCAGCGAAAGAATTCCCGTAGTCCCGTGGAAAATCTAGCTGCGGCAGGTCGGGAAACATTACCAGAGATTATCCGCCGCTTTTCCCCTCTTCCTTTGTCTCCTCTCGCGCGGCCCTCGCGCAAAGGAAAGAAAGGTCAAGAGTCCTTGCCCTCGGAGGGGAAGTTCAGGACAGCCACTCGCGCTGGCCCGCTCGTTTACGATCGTTTCGAGCCTTAACGAGGTTCATCGTGCGCTCGCTAACTCTTGGAATTCCGCTGCTGCGCGCACGCTTCGAATATCTTCACGCGTCTCACGTTTCGGGATATTACCAGCCCTCCCCTGGCACTTTTATATTTGTCGTTCGGTACGCGCGGTCGCCGTTAACTACTCTTTCGAGTTACAATTCGAACGCAAACGAGAGCGTCGTTCCTCGAATTTATTTATACGCGTACGCGATTTTCGTAACCGTTGGACGAGAAAAGGTTCGAGCGTACGGTATTCTCGACGAGAAGCAAACCAATTGAATCGTAATATTTTCTACGACAGCGGGCAAATAACGAAAGAAATCGAGTCCCGGACAGTCGTAAACCCCACGGCGTTATCGATGTATCGTAAACGTAAAAACATACGGGGAACACGCGAGGGATTAAAATTGCTAGATGCGTCCGTGCGCGAGCACGCGAGGCGTTTACGTGGGCGGCGTGCATACGAGCGCGGGGAATACAAAGTCGCGGCTATCTGCGCCGCGTAATTGCCGGCGTAACGTTGTTCCGCGAAGCAATTCGATTCCTTTTTCATTATTCAAATTTCGTCCGCGGATGCCGGATCGCGAATCGTTCAGCAAAATGGCGGCCGCGGATGGACGGACCGACCCGATCATCGCGACATTTTTTTTCTCCTCTCGTATTTCCAACCGGATCCTGCTCGAACGCTGCAGTAGTTTTATTCGGGGGACGGAACCGTGCGATATGGAAAGCGAACATTTTCATTTTAATTTCGTATCTTCTGCATTCGTTTAATCGGAAGAGATCTCGTAAATTCGGATCGTTGGCGTTCCTTCGAAAATTCGAGCAACCGCGAACGACGTCGGACAGTTGTTCTCCGTGCCTCGATAACAATCTCCATTTCGCTTTTTGCTTCCGGAGAGCAGAGTCTACTTTTTTCGTTTTTTTTTTTGTTTCTTTCCGTGGAAAATACGACGTCGCGATAGGAATCAGATACGGACACCCGTTGCATGGAACCGCGCGCGAGCTCACGTAGAACCGGTACGTGCTTCCGTTGTCTCGATTAAATTGACGGGGGCGGGTGAAAGAGGGGTGGTTATACGATTTAGTAGGGGCGCACTATTGATTATTATAGCATTACAAAAATGGTGCCGCGGCGGTGCGCGCCGCCTCGATAGACCCGTCGCTTTTTATAAACTGTCGTGGCTGATGGCCGGAAAACAAACGGGGAAAAAGCTGCGGACGGGGTGGGGGCGAATCGAATTAATGCCCAAAGCTGCCGCTTTAAACAGCGAGCCCTGCGGTTTTCCCAAGCTTGCTTTAATAACGAGAGAATCGTAAATTTTCGAAACCGGCGTCGAGCCACCCCCTCGATCAACCTCGAGCCCCTTTCCCGCCGTTCCTCCGCGTCGCGCCGTATTAAAACCGACCAAGAAATTCAACGCGACTTTTTATTCCCAGCCAGTGGGAGCAGGTTCTCGCGCGGTGAAAAAGGGCTGCCCGTTTCGGGCTGATTATTTCGCCGATAATTGCCGAACGATTGCCACCGCGCGCGTTTAACCCTTCCGGTGGTTAATGCGTCCGGGGTAGTTAATGCGGCCATTCGACGATATTTTTTTCTTTTCACGCGCGATACAAACCGGCGGATATTAACGCGGGCGAAGATGAGTAATAGCGTCGGATTTCTCTTGGAAATTTTCATAATAACGGGGATCCACAAATTTCTGTTCGCGAGGAATTACGAGCATCGATCGGCTCGGCGGCGGATGGGAAAAAATTTGGCAGCGAAAACTGAGACCGATATCGAGGACCGCGTTGAAAGGGAACCAAATGGGAAAATTTATTGGTACGATAGGAGGCAAAATGAAACATTCGTTCGTTGACTTATCGGCATTGCCAATTACTGCCGCGTCCTTTCTGGCTGCGATCTTCAGCTCGAACGAGCTCCCTCCCGTTCAACTTTGTAAACAGTTCCGTCAACTTTCAGCAAGGATATTAAAAATGATTTACTTTGAAAATTTCGTGTCCAAGATATTTAATAAGGAACTCGAGCGATATCGCGATGAATTTAGCAACGTTGGAAAAAAAATGCGAATGAAAGGAGTTGCGCGAAGACTCGTTTGAAAAGCGAAGTCAACCGTGAAACTTGTTCCGCGCGTGTCGCTCGTAACAGTTTTTAAACTGCGAATTTTCGTTCTAACCAGTTTTCAATCTGTAAACTCCGTCTGTTCAACTTCGTCGGATCTATCGAATTTTTGAAAATATATTCAGTTAGAAATTAATATGGAGCAGCCTGTATGCGCGCACGGGGGAGCTGTCGCAGGGATTTCGCGTGTAACTACAACACGTTCGAACACGGATATCTAGACACGCGGCCATGTTCCTACCGGCGCACGGAAGCAGCCAGCGTGTCGTCGATTTAAAAATATAATATATTCAACGGTTGACCGCCGTTGTGCCGTTTAACTAGCCGACCGTGTTCAACTTTGAAACGCTCTCCTTCTCCACTTTTCCTCTGTCCCTCCGTTACGTTCTTCTTCTTTTCCTTCGCTCCACGCGTTCTTCTTTTCTCGCATGTCTCCGTAAAGCGGCGTTTAACTCCAGCTTAACGCGACGACTTTTAAATCGTGACGAAAGGCATTTCCCTCGCTGGTTCGTTTGCTCTGACGATGCCTGGTTCGCCAACCGTGAAGCTTCTGGACGATCGGAATTTCTTTCGATCATCGAGCGGATAAAATACCGCTGGTTGGAAGACGCCCGGTGTATTAGCCAATTCGACGTCGACTTGTAAATTTGAAGGAGTCACGCCGACGTGGAAAGGGCGGCCAAGTTCTCGCTTGAAAAATGGCAGCCGTTGCCCCCGAGAGCCGATCCGCGAACACGCGAAATTTCGATCGCGTTTCGTGCCGCTGCTCGTCGAATGAGCAAGAGACCGAGGGCCTCGATGAAGAGATATCGTTGACGGTTACACACCGTGCTGCCACTAACTTTCGACGTCTATCACGATTTTTCCTGAAACGTAACGCTCGATGAGGTCGTAAATAGTAATACGTTCAACGATGGTAAAAAAAAGCCTCTGTGCGCGGCTCTATCCCGATATCTAAATAATACAGTTAATACTAATACGATGATACGCAAAAGCTGATTCGCTTCGGTTATAATTTAAATCGTTGCGGTAAATTTCATGATTTATGGGATCAAAGTATAATTCGGGGCCGCTGTTATATCGAGCTAAATTTCTATAACCGTTGATTCAATTGTCCAACAGGCTAAAATCGCGCGCAGGTATCCGTTCTACGTTTATATCGCTACGTCGATCGAATCATCGCCTCGAAACCGGTTCGAACTCAATTACGGCCGAATCCTATGTCCGCGAGCGTAATTCGAATTTGGAAACAGCCTTCGGTCGGTCGCGGGTAATCACGTCAGGGAGAACCGATTTATAATTGCACCGCGGCGCGTAGATACGCGTGGCACTGCGATTTTTTACATCGCCGTGCGGTGCCATAAATCAATTAAAACTAAAAACCAGCCGGGGCCTGTCGGTGACAAATTCAGCTGCGACTCGGCTCGCGAGCCACCTGGAGCGAGCTCGATTCGCGCGTTCACCCTCGTCTCCTCGTTACGCTTTGCCATCGCAGCTCGTCGCGCGCGCGCGTTTCACGCGTCCTGTCCCAAGCAACGCGCAACGAATTCTTTGGCGTTCGTCGAAGACGTTGCCAGCAACGGCGTTCTCGTATCGCTTCGCGAGGAAGCGAAGACAACGGATTGCGCCGACAAAAGCTTAATTGCTCGGGGATTCGAGCTCGTTAGATACAGCACTCCAGGTATTCCTCTTCCACCCAAGACACTCTCTGTTATTCCCCGCCCATTTACGTAATACTTGCCGCGACATTTTAAACAAGCGTCTAACCTTCTTGTTCCTATTCGTTCCTAGACTACGCTGTGGCACTACGCTAGGCTATGAAGAATAATAATAGGAAGCGGGGGGGTTGTATCGAGCCGTAGTGACTTGACGCGAGCAATTAAGGGTAAATAGTCGCATCTTCCGGTTCTACCAAGGGAATGTATTTATCCTCGGGTGCGGGGCCTGCCGGCTCTCAAATTGTTTCGCCTTATTCTTCATTAAGGGGCATTTTTTTGCAAGAGCGAGGGCCGCGAGAGCGAAATGGGCTCGCTCTCGAAGAACATTACGGTTCCCAAGGGATTCATTTCTCTCCGCTTCCATTCCACTCGCTCGCGATCAATTCCAGACTTTGCTTCTTACCCTCCTGTAACTTCGAATTGGCCGGATTCGTGCTCGTTATATCCGATGTCGTGAGTGCACTTACACCGCCGCCGCCGCCGCCGCTTACAATCGTTTCACTCATCCAGTTGATGATTTTGCTTCCGGACCTCTTGCAACTTGGAGCCATCCCGCAGGAATCCTCTGCCGCCCACTTATTACGCCTAGTGGATCCCTATCAATCTAACTTGAAAATGGAATTTCGTGATTGCCCACCACCCCCTGCATCTCTGTACACCGATCGTTAAGAGGCTCTGTCTCAACGAGCGAAATAAAATCGGCCCGCAAAAATTGGCCTACTTGCTCGCCCGTCGAACCTGTTGTACGCGCCAAGAATAACAGGTCGTTACTCGGAGGGGGTTATCGGAAACACGGATAGGATTTATACGATTCGATCGAGTTAGGCCTGGAGAAAGATCGTGCGCGAATTATTCGCCAGCGTATTTTGTCTCAAACGAAATCTTCGTTTCTTCTATTTCCGCGGAATTTCGATAACTGGATATACCTATTAAGAGCAGCGTTATGGAAATCGGTTGAAATTACTTTAAACGATTAACCTCTAACGGTTTTTGCTCTCCGCGTCTCTGTTCCTCTCCAAAGGCCGTCGAAATTGCAGCTCGCGCGGCAGATAACGGCGAACAGAACGTGAAATCATAAGCTAACAGATATGCAGGCGATCAAATGAAACCGATCCGCGCGTGCATATACGCTCAGCGTCGTTTGCGACGACGGCAAACACGCGGCTCGCAATTAATCTCCCTGCTACGGCGGTGCCCGGTAAGTTCGAAACGAGTCGCAGGAATGGGTCCTTCGGACGTCTTCGCGCGAGCCGAGCAATTTTTCGCCGCCGACGGAATACCAATGTCAGCGGCCACGTTTCTACGCGATTGCTCATAAAAGTTTCGTTCGAGGAAGGAAGAACGGAGGCGGGGGGCGCAAAGAGGGCGAGACGGCAGGCAAAGGAGGAACAAAGCGCGAGGGTGAGCCTGGGTGGTACGAAAAAAGATGGATGGCTGGTGGATGGTCCACTTTATTGCACCGGCGGATATTGTATAGCTTATGGGGTACAAGAGGAGAGGAAGAGTTTTCCCTGCGAGACGAATGATCTATCGCGCGAGGATCTCACGGACACGGTTACCAGGGGTGAATTTTTCGTCGGACCACCGTCGTCTCCGGACGGAAAATCGGTGCCCAAGCGGACTTACTCGAGCTTATAAAACTCTTTCGGTCCCCCGGTACAAGCTGAAACTGTCGGACTCTGCTCGATCGATTCGAAATCGCCAACTGCTCTAATCTCGCGATATAAAATATTCGCGCGGTGCAAGTCGATCGCAGCGAATCTCGCTGGTTCGATTGTCGCGCGAACGGAAAGACCGTCGAGCTCGGTTTAAATAATTGCCGTTCGAACGGCCATTCGACTCGCCGATTAATTGGCCCCGGTAACACGCGGATCTTGGGAGAAAATTGCAGGCGTGCTCTCGGAATCGAAGCTTCGACGGAGAATAGAGGGAGAGGGCGAACGAGCACTGGATCAAACCGAATCCAATAACTCTCGCGGGATTACGAGTCCGACCCCGGGGAACCCGGCGTTCCTCGAAGATGTGGAAATTGCGGCGAGGAAGAAAGCGAACGAGAAAAGCGAGGAAGGTGTTGGGGGATACGAAGGTGGATTGTCGCAGCGCTCGGATATTTCGCTGGGACCGACCAAACGTATATCGCGCAGCCTGCATTCGTATCAGCTACATTGGATGAACCTGGCTAAGACCGTGTTTGCACCGTGGAGAAACAATGGGCTTCTCGGGGATCCTTTACCCGCGAAATTTTCAAACAATGATCCGGGAGCGGGAGAAATGAAACGTCTCGACTTGGATCGAACGGAACGAGGAAGGGCAAGGTTCGTCGTAAAATTTGCGTGGAACAAGTTGCGAAGGGCACGCGCGTCTCGATAAAGAGGAAGGATCGAGGGATAAAGCGCTTTTGACGCGGGAATCACAGAGCGAAACCGCAACGGTTCGGGTAAAAAAGAATAACCCCCCCGCGGTTCGCGGTCACGAATACGCCTACGTACGCGGGCAACAAACGCGGGAGCAAAAAAACAAACGAAGAAAGAGGTGATCGACAAACAGAGCCACCAAACCAAACCGCACGAGCCGTCGTCGGAACGATGAAACAAAATATTTGTGCGGTTTCAACGATTTTCGCGACGCGCGCCACCGGTTCCCTACAAATTGAATTTCTCCAGGAAGATTCGTTTACCACCCGTTGCATAACACGGCCGCGCACAGCCGTTCACCCTGCTCGATCGCTCTCCGCAGGATCGCGTGCTCCCGCGATCACGTACATCCCTGCCGGTCCTTGCGATACCTCGTGAGCAGTCATTCGAGCCAACGATAGCCTGCGTAAACTTATAAAAGTCTTTCGAGGGACTTTGACAAATCGTCGAGATCGACGCTCCTTTCTCTGCCTTACGCGCGATCGATCGAGTGGAATTTAAACTCGAAGACACTTTTCGTTGCCTCGTTATTAGAAGCAATCAGTGTTTCAGAGCAACGTCGCTTCCTTTACGGATTATACAAGATCGTATAACGATGCGAGGTTGAACAAAAGAAGGATCGCGAGTCTCTTTCTCGAATCGAGACGACCATGTTGCCGCACTAAATCCTACGAAACTTTTCCACGAGGTTCCAGTTTTCTGGAGTTTATCGACGTTCGAGGCAATTTCTGGCGGTCACATTTTTCCCCTCCCCAAAGCTCCTCCTTTCTTGGACTCCGTCCCTCTTCCGGGGACCTAATAAAGTTCGAGGGTCCCGCAAAATCGAGCGCAACTGGACGGTCTATCGATTCTACACCGAGTATCGCGGGGTAAACAACAGCTTTAGCGAGACACTTGAACGTTTTGTACTCACTGACTAAGGTGAGGAAAGGTATGCTGTGCTGCTGAAAGTGCGGCGGGCTGCAAGCTTCTTCCGGTCTCGCCACGGCGCTACCAGTCTGCACCTCGATCACGTGGATGTCCCTCCGGTAGAACGACATGCACATGAAACCGCTCCGACTGAAAAAGGCAAAGGAATTCTCATCGTAGAGGTTCGCGACGCGGATAAAAGTGATTATCGAGAGTTCGAACGCCGCGTTTCTACTCACCAGCCGACGGTGTAATGCGCGACCAACATGGTCATCGGTACCGCGGCTAATTGGTCGCTGGATTGCTTGACGCTGTTGCACAGGATCTTTACATCCTGATCCTCCTGGCCGGGTACGTACTGGCCGTCGAGTGGGCCGCTCTCGAATCTCGAGGAACTGCTGTTCGATCTGGTTACGTGCAGCGAAGCGTTCCTCGGGTGGAACGTGTAAGACCTGGTCAGGTCGAGGGTGTGCCAGCTGGAATGGTCGGTCAACCAGCTTGGAAACGGGCAGGGGCCGGGCGGCGCGACTGAAACCGTACAGGAACCAATTTATTTAACGCTGATTGGACTCCCCCCCTCGGGTCGTGCTGGCTCGCGTTAAACGTACCGGCTGCTCCGCCTTTAAAACCTATTTAGAATATGGACTTAGCGATTCCTGATTGTTCGCTCGTTCGCTTCCCACCAGCCCCCGGAATGTTCTTAGCCGCGTGGTACGAACGGTTCGTTTCATCGCAGACGCGACGGTGCGCGCGCGGGTGAAAATCGGCCGTTCCGAGGGGGGTGGTAATCGAGTCGACCTTCGAATCGTTGCTTTAATTCTATTTGATCGTGCCTCGAGGACCGGTCCAGGGATGAAATCTAAGAGCCGTGAAGAGGAGCGAGGAATTATTGGGACGATATTCAGGGGGGTGGCCGCGGGACGGGGTAGGTATTCTTAAAGCGAGCCAAGCCTTCGTTCGTTTGATCCAGACAGTTACGGGGCACGGTATCGATCGGTCCGAATGGCCGCGCGACTCGTTCCGACGAGATCGACCGGCAGGCCACCGCGTGAATAAGAAAGAGAGAGATCAGCGAACGGTGGATAAAAGAGACGAGCAGGACGGGGCGAGCTTTGAAAATTTCGCAGTCAGCCCACACTGGCCCATAAAGTCCTCGACGTTCCGAAACGACAGCCGATAAAACGTCGACGTAGGTATTCGATGGCGAAACAGAATTGTTCGAGTATCTCGCCGGTCCACCAGAATCGCCCATCCCCCGCCCCTCCGCCCCTTGGCCCCTATCACCTCTTTTCGCGTTCCATTCTAACCCCCTCCCGAACTCGTCCCAGAACCTCTCGGACGTGTTCCACTTCCGCCTCGGGGGTGTAAAATCCGAGCGTGAGAAGGAGCCACTTCGATAGTGTCGGGCATCGGGCAAGGGTTGACGGAGGGAAATGGATAACAAAAAGGGGAGCTAGCGCTGGCGTCGGTGAAACGAACAAGAGGGACGCGCTGTAGGCCGATAGACGGATGAAACGAGGGCAAGAGAAAAAATAAAATAAAATAAAATCACCGCGCTGTAACAACCGAAAGGTAAGAGACACGATATAAAAGGGTACGCGGAGGAAAAAAGGGAACGGTGAGTGGTCCGGGGGAAAGGAGATACCAAAGAGAACGCTAAGAGATCGGACGATAAGGGAAGAAGGGGGCGGGCCAGCGCAAGAATGAAGGATTGACAGAGCGTGTGCGTTTGGCCAGCTTTATGGCACGTAAAAGCATTGTTGCACGGCCCCGGGAAGAGTGGAAATAATTCAGCGGCTCCCTCGATAAGTCTACGAGCGGGACGAGCGAGATACAAATTCCGCGATCGTAAAAATCGAATGGCATTTCCCCCTTGTTTTACCTGCCGTCGTCCTTTTCCTTCCCGCGACGCGCTCCCGTCCTTTCCTCCTCCCTTCTCTGTCTCTTCGATTTCGCACGTACCTTTCCCCGGCTACCCCGCGCCCCTTCGCCGCGACCCCCACCGTTATTTCACCCCATTCCCCCGGCCCGTATTGCCAATCTGCATTTTAACGACGCCGATAAAAATCTGACGGAAAGTTGAATTTGTAACTGCAGCGTATCGGGGACGGTCCGCGCGAACGATGCGGCTCGAGCCTCGAAAGAGATCCGGCGTTGTCGCGATTGATTTCTAATATTCATGTACCCGGACTACGGTACTTCGAGCTCGCCAATAATTAAGGGGAGCGACGCGCGACCAGCCAAGTACCGAACTTTCAACGAAACCGGTAATTACGCTCTATCAAATTTCGCCGTCCCAACGTTCCGAACGACAGGCGAAACTTTCGAAAGACGAGAAATCGGCGGATAGAAGAACGCTTGACCGACGAGATTCGCGCACCAACACGGCGTGTAGAGTGATTTTTATTCGGCCAGCCGAGGCTGTCCAAATATTATCGGACGCGGTTCGCTGTCTGAAATTTCGAGGCACGTCCGTTCGATTAACGAGCAGCTTCGCCGGCCGTAATTGGCTATTCGAGAAGGGTCCGACGGCGTGGTGGTACACGTTCCAAGACATCCCTCCGCGGCCTCGACCGAGGCCGAGTTCCTTTTCGTACGGTTAAACCGCACGCGTTTCGAGCAGTTATGAAAACGCAGCCGAGTAATTTTCCCGGGGTATTGACTCTGCGGCAGGAGAGTCCAGGCTAATTGAACAAACTTTCGGGTCGGCCTGTGGGCGCAGTTAAAGGTACTCGACGACGGACAGAGAGGGTCCGTCGGATGGAAAGAAACGGGGGCGAGAACGGTGAGAGAACGGGACGCGGGGGGAGCAGGAGGGGGAGAGAGAGAAGGATTTAACGTTAATCCATTTTCCGGGGTGGCTCCCGGACTGGTTGCTGCTCTCTTCCCATTTTGCAAGGCGCCGTTTCCACTTGGGGGGAGAGGCCGAGGTATCAACGACACGAACGCCTTACAACGCGAAACAAACCACCCCTCGTCCTCCACCGGCAGCTTCTTCAGCCCGATACAGTTTTGTTCGCGTGTCGACGACTCACCCCCGACGCGGAACGATTCGGCAAAGAAAGCGGCTCGCCCACTGCGGGGCCGCCGTCGCGACTCTTAAAGCGAGCGAGATCCTGCAAATCCACTCGAGTGAAATCCGTTAACGAAGTTTGCCGTTGAAACTGTACGCAGTGAGATACGGGCTTGCAAATTCCGCCGGAGGAAAGTGCAGACTCCGAGGGGGGAAAGAAGAAGAAGAAGAAGAAGAAGAGGAGGGTGAAGGGGAAAAAAGGAGAGACGAAGAAGAAGAAAAGAGATCGCGCGCGTGCTCGCACGGGGTTGATGAAACGAGAACTGTACCGAGCAAGTGGAGTAGCCTGTAAATATTCCTCCTTCGAGCTATGCCCGCCATTTTGACGCGTCCCGTTAATGACACTGGAAGGAGGCTGAATTTTTCAGACCGTGATTCCTCCGACTAACGCTCACCTCTTTTTTTTCTCTTCTCTTTCTTTCGTGCTTCCTCGAGACTCGCGTATCCTGACCCTTTTCTCGCCACGTTTGTCCCGACTCTTCATTCTCAATTCGATCGTCCGCTAAGTAGTACAGCCGTACGATTTAGCAGTCGATCTCGAGTTACTTGAGAATTTCGATCTGGCGAACGTCGAACGAATGGAGAAACGAAAAGATTCGAGGGCGTACCTTTCCTGAGCATCATGGTTCGAGATCCTTCCATAGGGCTGAAGAGGCCGTTGCAAGTGGCGTCTCCGCTCTGCGCCACCCGGTAGATCTCGGCCGCGTCCTCGGGTACTGGTCCGCTCTGTATACCAACATCGTGATCCATGGCTCCTATGCCCATGGCAGCTCTGTGCAGATTACTCTGGCCCGTCTGGCTGACCTTCTCGTAGACGAAGCATCGGTATCGATCTTCGTTGCTGGACGCGTGTCCGTGATGTAAACGACCGACCAGGTAACGGCTGCTGCCCTCCTTCCAGGTGGCCAGGCATTCCAGCTCCTCGACTGAAACGGACAAAACGATCGGTTCTTCGTGGCGGACGCGTGTGTAAAAGTGAAACCTGGCGGGAGAGGGCGTGGTTGGGTGCGAACTCGATCGGTCGCGCGGTGTTTCGCGCGTCCACGCCACGCGATCCCTGCGCCCTTTGTACGACGCCCGGTGCAAATTGAACGGGAGTTACATTTATTGGAAAATTTGTTTCATTTCTTTGTCGATTTTTTCCCCTGCTTTTTCGCCGTCCCGTACTTTCGGTTTGCTCGTGAAACGGTGCGTTGATAAAATCGGGGCTGTTTGCGATGGATCAACTGCGCGTATCGGCGCGGGAAAGGTATTTCGTCGCGTCCTTTGTACCCGTAGCGAACCGTGGAAATCAACTTGGACGTAATAAGAGGACCGCGCGGCGCGTTGCGCGCCGATTTCCGTAAACCTTCGTTAATCGACCGAGGTTCGAAAAAAATGTTTGCGCCATTGTTTCCATTGACACAAATTTGCCCAGCAATTTTCAGCGCATGAAAATTGTATCGTAATAACGATAGACGATCTCCACCAGCTAAATGCGTACGTTACTATCCGCGCGAGCTGAGTTTTAATTTCGTACGAATCGCGAGAACGCAACGCCCTTTATCGAAACACCATTTAGCGCTAACAAATTTTGAGAGAGAGAGAGAGATTAACGATTGAAGTACGAATTCCGTTGCTGCTGTCGGATTTTCGCGGCTCTCCACATTATTCATAAGTAACGTGCCCCTAACGCGTGTCGTTCACGCGGAATCTCCGCGTCTATCAGCCGGAAGTGCTCGAAGAAACTGAGCCGTACGCGCCGGAATCTGGGACGGCTGACGAGTAAAAGAGCGAGGATCGCCACCGTTGGACGAAGCTTTTTCCTTCGAATCCTCGCAAATTGCTCGCGGCGTCCTCGACCAGGAGGATCGAGGGATGGAGAAGGATAAGAAAAAGCGACGGAGGAGCACCGGGGCCCCTGCATTGGCGCGTTGCAGAAAGAAACGGCGGTAAAAAGAGGTAGCCGACCTCTCCGCGAGATGTGATTTAGATACGCGGTTCTGGGATCTGGGCTGCTGCTTCTCGAGACCGGTTAAAGACGGGGAAAGAAGGTGTCCGCCGGGCAGATCCGGCGATAGCATCGACCGTTTCACCCCTGGCGCCGTTTCGAGGGCCCCGTCGCTCGCACCGAACCGATAATTGTTGGTTCCTTCGTGTCGACGGTCCTGATTTGCGGGCCACCCTGTCCTCTGACCGTTTCAACGGAACCATCCGACCAATCGGGCTCTCGTTTCTCGCGCGGTGAACGCGGCTCGTTCCTCGTTGAATAGCTTCGTTTCAGGGATGCAGGGCGACCACCTCGCGCGCGTCGGATCGACGAGACGCGGCGCGTCGAAAGGAGAGAAAACGGTGGTAATCGGAGGGATACCTTCGTGGTTGAGGAAAACATTGCTCTCCACGCGAATGGATTTAAGATACCGATCAAGCATTAATCGGAGTATGCGCTGGGTAAAAATATAGAACCGTGACAGGTAAAGAGGGACACCAGCGTGAAACGGAGGCGTGTTACGTGATTACATTTCGGCGCGCCTCTGTGTCACTGTTCGGAATTCACGAGCTAAGCTTTCACTCGTTTGATTAATGTTTTTCACGCTTCGCCTCGACGTTTTTACGTTACTCTTTCGCTTGATACACTGTATTCACCGAAATGATATATTGTTCCGTTCGCATCGAAGTAATCGCCAGGAGCGTTGCTTCGATTTTCTGCGGTTTCTGGGAATCTGGAGCGCGATTCGTTAGGAACAGGAATGCATCACGTATTCGGGACGCGGTGGAGGACCATTCGTACCGTCCGTTCGTCAAGTATCGCTCGAAATTTGACCCGACATCGAAAACACCGCACTCGTTCAGCCACCGTAAAGCCACCGAGAAGAAATGCGTCTCTTGGATCCTCGTCCCAGGGACGCGACAGGAATACTTTATCCGAAACCGTATTCGAAATCCTTCGTGTAAAGAATTAATAGGGGAATTCTCTGTTCCCGTTCGGTTCGTCGTTCGAATGGAACTCGCGAGCAGAAAAGATATCGCCCGTTAAAAGTTCCACGAGGAGATTCGACTAGATCCAGTGGTGAGAAATAAATTCCACGGGGCAGGGCTCGCCACGGGTAATCAGCCCGAATTTCTCACTCATTTCGCCGCGAACGTGACTCAATTAAGTTCGAATTATGCGGCGCTCGCGTCGGATAACACTCCACAAAGGGATTAAACGGCACCGTCGCCGAGTTTACGTCCCTCCTTTCGCGGAACGCGTGTTCAATTTAATATCGAGCCGAAGCTATAACAGCAGCGCGGCATTCGGCCCAGCCCGTCACCAGCCCCGGCAAATCATCGCGTTCAAAGCTTGGATATAACGCGAGCAATTTCGCGAAATTACATTACGCACGGTTTAAGCGGGCGTGAACAGTCGCCAATGTTCCAACTCGCCTGGCTCCCCGTTCTACCGTCGATCTTATTAATTACGCCCACGGCTAGGCAGTCTTTCCAGACTAGCAATCGAGCTCTACCCGGAAACGACGCCAGCACGTTTCGCGGATTTCTTTTTTCCGGTTCCACCCGGTATAGGCGCAGAGGAAACGCGTCGATACACGCGCGAACGAGATGGACCTAAAAGGGCATCCGCACGCGGCCCCTCGCTCGCTATATTCCGCTCGCTGTTTTCCGCTCTTTTTTGCGTGTTCCACATCGAAGGTTAATTCGATTTAACGTCGATACGCCATGACCATCCGGCCAAAATGTCCATCAAAATAAAAACAATTCCGCTCGGGTGTAACCAGCGAGACGGATCTTCCTCTGGCAGCTGGGGTCGAGTCGATCACGCGAAGAATTTTCAACAATCAAATCGACGCGCGGGGCACCGTTCACTTTTTCCTCCATTTTCATGCGTTAACCATCCTTTGTCGCGGACACCGCGATCGCTCGATTTTCGAAAACGCCCGTTCACCGCACCACTCGCAGCGCCGTCTCGCTGTTTTCGCCAGCGAGAACCGTGTTACCCGCCGGATTTCATTTAGATTCCCGGTCTTAACGGTCCTTGGCGTCGTCTCCCTGAAAATTCCGCGTCGCCGGAATTCCCCCTGCGAGATCGTACGCTTTTTGGCCAATTGCCGGGCGAAGACGGTGAACCGTGAAACTTTCGTTATTCGTAACTTGGTTCGCTCGTCCATTAAGATCGCGCTCCCGTCGAACCGTAAAAAACGGGGCGGAAACCCCACCGAAAATAGGGAAGACGTTCGCGCCTCTGCCTCTGCTCGATTGGTAACTCTTAGCTCGATCTACCACGGAAGTTTAACGAAGTCGAAATGGAGCAAAACGTGTCGGCGGTTTTACGAACGAGGACCCTTGTTACGGAATAAAGGAACCGATTCTCGGTTCGAGCAGCCGTTTAACTCTGTACCTCGTCCTGTACGATCGTCCATGTTGTTTAGAAACCAACGTATTAATGATCAGTCGATTCTTCCGCTTTGTTAATGGTAGCTTCTCTCGTAAAATTGCGCGAGTTCTGTTCCTAACGTTCCCGTCCGAGTCAGGCGATCCACTATAAAACGTTACGTACGAGATCGTTAATCTGAGGGTATTCTGGACGTCCGCAAGACACGGCCGATAAGAGAAACGTGACAGGTTCGACATGCCGACGACTTATCGTTTTTCCTGGCCGTCCTTTCGTTTAATTCTCCGCCGCAGCGATCGTTAGCTCGACGAGCCCCTTATCGAATGTGCGTCTAATGGCGAACGCTCGCTCCCTTCGTCGGAGATCGAGCCCACCGCCCTTCCTGGGTCGCGGCTAACGAATGCACCGACGAAAATCACTTCTAATCGCGTCCCGACCCCTGACCCTTTCGACCATTAATCGAGCGTACGCCTTCGTGGAGACTTTGTCGAAAGTTTCGAGTCTCTGCCCGTGTCGAATGTGCTCCCTAAATTATGCTTTCTTAACCGTCACGATCTCGACCGGGGCGAGACCCGTAAACGTCCGTAACCCTCCGTGGTAATTATGTACCGTCTAACTCGAACAGCCGTCGAGCACCTCCGGTTAACCCTCCGTCGACCGTCGGATTTCCCCTCAACAGTCACGCGTTTAACAAATATACAGTTTTTACGTCCACGAGCGAACGTCACCGGTAAGATTATATATAGCGTTGGTTGAACGGTTAAAAATGTCAAGAGGGACGCGACGAATCAACAGAGGTAGAGAGAATCGAATGGTTTTTCGACGGAATGCTCACCTGCGCTCTCGGAGGCGGATATGTCGGGGCACGCCTGATATCTGAACAGCAGTCTGCTGTCGTCGGTGCAGGTGTCGACGTTGCTGACCGGAACTGAACAGGTTCCGTGACCCCGGTTATAGGAGAAGGTCATGGGACCCCGAAAGGGGCACGGCACAGGTGTCGCCTCCTCACGGAACATCGAGTAGAGCAGAGCGTCCCCCGTGATGTACGAGCACAGCGACGACAGCGAGTTTCTGCTGTGGCAGTAAGCTGGAACAATCGATAGAGATGATTTCGAACTTTTACGAATATTCGTCGACGGCTAAACAGCGAACGCGTGTACGTTTCGTTGAACAGTGGTAAGTTCTTCGCGTGCGCAGGTCGCGACAGGGCTGACAGGAAGTCGGGCCTCCGAGGACGGTGAGGGAAGGAGAGGCGCGGAGGGTGTAAGCGGACGATGACGAATCTTCTCTGAGTAGGAAGTTCGTAGTCGAGAGCAACTTTAACCGTGGATATTCTCCGCGATTTCTTTCTTTCCGGCTGGAAAAGTAGCGAGACGCTAGCGTCGAGATTCGGGCAACTTTTCGACGCGCAGATGTTGCTATAGCTCGAGAAAGATCGAACGGCTATCGATGGCAGCTTCCTTCGGCTGAAGCGTTTCCGTCGTCGACGATTCGATTTTCTGCTCGTTACCCGGTCGAAGAAAATTTTGAATAAGTTAACTGCGAGTCGATGAAAGAATGACAGCTAGGGGTTGGAAACTGTGATCGTTTCCAACGATCGTTTCATTGTTTCTCTCGCCATTTCGCTTAATCGTCGCTCATCTTCGAACCCGACCGCGTCTCGTTTTTACAGCCTCTTACGACGACTTCGACGGCTCGTTTCTCCGCGAAGACGTCGCACCTCCGTTGCAAACATTTACGCGATACTTACCCCAGCCTTCCATCGACGTGATTCGGATACACCAAATTCGGTTGCGCGAAACGCTTTCTCTCCTTTTACCTTTAGCTTCTGCAAATACCTTGGAACACGGTAGAAAGTATATCTCGAGAACGAAGCCTCCACGGTAGCGCGCTCAAAATTATTCAAATAACCGGATATTTATTTACACGAATACCCCGTGGCGCTACAGAGTGTTGTCGCCTGGAGAAGAGAAGAACAAAAAAAAGCAAACCGAAGGGAAAACAGGCGAGAGAAAAGGACGAGGGAAAAAGGAGGAAAAGTCGACGGAAAGAACGTAGTAGGCAGATGTAATTTTCAAAGCGTGGAAATGGAAAAAGTGCAATGTCGTGTCTTTCCCCCATTTCCGAGTTCCTCCGCCCCACCAACGCCCGCCCCCGCCATTTCGCACGTCGGCTCATTTATTTATTTATTTTCGCGTGGATGCCGGCTCCGTGTCACCCTTTCGTTCCCCCCGCGCCATCGCCTCACTGGCTCCTCAAATTTTCATCGTCATTTATTCGTTATTAGGACCTGCTTTCGTCCTCCGCCGCGCCAGCGGAGCTGCGATCGGTCACCGTTTCAACATAATTAATTTGCCTTTCCAAAGGCATGCCCCCGCTGATTAATTAGTCGCGCTTTATTTTCCTCGGTCACGAATGACGAAGGTACGGACGAAAGGTACGGACCGGAAGAGGGTCGCGTTAGCGAAATTAAAACGAAATTCGATCGCCTCGTTCCGCTTCTACCCTGCGAAGGGCTCTCGCGGCCCGCGAATTAACCGCTTAAACTGCGGGACAGAGAATCGTCGACATCGGATCTCGAACTTTTTGAGACCGTTCGCTGGTCCATGAAAAGTTCTGCTGTTCTTTTCAATCCAATCGAAGTGTAACGCGGAGCCCTGTCGCTACTTCCACGCTACCATTCGCAACGTTAGTTAACGAGTGGAAAAACGCCGAGCCGTAACGTGAAATCGTCCCTCGGTGGAAAGACCGCAGGCGGTTGATACGATTCTCATCGAGATGGACGTCGTTGCTACGTGTCCGCGAATCGGCCACGCGAGCGGCAGAAATAATTTCGGAATTAGAAGAGGGCAAAAAGTGCGATCCCGTGTTTCGCCCCGGCGGACAAGTTAAAGCCCGCGCGAACTCTTCCTCGTCCGTTGGCGCGATAAACGCGCGCGCCGCCGGCCAATTAAATTTAAAGCCCCGCTCCTCCGCCGCTGACAGTAATTCCGGCTCTTAAACTTTCCGACGGACCGTGCCGCTGCCAGCGAACGGAACGAGTGCTTGTTAAAAATCTTTTCACCCCCTCTATCCACCGGCAACCACCCCCTCTACGTCGACTCGCGTGCGAACCGCAAGTTACGCTTTTGTTTCGCGGCCTGCCGTATGTTTAGTTAACGAGCGCGAGGGAAACGGGGAACGGGGTGAGTTAACTTTTTTAACGAACGCGGGGGAGGGCGCCGCGTGCGGAAGCGCGGCCCGCGAGGTCTGCCAGGGCGAACCCGCCATCCGGATCGCCGATGCGATCCCAGTTTCTTCGTTGTATCGAGACGACGCTGCAGCAACGACCGCCCTCGGCTTTCGAAGCCAACGGCGCGAACTTCGCTCGGTTTTTCAAACTGTTACCCGAGCAACGCCGTAACTTGGCCTACATTCCACCCCCCAAGACACCAGCGTGATCGGACTGTGCGAGCCGGAGAACGTCCGCGGCGAACAAACAAGCGATCGATAACGAACCGGCCTCCGGGAATCGCGTTACTCCCGAAACGTTCGCTCGGCTTCTCGAACCTATCCAGAGATGATCATCAAGAAAAAGTTCGCGTTTCTATTCGTTTCTGGTATCGCCCGGAGCGTGACGAGCCTTTCCTCGATCCGCCCTGCCACGCTGTCCATCCGAACGGTTTCACCCCGTTCGGTTTCCCGCAGAAACGACCCACATTTTCCCCGCTCGTTGTCGGTCCGAATGTATCCTGCAGGCAACGGTATCCCCGATGTGACACTATGCAGATTAAAATCCGATAAAAAAAAGAACGAGAGAGGGAGGGAGAGAGAGAGAGAGAGAAGAGAGGCCCGAGGGACTTTGACAAATCGTCGAAAAATGCGGACGCGAGACAGCAGGGGGCGGTACCAAAGGTCGATGTCCCTGTTTTTTAGGCTTCATATATCGGATCCGTCCTCTTCTTTCCGCTTCAGCTTGGCTCGAGTGCCAAACTCCACCTGCATCGCGTTGTTGCTCTCTCTTCGGCTTCGTTCACGCTACGTACAGGTCGTCTCAGGAATGGAACGGAGTCGAGCGATCGCGCGCGAGCCAGGAAGTGAAGTTCGAGCTTTCGTATCGTCGTATCGGTTCCCGACCGAGTTTCACTTAAAGAACAAGTTTATAATCTTTGAACAAACCGACGAGTTCGGTTAACTCGCGAGAGAGTTAATAATTCTCGCAATGCCTTCGACGATTACCGAACTTTTCGAAGATCTCGCCTCGAGCTCGCGGAACGGTTAAACCGACTCGAAACCGTTTGGCCTACATTCTCGTTATCGAAACGGACGAACCGTTCCGCTCGACCATCGAGAAGAAAGAAAACGCGAATAAAGCCGCGACAAATTCAGAAACATCGTAACGAAAGAACGAACGTGTCGTTTGAACGAGCCGGTACCCTCCGCGGCCGTGCACACGCTTTTCACCTACACCTAACCCATTTTTTATCCGGATCCATATTTACCACCCTCGGCCCTGCGCCCTCCGCTCGTACGCCACCCCTCCGGCTCGTTTCCCCCGTCCGCGTCGCTTACAACCACAGTCGGAGGATCAAAGTGTCGTTAGCGGGTTTGAAAAAAGGAGGTTGCTATCGTCTATGAACTACATCGGACCGAATAGAATTATCAGAAAACTTCGTTGCGCGATCCTAGCCGGGGTAAAAGCGTCCGTCGAGCGAGCAGCCGCTACAAAGCGCAGCCCCGCGACTGGCTCGGGTCTCGACGATTTTCACCAAATTTCGTCCGCATCCGGACGACGCGAAATTTAGACCGTTGATGCCACTTTGCGATCCCACGGAACCGGTAACGGACAATGGACCGATCGTTTCATCCGTGCAGAGATGGAAAATAGTTTTCTTTCTTTTTTCAGAAATTTGGCTCGATTCGCGACGAACGGTCGCGGTTATCCCGTGGCGTGCAACGAGAATGATTATCGCGTCCCGGGAAGTTCGCTGTCCGGTGTCGATAGAATCCGGCAAAGTGCTCTCGACTTCTTCTCCATCGTAAACGAGATTCAACGGGCGGCTCCGTTCGGAATTAGCGGAACCATCGGTGTTTCGTAGGTCCCCGCGTCCCATCGTCGTTCCTCCGTTCGCGCAACGAACGAAAGTCGTTAAGTTCTTCTCGAGGAATTATTCCGGCAGGTACGGCTCGGCTCCTCGCCCTCTCGACCGTCTTCTCGTCATCTTCGAGCTTTTAATTACCGATCGGCATTCTAATTAATGAATGGATTTCCCCGGGCCGCCGGGAAATCGTTATCGATCGGGACGAAACAACGGCTATTAGGAGGTCGACGACAGCCGGGAGTGGAGAGGACGAGAGGGTGAGGCGCGAGGAGGGGACGGTGGACGGCGAAGAAAGAGGCACGCCGTCTTCCAATGTTCTTCCGGGATTGTACTTACTTTCTTTGTACTGGAGAACGTTCGAGTGCTTCTCGTGAATGACGACGCAACGGTGGCAGGATTTTCTGTAACAGAACGGAAACGGGCGGTCTCTCTTATTCAAGCCTTTCATTCGATATCGCTCGCCGGAATTAGAACGCTTTCCCCTGTCCCCGATTCTTTTTTTTCCCCTCCTGCTCCGGTTCCTGCTTGTTTTCTCTTTCGTTTCTCGTTAGGCGACGACGCGGCCTCGTCCTCGGGATTAACGGAGAGCACAGATGGTCCTAACGAGGGCCGCGTCGACGAGCACGATATTCGCAGCATCGAACCGGACGATTGACCGAATCAACGAACACCGTGCATCGAACGGATCCGCGTCTATCGTTCTCCCCCGCGATTCAGACTATTTTCGTTCGCCTTCGTGGAAAATTGTGCCCGCTTAAAATACGGGATGTTTGAAGGATATTGAATTTTACCAGTCACGACACCTCGGACGGACCCTTGCTCGCGTTACTTCCGGCCTGCGTATCCCGCGTTATCGATCGGACGCTCCGCAGGCGAGTCCGATAGAAATCTCCACGAAAAGTTTGCCCAGCTCGTGTGACACGAGCATTACGCGGCGAAACGACGCCACGCTCCCCCTTTCTTCCACCCGCGCGGAGAAACAACTGCAACCCCTGGAAACACCCGCTCTTAATCCCCCTTTAGCTCGAGGGTGAAACTTCCTATCGAGCGTATTGCCGCGAATCCCGATGCGTCGACCATTTCCATCCAGCCGACCTTCCGCGGGACTTCCCTCTCGAGCAACTCGATCTTTCGTCTCGAGATTTTCGACTATGCTCGCGAGACGATTAACTCGACGGGTGCGTTCTTCGAGGCGTAGCTTTTTAACTGAGAGCAAGTGTTATACGTGTAGATGGTAAAAGCGCGAGACGAAACGTCGATACTCACTGGTCCACCAGAAGGAACTTGTCGCCCTCGTTGTGCAGGCACCTGCCCTTGCTGGATAGCTCGTTCCTGGAGATCACGATCGGCAATCTGACTCCGCTCTGGAACCAGGTGCCTTCCCATTTCGGTGGAAAGGTGCATTCTGGAACAGAGCAAGGCGACACGCGTGAGCAACGCTCGCTGCGACCAAGCGTAAGTCGAGGAAAAATCGCGAGCGGAGACCACCGCGATGGAACGGTGGTGAAAGTAAGGGTTGTTGGGTGGGAAGAGCGTCGAGATGAGAATTCCCCGGATCGGATAATCCCGTGGGCGAAGCGAATTTCCGGGAAACTACAGCCGTACCACGAAAGGGATACATTCAACCGAGTTATCGACGATAATCGAAACCAGGCGATGTCCCTCGTGCATCGTTCCTTTCTAGCGCTGCGCGTACACACCTGACCGTGGCGAAACAGATCCATTTTCGCGGACACCTTTCCGGTCTCTCATCCGTTCCCGTGGTTTTTGAAAAATCGCCACGTTGAAAAGAAGTTCTTTCGAGCAGAGGAAGTTGAGGAAGTCGTTGATGAATATTTCGCAAGTCTTAACGAACCGGGGTTTCGTAACGCTGTAATCGCCTCGAAACATCGTTGGCGTAAGTGCATTAATATTAAAGGGGATTGCGTTGGGAAAATAAGAATAATTTTAGACGCAACCCAGTTCCTCGCGGCGTCGCGAGGACTACTTAAACGATCTCCGTCCGCTGGAGTTACAACGGTTCAATTTCCGTGGGCCAATATTCTTGATTTAAATGCGATCTGTAATTCGCGTGGGCAATTCTAGTCCCGCTCGAGCGGCCAAGGGAGCAGTAGCATGTGGAACCGCGTCGCGTGACCGAGTGACTTGTCGCGATACGTGGACGAGCCCCGACGGCTGATAAATAAATCAGTCAACCGTTCTGGCTTGTTCAGCCGCGGTTCGGATTTCGCTCGAGGAAACGCCGCGATACAATTACCGGGTTGGAAAAAGGAGAGCGAACGGTGGGGTAAATAAAAAAGAAAAAAAGAAAGAAAGAAGCGAAGGAGAGTATTCGTTGCGCGATCCTTAATGAGGGGTTAATTAGATTTCATTCTGCGGCTGAACGAGGGAGTGGAGGAAAAATATTATTCCACGAGGGATCGCGGAACGTTTTCAAGCCGCGTCTTTAAGTAAAAGCTCCGTAAATAAAGGCTGTTATTGTCGTTCCCATCGTGGTCGTGTCGAGGGATGTTGATTCACCTAATTGTGGCAATCGTTTTCGCGTCTTTCCTAGGATCGTGGTTAGGGACCGCGACACAGGGCCACTTCGAAGAGAAAATAATCGAGTTGGATTCGTCTTTGAGGGGCGCGTCGTCTACCACTTCCCACCCTCCCTCTTATCCTCGTGTCATTTTTACTCTTTTAATAGGACGTTTCGCTAGACGCCTTCGACCGATGGAACGGATGTCTCCTCGCCTTGAACGCGAAATAAGGAGGAAAGAAAAAAAAACGGAAAATTTATCCTCCCCGGAGAGAAACCACTCTCTCGCCGCGAGGGGTACCGTAGAATAATAAAGCGCGAAGGAAGCGTTTTAAGAGTTCCCGACGTTACTTATCTCGAAGGGGACGCTGATATTGACGCCTGTCATTTTGAAAAGTTTTTCCACCGTCGCCCGGAGAATACACTTCCAGACCTTTGTTACGTCCACTGAGTGTTGAACCGTGTTTCCTTTTGCGAAGGGAAAACAATTCCCTTTTACCCTGGCCTCGGTCTACGGAATGTACGAGCGACGCGGGCGTATAAAAAATTAAATTCCATTCCCCAGCGCACGGAGGTACGGTTTCGAGAATTCGTATCCTCTCGTTCGTTAGGAAGCGGCGATAAGATTTCGAATTGAACGCCGTTCTCCCATCGATGAAGTTAACCACGATTCCCAGATAAAGAGAGGCGGCTCTCGTAACTCAGCCGAGTCGCCGGCCCTTCGAGGAGGAATTAAACCGCGAAGAAAAACGAGCAGCAACGCCCCGACGATATTTACGCGCGATTCCAAGGTCTTATCGTTAACAGCATCGGGCGAAACGAGAGGGAGAAAAAGCCGGGAAGTGGAAGGAACGCGAGGAGGAACGAGGAAAGAAAGCAATCGAGGAGATTCGATTCCGCGACAGGGCAGGGACTCGCTGCGAAACACTCGCCCGTTTTCTCCCCTTTCGTTCCATTCCGCTGGTCTCACGGTGCTCGTCCTTTCCGCCCCCAGGGTTACAAGGGTGCAGGGTGCCGGCCCGCGAACCGTGATTACGGATTTCGAGTCCCTCCCCCCCTCTCTTTGCCGCGGATTTTACGAGCCCAGCGTGAATCGCGCGCGGCACACCCTCTTCCTCCGAGCGGAAACGCGGCAGGGGCGACGCGCGGCATACGAACCGCGCGGAGATAAATAAACGCCCTGGGGTGGCCGGCGTCGCCGTGACTCGCTCCAGGGACCCACCTCGCCATCTCCAGCCCTCCTATCGATTTCCATCCTCGACGATCGCCAACAATCGTTTCTTCTCTGCCGATTTTCTCTCCACGCGGATTTCTTCTCGCCGTGAAATACGCCATCGTCGTCTCGCCCCGCGATTTTAGCTTCCGGTTTGTTTCGACTTCTCGCACTCGATCCTCCTCGATGGAATTGCGGCGGTTTCCACGATACGGTTTCTATTTCCCGAGCACGTACCAGAGACGCTGAACGCGTAACGATAAGAGACGTAAACGCCGCGAGTGAAATCGTTCCGGCGGACAACGAGCGCGGTGTCGATTCGCAAAAATTCCCCGGGCGTTATTTTTAGTTAACGAAACGACCGCGGGCACCACCCCGTTAGGGGATTTGCAACGCGCAAAATTACGCGGAGTTTATTCTCACGGACGAGCCGTTACTTTCCCGCGACCTCCTTACCGCCGCGGCGTATCCGACTTCCCCTGGCCCATTCTCCGCGCGAGTAACGATCCCAGAGCGGCTCTACGTTCTCCCCGGAAATGGGCCGCGTTCTCCAATTGGACAATGATAATAAGGATAATAGCGACAAGAATAATAACGACGATGATTAGAAAAATCGCGCGAACGTTCCCTCCCGGGACGCGCGGGTATTTACAGTTCGCTTTTTATCGTCCCCGCTTTCGCCAGCCCGATTCGAATTAACAGCCGTTGGGGAGGGGGACGTTGCGCCGCTTTCCACGCGAAGATGATCGTTTCGATTTAAACGCAAATGCGAGCCAAATGTTTCGGATCGTCGACGGGTTCGAACGTGAATTAGAGGAGCGAAAAAACAAGGGTATTCGTCGGCGGGCGGTTGCCGTTTCTAGAAAAAAACGAGAAATAATTTAGGAATCGGCGATAATAGGCGACAGATTCGAATCGTGGCGGCGAGCGTTGCCAGGGCGTGAACGAAAAATGGAATTTTCCGTTTATTTTGTTGGCCGTTATTTTTTCCAGAAATTCTCGTCGGACAATACACGCGATACAACGGTGGCGGCAATTTTTCATTCTTTATCCCCGGCACAATCCATTTCACCGGTATTCAAGCAGCCGTAACGACTCCTGCGTGGCTGTAATTTACCCTAAAAATGGCCCACGACAAAATACACCCTGGCTCGGCGAGCGCCGCGATGGGGAGGGCGCGGGTCACGTGGCCAGCCCCGAAATTTCTTGATTAAGACGACGACACGCGATCTTCCGTGGCCGCGCGCGCTCGTTTTTCTTTCCGTTCTTCGATCAATCTCTGACCAACACCCATCCCGCCCTCCCCTCGTCTCGACTCGTTGGAAAACCCTCGCGAAAATTCGTTAAGCGCGCCACGCCTCGCTGACTCCGCGAGAAAACAGCCCGGCAATCTCGCTATTGTCCTCGAGTGCTCGATCGTTTGTTCTTGGACGCCATCGAGCGTTGCGTTCTTCGCGAAAATTGAAGTCTTACCGGGTGTGGACCGTGGACCACCGTAATTCCACGGGATCGATCGAGACTCGAAACGAACTGAAATTAGTTCGTTCGAAAGCCAGGCGGATTGAAAATTTATTTCATTTTCGTTCACAATTACGGCTCCACCCTCGCATCCTTCCATCCCCGCGGCCTCAACCTGCATTTCCGGTATCGATCTCCTAATTCGTTCCTCCTTTTTAACCCCGCGCGGCCTCTCCACCGGCCTCGATTCCCTTTTCTTTCCGCGATAATCCAGTTTTCACCTCTTTGCACATTTTTCACGGGCGCGCAACGAAATTAAGAAACGAACCCGGCGAACGCCGGAATCCAACTAAGGTACACAAAAGAATCGAGTTCTTCGAGTTCTCTAATATCAACCCTTAAATCTCTCGATCCTGATTACGTTACGCCCGCAGAGAGAGAGAGAGAGAGGGGGTAGCCACAATGGCGCTTCGAGGAAGCGAGGACGCGGTTCGCATCGTTTCGTCGATAAATTGTTTTCAATACCACGCCGGGCAAGGCATTATCGAGGCTCCATCGTGCAAGCAATTATCAGCGGCAACATCGTTAGTCCGTAAGTTCGAGATCACAATGGAGGCTCGTCGCGTCCCGCGGGACTGATTCGAGACGGGAGGTATACGGGGCGAGGCTGATCTGAATGGCGTAGATCGAATCGCCGGATAGTGTACGGTCTATCTCGGATGAATTCTTGTTTGTGGAAGGTATGACGGCTCGGCTTCCAGTTCGACGGACTCGAATCGAACTAATGGCGGATATTTAACGCGCGCCATCCGATGCTCGGCGAAAGAAAGACGCCTCGAACGACGCCGCGAGTAATTTTGTAATTTAAACGCGCCACTGTCAGAAGGGGCTCCAATTCTGCGTTTTATCGGCTGATCGGCTCGGACATTCGAATGTAAAACTGTCAGCAGCTCGTGGAACGCAGATCGCACAGTTTACGTTAATCAGAAACAGAATCTTAATCCTGGAATTGGATAAACCGTCCCGTTCCATTTCGAGTACACCCGTTTTCCGTCTTCCCGCGTTAAAGCCACTAGATGGATCGCAGCAAAGCAACTTTTCCATCCCCAGGTCGCTACGAGATGTTCCGTCATAACTCCATTACCTTCGCAGCTATTCCTCCGTGTCCGTAGATATCTCCGAGCTCCTCCTGTATATCTGTTTCACCTCGCTACGCCGCGCCATTTCCACTCCATCGTTCCGGATAAAGACAGTTCATCGTTCCTAATAATAACCACGGAAGCCGGACAGCGTTATTTTTCCGAGCAATCGCGTATCGCGTTGAATACGAGCCGCGGTTACTGGCGATAATCGTCGACCGGCTGACTAGATAACTCGCGCGTTTCGGAAGTGCGTATATAATCGGCTGTAACAGCGACGCTGATAAGTTTACACGCCAGTCACGCGTACCAATTGGACCGATTGTAAATTATTTAACAGAGTTCGCCACCGCGGTATCGACCGGCGAACCCGCGCCACGAACACCTCCTACCATCGTCGGATACTAAATAGCGACCACCTTCCCTACGTTTCCATCCTGCAATAACCATCGCGGCGCGAGCTACCGCTACGTTATTCTCGAAAGCGGTAACTTTGATGTAATCATTCTTGGATAGGACCCCGAACAGCTCGCGTCGCGCGATAGGTTATCGATCGTGCGGGCGGCGATAGGCGTCTCGATTTAAATGGTAAATAATTTGATTCCGAACGATACGACGCAACACGGCTCGCCGAAAACCGAACCGCGCGCAAACCTCTCGAGTCAGCAGTCTTGAAATTGCGGTTCCGTTTACGTGCCGCGATGCATCGAATAACTTAATTAAACAGAGAGAGAGAGAGGGACGCGAAATCAGCCGGGAAAATAGGTGCAGGAATCGGAGAACGGGGACGTGGGGAACAGCTCGCGGGGAACGGAGATTTAGCGGGCGCGAATGAAATATTTGCCAATACAGATGTGCTTCGGCGAGATTAAGTAGCTGGATCGCGTCCCGGAGGGTATAGCCACGTTCCTACGGACGAGCGAAACTTTGGCTATAAACTGCTCTCGGGCCCTTAATATATATCATTTATCAGAAGGAAAAGTGGCGCGAAACGCGGTCCTACGGGGGCCGTTCCCTATCAGATGGCTCGGTGGGAAAAAATTTCGTCGCCCGTATATTCGCCCGCCGCGCGTAAACGTACCTTCGAGGCCGCTTATCGGTGTCCAGGTTGACGTCTACGGTGCGTTTTACGCTTTTGATAAAGCCAACTTACGTAGTTACTACCTGAGGTGAGTTATCGCGACCCGTTGGCCACGTGCACGGCCGCAGACCGAATCGTAGCGAAGTCGCGAGAAGATCGACGCGTTTCCACCCCTTCATTCGATGGACAGAAGCCCTCTTCCGTGAGAATCGTCGTGGATGGGACGCGGCCGTTTCGAAAATACTCTCGATGCAAGTAACTGTTAACCATTAGAACCGAGCAACTCGTCGGCACTTTTATTTCCGGCGTCGACGCACGCGACGCGAACGGGAACGAGTCGAACATCGGGGCCCAGGGGCGTGTTTAGGGGTGCTGGAGGGTTGCTAGGGGGTGGGTGGCGAGAGTAGAGACGCGCGACAACACACACGGCAAACCTGGAACATTGTAGCCACGGTGTCGCATCCCTTTACTTCCTGTTTCCCTCCGCCGTCCCCCGTACGAGGTTCAGCCGTGCTTTTCAAAAGGGTTAACGAATTCGGCAATCAACGGGTATCGGTTTCGATCGATCGCCGATTTCACGCGCGTTTCTCGCCGCCCTCTTCCCGCTCGAACTTTCCGTTCGTCTCGCTCGTCGTCCCTTCGTCTCTTCGTCATCGTTTGCGCGCAGGGTTCGAACGGACACAACTTTCCACGGGTTTCTCGTCGGAAAATGGAATTTGAAACGGTGTTCCTTTTTTTTTTTTTCGTTAGTGTTCGAAGATTAAATCGTCTTCGGTTTGTCCTGGACGCGTGTTCGATTTACAACGGCAAGGATGGAGCGGTGGTTCCGTCGTCGTCCCGGAAACGCTGGACGAAAAATTCCGAAAATTTCCATGAAATACGATCCCTGGACAAAAGGATTGCCGACCGTTATCCGGCTTCCTTTTCAGCTATGTAGGTCAAATAAAATCAATGTTCCGCCAGTAGACGAAACAATATCGGATCGACAACTGAATGGAAACGTTGTTCAAACAACTCGTCGGCAAAGCAAAAACGTCTCGAGAGCGATCAACGAACAAGTATCCGTTCCGTAGCATTTCCATGGAAAACCGAGTCGAGTAGAGGAAAGTCGTTCGTCAAATCGGAATAAAGTATCTAAGAACGACAGGCCCGAGGCACGATGTCCTCGCGAGAGGACACGCCTAACACGCGCGTCACTCCCAGCCACCCGGGTTCGATCTCTAAAATATCTTAATTCTCCTCTCTGGAAGCCGAAAGGCCGCTCGAGGACTGCCACGGCGGAACCAGCTTGCCTCGTAATTCCTCGCGGACCTGTTCGAAGGACCAAGGACACGGTCGATTCATTCTCAAGGGAATCCCACGGCAGCTGCGTCCTCCGGAGGTTTAAACGAGCCACGCCGCAGACTCGTTCTTCTTCCGCGCGACGTCGGATCGCGGCGATCCATTATCTTTTTATCAGCGGAAGAGCGTGTCCGCCTCTCGCACGTACGACGCGCCACTGCTTATCAGACCAGAGAAAATAGCAACTGCACGGATTTTGGGGAATATTACACGATACAGTTTTTAATTTACATATGGCGAGGCGAGCCTACGTCTTCTATTCGGACCGCCAAGTGAATTATTGTCAGACGAACGGGAGAAGAATAGCGCCGCGGATCCCTGACACTTTGACAGTCGTTGGGCGGCTGGGCCGCGCAGGGGTCGGGATTCTGGCTGCCGGAATAAGTGGAGAAGGGTGGAAAACCGCGACCAGCCTCGCCCTCGCGCTCGCCCTCGTTCTCGCCCGTCATTGACAGCTGTCAGCCGTCAGCGCTGGAAAGTTTTACGAGGACGAAAGTTGATATTGCTGCGCTTGCAGCTTTGGCCCCATCGCTCGACCCGTCCCGACCCTCCGCGACCCGACCGCCTATTTCCCTGCCACCAACTCGAATTCGCCCAACTTTTTCCCTCCCTTTGTCTTTTCTTCGCCTCGCTTCACCTGCGTCCCCTCCTCTCTCCTGGCTATCCATGCGCACGTATCGTCCGCGGGTTCATCTCCGCCCCGCTTCTTCGCTCCGTTGCGATTCCGCGCGCTTCCGCTTCTTCCGAAATCGAAGCCAGGGGCGGCACATAACTTCTTCTCCACCGACACTCTAGTTACTCGACGCTCGCTCCCCCTCGCGTTTACGTCCCGCCCTGCTATTCTCCTCACGTTCCCACATCTCTTATTTCCAACTCCACCAATTTCCTAATCGTCCTCCATTTTCTCCACGACCCCGTCGATCTACCGCCGCCCTTAACGAACACGCTACCCTGGCCCTCTCCATTAAACGCGATTCGATTCTCTCGCCTGAAGTATCCACGGAAATGGCCGGCGCAAATTAACTTTGTTTATAAACCGCGTAACGGCCCCGGCAGATTTCGTCGGTCGGGGCAGCGCGTTGTTGCGCTCACAGCGAAAGCGTTATATCGGTTTCGATATCGGACGATAATTGAACCTGACGATTCCCAGCGAGATCCATCCCCGACCACGCCTCGCATTTTCACTTTCAATTTTCTCCGCTGAAACCGAGCCGGCCGATCGCGAAGCCGCTTTCGCTCTCGAAGCGAGCGCATCGAGTTCGATTCGGTTCTGTCGTCCGACCCGGCACCCTTGTCTGAGGAGAAACGAGTCGATCGAGCGCGCGCGGAAGGTATCGATAATCGACGCGTGGATTTCCAGCCGGAAAAACGACCGCGAGGATTCGAAGGGACGGTCAAGGGTAGCGGGAGAGGAGTCGGGGTGCGGAAAAAAATCGAAAACGTTCCCAGCCTCGTTCGGAGGGGTGTTCGTTCCCGATGACGACGTCACGGATTGAAATGGCGCGTAAAATGGCCACTGCTCCCAAGGGCGAAATATTCCAAGTCTCCAATTTTATTCGTCCTCCCCTCTCTTCCCGTCTCGCCCTTCGCTTCTTTTTTGCCCGTGGGTCCCTCGCTGTCCTCCTCTAACCCCCTTTCGGCTACCTTTTTTTCTTTCGCTCTGGCGCGAGCAAGTGCGTGGCGCGCGTATAGCCGTGAGAAGAAGAGGAGAGCCGTGTTGGCACCCCCGAAAACATTCGTTATTCAGGGGAACAGGTTCGAGTAAACGAGGGACAGAGGGGTGGGACGAGTGGGGAGCATAAAACCGGTCGAAATGAGAAAATAATATCGATGAAGCGGTGCTACTCGTTCCTGTAGAGATGCTCGAGTCTCTCTAGCCGGGAACTGATCGGTCGAGAATGAATCCTGGCACTCGAGCGTGTTCTTATACGAAACAAACAGCACCATTTCGCGCGATAACGCGCAAATCCGAGAATCAGTCGCATGGTCGACGGTAGAAATGGGCGAAGGGATGGAGACGACGAGCGCAACGCGGTGGAAGGAGCAACCAACGGTGGAGGGTGGACGTCGGACAAAGGAGGCGAAAAAAAGGTGCTCGCCGTTTTCATTCGCTGTGCATAATTGATTGGGGCTGTTCAAAGGGGGCCCAGGGATAGTCCAGCGCGCTGTGCAACGTTGATACCGTGGTACTGCTCTTCAAACCTTGGCCAAGCGCTTTGTCTCGATAAAAATCCGACACGGACGATGCGATTGATCCGAATCACAATGGCCGCCGATTTGACGCGCCGGATGTTCTTGTACTTCCCCGTCCACCGATGGAGGAGGGTAAAAGCGCCGTGGCCCCGATCGTGGAACAACCGGACACGCGCTGCTAAATAATAAATCGAAGCGTACGCGAACAATCGCCGATCTGGTCTCGAATGGATTTTTCCCACGATTACCCCTGGAAACGCACGGATCAACCCTGCCACGACCGCTCGCGATCCACGGGGATCGCGTTAGGGTGCAGCGTCGACGCGGCGAGTCTATGTTTGATTAATCGAGCTGGAATCGAATTCGTAATTTCGCCAATCTCTTAGACGGGTGTAGTCTCGATTCATCGCGAGTATTCGCGATCGCGCGCTCCTCATCGTTCGAGAATGGAAAGCTGCGAAACGTATAGCAAGATCGGAGGCACGCATCGTTCTCGAAGCGCGTGCAATTCGCATCGACGAAATAACTTCAGTGGAGAGGTCGGGATGCCGTGCGAATAAAAGGCCTCGCTTGTTCCGAGATCCGCGAACCTCGTCACGAAACTCTCGCGTTCGGCATAATCGCGGCCTGGCTCGTGATTCTCGCGGCCGCGCACCGTTCAATTTGCAAAACGCCGATACGAGTGGCTCGAGCGAAGCCGTCGAGGCATTAACGGAAACAAGTTTCGCGATTTACACGGTAAAGGGCACGAAAGGGTTCGTTGAAGTGTCTTGCTTGCTCGTTCGTATCGAGATAGAGAGAGAGGAAGAGGTAAGTGGTCGCGAGGGAAACCAGAAGAGAGAACAGAGAGAGGCCCTTTATTGACCCTCGAAACGAGTTTAAACCGAGGGTGAAGCGGCCTGATTGCCGCACCGATTGTATTTGGTGCGGCATAATGAAAATTCTTCTTGCGTCATCTGCCCCGAAATCCTTTCCCCTCCACGAGTTAATCGCGATCTTTAATCGCGTACAACTTTTATCGATGGAATCGAACGATCTCCTTTAATCATCCTTAAAGCTTCTCGACCTGTGCCACCCCTGCGATTCATCAAAACCGATTGCTCTATCGTCTTGTAATTAACAGCGGTGAGAGAGAGAGAGAGAAGTCCACGAGTAAACTTGGCTGTATTTTCTGCATGTTAAAGTTAACACCGATTTTCAAGTACTTCAATCGAACGACGCGATTACGAGGCGACGTTTGCAATCGATTTAGTTGAAGTCCAAGCATCGATAATATCCCTCGATTAAACAGCTTAAAAACAAGGATCTTCCACTGGTAGTGTACGTTTTAGCTGTTAACTTTATCGCGCACGGTCCAAGTATCTCCGAGAGCGCATCGACGCAGCACTGTCCGTGGCGTCGAGCGCATCGCTGCAGTCGTGAAAGAACGGTGGGAACCTTTCGACGTTCGCGTCGATTGCCCCGTAAAATTCGACGCTGCGAGTGGAAGTCGTTCGCCTACGGTGAAATTCGCCGTTTCGCAGTCTGCGAGCGTTCGCGGTTGATCCGCGTTAAAACGCGCCCCCTCTCGGTTCTGCGAGCAAAAAAAAAACCGTAAGTAGCGGTTCGCCTGGTACCGTGTAATACAATTCGAAGCGCGTCGGGCTAAGCCAACATCATTAATTCCTCAAAATCAACCGGGAACCGTACCGCGTTCCATTCGGCCTCTCTCCTATGTCAACAAATTGCAAATTTAACTATTTTAAGCCCCGGCGCCGCGATCGCTAGGAGCCGTTCAAACTCCGACAAAACATATTTACCCGGTTCCGGTTAAATCTATGCAATTAACACCCCCCAAACCCGCCGGTTCCGCTCAAATTCCGCGACAATACCGAACCCTAACAAAATATCCCACCCCGTCTACTCGTTTCGAGCATTGTCTCCGACACGAGAGATTCGCCAGCCTCGAAAGCGTACAACGACTTTGTTAAATACCAGACTCCTGACCGAGCTGCGAAGCAACCGCGTGTCTCCGATAATCCGTACTGCAAATAGGGAGAGAGAGAGAGAGAGGGACAAGACACAATCGAAAGGTCTGAGAGATCGAAGCGAGCCCTGGCCAGACGTTCATTCGTTATTCATTCGTCGAAATCGTTCGCGGATCCGCGGCTCTGTCTGCACGCAGACCAGGCTCGCGGAATCACCATAAAACCCGTGGAAATCCGCCGACACGGCGAAGACACTGCACAATTCATAGAGTTCCGAGTAGCGGCCCGTAACGAGAACGCGCGGGACCGGCGTGGAAACGCCGGAGGAGAAAATTGCGTTTCCGCGTCGTCACGAGCAGAATCGGAAGGGGCGTGGAACGCGTCCCCGTGTCGAGCTTCTTCTTTCCTCTCCTCGACTGGGGACGCGACGCCCCGTTTCCGCGTCGAGGACGGACACCGCCTCGAGAGTCGACGCCTCGCGGCTCAACTTTTACTTTCCGCCTTTCCGTGTTCGCGCGCGGAGAAGTCGCGAGAAACGAGACGAGGAATCGCGTCGCTCCTCGGATCCTTAACAGATTCAGACGTGCGCGGAGACTTCTCGAAGTCTCGCTGGAAAGATTGGCCGGAGCCTCGAAGGGATTGCTGGGTTCGCGCGCGAACGAGAGATTGCCAGGTGCGATTCGAATACGACAGAATTGAGTCGTCTGAAGTTTTGCCGGTTAACTCCGCCGATTGAATGCGCAGATCTACCGATACCGTGTACAAATGAGGAATAAATTGCAGCCCCCGTATTCCGCTCGACTCGCTGCTCCCCTCGATTTATCAGCCGTTTCGCATCGGCCACGTCTGATTACCGCCTACGAGTCGCTCAAATTGCCCGCCAAGTACACCCTCGTGTAACGTAGACCTTTTAATTTTTCCATTGCCCGCGATATGTGTTTCCAGGGGTGCCTGCAAGCTAGTAACGCGATACGTTTCTTGCCAAGGAGGTTTCTCGATGGCTCGACGAAATGGTTATATAAATATTCGAGCGAGTCGAAAATTTTGCATCCCTTCGCGAGCGGGTGAAAATTTCATCGGGACGCGTCTCGCGTAGACTGTGTCTCGCCGCGCAGAAATAGCCAAGTTTTCATCCGCGAACCGGTAAGAAGGGATTTCGTTATGGAATCCAGGAAAGCCGCTCGACTTTACAATCCCGTACGAACGCTCGTTCGCCACGGGAGACGCGGTGGAGAGAAGAGGGACGGAGAAATTCGTAGAGTCGACGATACAAGTAACGGCGGGACTTGGCAGGATTCCGATATCGGGAGCCTGACACGCCAGACAATTCGAACCTATTGATTATGCCCCACGGTCTGGCTTTAATCTGACCCTATGTTCCCGTAAATATATCGCGGCCCATATTTTACCTTTTACTTAACATCTCGCCCAGCTGGATTTATCCCCTTCACGGTTCCATGGAATTCCTCTAATTTCCCGTTAGCCAAGAAACCCACCCCGAATTGTTCCCTCGAAAATTTCGCGGAATCGAACGATAGAAGAGATCTTGATCAACGTAAGTCTGTATTCTTTCGTGGGCAGGAAGACCAAGCCGCGTAGGAGAGAAGTTTCTCGTGTAATTTTCGAGAAGGCAGTCGCGAATGAGTCTGATATTGTATTCATGAGTTAACGCGCGTTCGAGGCGTCCTGAATAAACAACTACCTAAACAAGCGCGTACAGCGTCTCGCGGTTTCGATGCGCGCGAGGTAACGCTAAATCATCGTCGACTCGCCCCTACGATCGAGTCTCGGAAGCGTTGCCTCCCGTGGCTGGAGGTGCGAGGAAACAGTGAGAAATCTGAAGAAGTTTCGCGGCGCAATTTTTACACGTCCCCGCCGTTCGAAACCGTCCTCGAAATCGCCTTACCCGCGTTTCTCGAGATCCATTTCTGCGCGGCGAAGAATAGAAATATTTCGACCGGACGAAATCATCAACGCGAAAGGGCGTGTATAGAGGAGCGAGAGGAGGGGGCGAAGAAAAAGAATCGGGGCGCGAGAAATGAAGAGAAAGGGTGAAGGAGGACGGAAACGGAGGGCGGAGGGGTGGCCAGCGGTGGAGGTTGACAACTTCGAGAGCTCTTTCAATTTATCTCATCCCCTGAAGCGGCCTTTTCCTACCCCCTTTTCCAGCCCGCGCATTTCTATTCTTCCTACCGTTTCTCTTCTCTTTGTCTTTGTACATCCGTCTCGCGCAGCGCTCTTGCCGCGGTCTTACGACGGTATTTATTAAACCACTGTCACGTCGCATAAAGGAGCGAGCCCCCGGCGAAACGGCCGAAAGCCATCGCCGCGTTTCACCGAACCTATATCGAATTGCGTCCGTAAATCCGTGCAAACTTCTTCTCTTTACGCTTTTTAACGCAACAACCCTGTTTCCTCGATCCTCTTGCCACGCGAGAACGCACGTTCTCGCCGCGGAAACTGCGACTCGCGTCTAGAATACGCGTCTACCGAGAGCGGTGAACTCGTCCTTGCGGTCATCTTTCATATTTGCCAGCCCCAGGGAGCTCGTTACTCGTCCGGCACACTCGTCTTCTTCTTCGTACGCGTCGTCGCGCGAGAAATTAAGCGGTCGATGAATCGCCTCGCGATCGGTATCCCGGGAACGGAATTTAATCTCCATCGAGGTTGGGGGGGTGGAAAGTGGAAATGGCGCGGCATACCGGTGTCGCAGGCTCCGTTAAAACGGGTCGGATCCTAAATCAGCGCTCTGTCCGAGCGGCGATCGAGTTAGGGGCGATGTTTCGATACGCTACTGAAAATGGTGGCCCAGTTTTCGTATAATTCACCGCGTCCACGTTTTATTCAATTACCTAGTTCCCAACGAGATTACCCGGTCAATATTTTAGCGGGCGGTTCAGTTCCGTTGAACCGCGCGCGGTCGTCGTAAACCGGGGGCGGTAGTCCCGACCGTTTCAGGGGGGACGAAAGAACGTAATGGGAAAAGAAACGGCGTGGAAAGCGCGGTGTCAATTATCGGGGCGGCAGTCCACGTGCTGTCGAAACCGCGGCTGCAATTGTTGCCACGGTTTGCGGCCCAGAAATCGTGTAATTATACGACCGTGCCGCTTCGTACCACGGTTAATACACACGCGTCCCCCCCGCCTCTCCGCGAAATAATCGCAATAACAATAACAATAATTATGATAATGACAACAATAATGATAACGGGTAACAGAATTACGAAACGTCCAATTTAGCCGGGGAAACGTTGACCGCCGTACGCGCGTATTAATAATTATACGCCCGTAATAATATTCCAGTAATAACAGCAACAATAATAATTAGGTGAACGCCTGTTCACGGGAAAATACGAATTCGCGTTCGGTTTTCCTGATTCGCCTGGACGTTCGCCCGCTCGTTCCCTAACCCACCCCCTCGTCCACCGCTCGATTCCACTTTATTTCGGTCTAGTTTACCGTTTTTAATCCGCCCGTTATCGATTCCGACACTTTTGCTCGCCCGCCCTACGGTTCGCCACCGGAGTTCGTTGAACGTATGCTAATGCAACGTTTCACGAAAGCACGGGGAAGAGGCGCTACGAAGTTACAAAGCACCCTCTGGATCACCTGCTCCGGTGCGTTACGTTTGTTCCAATAACCGTGTACCTCCGCGCTCTCGCCCTCGAAAGACACCATTTACACGAACGTATCGGACTCTGGTTCCACTTTACACGCGTCAGTTGTCCTCTGTCACGATTTCTTTCCTATTTTTCCCGTTCTTATTAAACAAAATACATCGCTCCAGCGTCTTTCGCGAAATCCTTTCATCCGAAATGCCGGGACTGCGAAAGCTTCGGATTACCGTTAACGAAACAATACAAGGGTTGCGCGACCGGAACGGACAGCCGCTCCCTTTGTCCGAATCCCAAAAAGCTCGTCCTCCTCCTTGTCCCATCAACCGCCCCGCGTTTATCCCGCTTCTGGCATCGACTAGTTTGTAATAAAATACCGTGCAAGCCCTCCGTCGGATTATATTGCCCTTCACGGACCCCTCCGAGCAGCCCCCGACAGGATATCTGGATTCCTCCGAGGATTGGAAGAATGTCGATTCGACCGTGTCTGGTTCGAGGGCTTCCGAGCGGGCTACGCGGGAGTTATGAGAGCAATTAACTTCGACTTAACGGGTTAATTATTATCTTCGATCGCGCGGCGATCGAGGGCAGGTCGAGGCGCAACTTGTGGCCGGGATTCCGTGGCAGGAAGCAAGGGTTCGGAACGGAACTGGGACTGTGAAACAGTTTAGAAGACGAGCTTTAAACCTCGCTCGCCCTCTTTATCACGCCGCTAGTTTACGAGAAGCTGAAATATCTCGCGAAATGCCGTCCACGGGATAAAGAACGGCTACGCTATTTGCTTAATTTTATTCTTCTTCGCCAGCCAGTCGTTGGTAAAATACTGCCGGCGGGTTTATGAGTTACGATGCTTTCTCGCGAATTCTCGAGCGCCACCGTTGCGCGGTTCCTTAAATCCTCGGTGGAACTCCGCGCGGATCGCGTCGCGTACTCTCGACAATCCCTGTTATCCTTGCCTTTACCGTACTCGCGTCTTTGCCACCAGCGAACGAGATCGAGATGCTTCGAGTATCGATGCGAAATTGCTCGCGTCCATCCACGACGACCTTTACCGTGGAAAATCGCACGGGTCGGTAGTTTTTCGCGAGGGGCGAACAATTTTAGGGCGGCTGGTCGGGGGTTGCTCGAGCGTCGGCAGCCTTCGACGGCCGGTGAAATACGACGCAACCGTTTGGGAATAATTAAAGGCCGGCGATAGGCAATTTTACGGGCCGTGAAAGCTGGCTTAAAGACTCGAGCCACAGTGAAGGTCAATAACGATAGGGGTTTACGCGAATGACGCGCGGTTGACAAATTGCCGCCTTAAGGTCGCGTCGCTCTTCCCCCCCGGAAACTGACTCCCGTTAAACCGGATTCCGATGGAACCTATCGATTCGCCCGGAAATCCACGCCGGCGTCGCAGATATTAGTTCGAAAGTGGGTTACTCGTCCGAGATTTATCACGCGTCTCGGCTCCCCGGTGTGTAAATTAGAGGAGCCTTAAGATCTTGATCGTATTAAACGGGAGAACGAAGATTCCGGCGAGCCGCCGGTTGTTCGATTTTCGGCTACCCGGGTAAGTTTGTTGCGGAACGAATTTGCGGGTTGGCTCGGATCGAGGACGAACAAAATGTTGTTTGTTAGAGTTCGCTAAGGGGGAAAGTCGGCTGGAGCCCAGCCTCCTCTGTGTACGCTATCGATGACGCGGAGATGCCGCTGGAGTCGAGAGTGGAAGTTGGCAAATGAGGAGACTAACGTCTACCGTTTCTCTTCTCGTTAATTCGGAACTCCCCGATGGATCTCTTAGTTAGACGGTGGTAGGAGACGCGCGCGAGCGCGATACGCTTACGCGAGACCAGCCTCGAGTTGCGAGAGCTTCGCGTAAATCGACGCGAATTGACGCGCGACGAGTCGTCAGTTACGATCCTCTGTCTAATGGACGTTCATGGACGCGAGGCACGGGGCAGAGGGCGCGTTACCTTGTTTGCGGTTGAAAAATTCGCGCGCTCGTTTCGGGAGTAAGCGTCGAATTAAGCGGCGATCCAGTTCGCGACGGAAGCTAATTAGGTAAGTCAACGGGGGGAATGAACCGAGGCGGGCGCGTCGAAGAAGACAGCGGGCACGAAACGAACGGATGCGTTTCTAAATTCGCGGGGAAACGCTGGCGAATCTTTATTTCACCGTGGGCGTCGTCCTCGCGTAATTAGTCGCGACGCGCGTTCCAATTACGAGACGCGACATCGGCCCTAATGAGGCACTTGCAAGCAACCTGGCAAGGGCTTTGACTAATTAAGTCCCAGCAGGGCTCGCCATTGGCGACCCCTTCTCAGCCAGCAGCTCGCCTCTCGGTGACGAGCGACAACCGACGACCGCGTTCCATCCCGCCGCATTTTTCCCCCTCCTTTCTTTTTCTCTCCAGCACCGTCCCGCGCGTTCCACCTGGTCGAGGCGTCGCGCCGTCATCGACGAGCCCGTTCGAGCTCCTCTAGCTGCCGGCGAACGCGTCGAGCAACTTTTGTCCCTCGACCTGGGGGTGAGGGATTTATCGATCACGAGACGCCGGTAAGAGAGTACGCGGCGCGCATTGTTTCGGGGGAAATAATAGGCCGTGCATCGTCAGCTAATAAGGTACGACGACGCGGCTCGGCCAATTTGTATACCGACCAGTCATCTTGTCGACGAGTGGAGCCGCGTTGAGAGACGGGACAACAGGTAGCGGCGGTTCAATAGACACCGTGGCTGGTGCACCGCTCTCGTTCGACCGGAATTGTTCGTTGCGCTCTCACCCTTCGGTTCGACTGCCGGCCAAAAGGCTTCACGGTCAAGGAGAATTCTCTGCTCTTCCGATCCGTTTCCAGATTTTCTTCAGAGTCGCGATAGGTTTCGAGGGAAACGTTTAGAAGGTTCCTTGCTGCGGTTTGCGGACGAGATGCTGCAAGCATCACCATCAAGTTCTATGATAAGGAGCGACATTAAAGACTACGTTGATCGCGTTAAAAACCACTCTCGCGTTGTGCGTAGACTGTGACTGATAAACGCAGGGGGGGATCGAAACGAATTCCGGAAATGGTCGAATAAAAGCGGGACGGAGTCGAGCGAGAAAAACGCGACTCTCGAGTGCACGGACTCGATTCGAATTCCAAACGGCAAAGCGTAACACGCGCGCTTGGACCGCGTTTGTTCGGGGATCGAGGGGCGAGCGGAACGGTTTTTGTCTGCGGAACCGAGAACGGAATCTGCATGCGAGACACGGCAAGATGTTTACCGAGCAATTTCGATACGCGATCGAACGTCAACCTGGCCCTCTTGATTAGCCACGAGGATATGAACGTTCCGGGTAACGAGGAACCGAGGATAGATAGGAATTCGATGATATTGAATTTTGCTGAACGGTGGATCGAAGGTGAAAATGGCGATGCGATACGTCGCCGGATCGAGATTCGATAAAAGAAAAGCTCGACTGTTCGCCGTTGGGAAAGTATGGAAATTTCCGCGAGCAGATTTTCAATTACGCCTCTGTTTTGCCGCGCGAGCCGGTCGAGCCTCGAAAGAAACGCGTGACGAGTGACAAAATGGCGCGCAAAAAATGTACTCGACCGACGTGGTAGCTACGGGGAGAACGAGGCGGTTCGTGCTCATTTCGCGGACGTCCCAGCCGCGTTATTGTTCTCGCAATTACGCTTCGAAAATCCACCTTCTGCCGGCTCTAACGAACTTTCGGCAAACGCGATTCCCCGGGTTCCGCAAATATTTGCACGGCTCCGCGGCCGTTATCCCGGCGTCGCGACGTTTCACCGTCCGCCCTGCACCCCGCCCTAAGTCCGCGACCGCAAAAAATTTCACGCGATTATGATTTTTTCAAACCTCCCTCCGAACGTGTCCCGGAAAATCTTCCCGCTTCGTTTGCCGGCGGATTCCGCTTGGGAACTCGCTGGATTTCTCGCGCGCCCGTGGAAAAGGCGCGGCTGTCGCGTGATCCCAATCCCGTGTTTCATTCTACGCGTAAAATCCCTCGATGCGGATGGACAAACTGTTGTGTTACGATAAATCATCGCGAGAGGAATACGATATTTATACGCGCGAGTCTGCGCGCGATAATCGCGCTCTAAAGAGTATCGAATCGCGAAAGCGTTAACTCGCCGTGTTCTCCTGGAGAAAAAAGAAGCGCATTCGATGTTCCTCTCATCAGTGATGTCGAACTAACGCGATTAAGAAGCGTTGACGGTTCGAAAGACACGCAAACACGTCGTTGGACATTTAATTACGCGCACGGAGGATGGAACGCCCGAAGGGGTGGCGGAGGGTGAATCGACCGGTTTCCCTTTTTCCCTGTGAAATATTTTCGAGCGCTACCACCGAGCTGTGCGTTCAACGTAATCCACCGAGTGGCGTGTAGGTGCGTTCAATGCTTGCCGAATTTTTGGTCCCGCCTGAATACCTCCTATTCATTTTACAACCCTTCGCCGCTGCGCACCCTTTTCCTTCTTCCCTCACTCTCTCTCCCTCCATCGTCCTGGCTCCAGCCCCGTTCCGTCCTCTTTCATCCGCGAGCTCGTAGCCGTGAAATAGTTCCATTTGGGAAATGAGCTTCCGGACGGTTTTTAGCGGCGCGGCCTACGAAACGACGCCGAGCGGGAACGCGCTGATGTTAATTGACGCGTAGGACGCGTTCACCGCGTGATCGATGGCCAAATATTTGCAAAATCACGCGGAACGATAACCCGTTTAAGCACGGTCATTTGAACCGCCGCGACGCGACGCGACGCGACGCGACGGCCAGCCGCGTCGAAATTCGTTTTTATCATCTACACGGGGTTAAATATCGGCGCGTTCGCCACCCGTTGCTTCCTACTAATCTTTTGTATCGCCTCGTCATCGGTAAACATCCCTCCCCGTTTCGACGCCCGGTTCGACGAAATTTCACCGCGCGTTTTCGCGTTGATACGTCCTCTTTATTATATCCCCGATACCTCGTCCAATATTCACGACCACCCAACCACACGCCTTCCGTTACAATTACATCGCGACGCGCACCTACGCGTATTCTCGTAACCGCGCGGCGACTCTGCTCGAAAAGGAGGTCCCTTTGTGCGACGCGGCACTCGTTCGAGAGCGGTGTTTCATATCGAAGTGCAGACGCGAGACGAGGTACAGAAGGTGCTCGAACCGAGCTGTTTCCGCTGAAGGGTTCATTGAAATCGGCGCGAAAAGCGCGTCTAAATGGCATTTAAATTCGGTAGGAGGCTCGAAGCATCCACTTAACGCCGCCATCGGGCCAAGCCGGTTCGAAAGGGTAATTAAATAGCATTGGACGAGCGTTTAACGAGCGTTCGGGTAATACTTGTGCCACGTGAGCGCGTAAAGGAGCAACGGCTTGTTCAGCTTCCGTCGCGCGAGAACGAAAAAGGAGCCGAATGATAAATACGAGTGGATGACAGAAACGGGGACGGCTACGCGGTTATTCGGTATCCATTTCTGCCCGCGGCTCGTTTCCCATCGAGATATACAAGCCGCGGGACGGGGCGTCCTCTCGAAAGAAATTCGCGTCCCGACGTGATGCATCGCGGGCACCGCGAGTTCATTTCCGCTCTCCGCACGAGGAAATCTTGGCGGTTCCCTCTCGCGGAACTTTGCAGCTTGGCTTATAAATAATAAACAGCTCCTCGAGCGAGCTCTTGTATTATACGTCAAACATTTCAATAACCCAACAAGAAGCAGAACCGAGTTACAACGATCACCGAGCGCGGGGGATGGAAAAAAAGAACGCGGATACCCCAACAGCGAGCACGCATCCACCGATTACCATCGGTTCTTCGATCTCTACCTCGTTAATCAAGCATTCACGAGCCACGCTCCCTCGTCCCGCGATCGACTATTCCTCTTCCGCCTCTCTCGCAACGAGAGAAGAAATTCGTAAACCACTGCAGTTGATCTCTGACCAGAGAACAGGATCCAGCCAGCGCATACCCCTCGTGGCGGTTTCTCGCACCCCCTGGATCCCTGCGCCGTTGCAGATCCTCGATTCAGACTGGCTGCTTCGAAATCGCAGCCACTTTCGCAGTCGCTCGAACACACTCGCCGCGGGCGAGTTCGCGTTTCGTTTCGTCGAACATCGACTTGGTTGTATTTTGAAAATGCAACTGGACGCAGGTGGCATCGCTCGAAAGTACCGCCCCGCTCCATCTCTCTGGGGGAAATTTCGGTTCGCGGGCTTTAATCGCGACAGCGATTAACGGACGGCGTTTTCCGGTTCCAGCGCTTCTCTCTCTTCTCTCTTTTTCCCTCTCTCTCTCGTTAATCGCGAGCAGAGCGAAACGCCGGAAGAACGTCGAACGACACACGGAGGATGTCTCGGCGTAACGGCCGCGTACGGAAAACAATTTTCATTTTCGCAACAGGTACCGTACCCTTTGATTACTCGCGGCGATTGCCAGCTGGCAGCCGGCGTTACGGTTATTTTTTCGCGGCACGAGCAAATTTACGCCTCGACGCTTTCAAGCGCGCGGAAAAATGCGAATCGGTTGTTTCGCGTCGCGCGACGGATACTTGTGTCCACGACGATCGTTCGAAATTTCGACCAGAGAAAAAAAAGAAGAAAAAAGCCTCGAATTTCACTTTAGTAAGCGTATAAAAAGCATCGTCGCTCCTCTCGTTCCCCTTTAAACAACATTTTTTACTGAGAAAATAAACCTAGCATCCCCAGCTGCGCTCTGACCTGCATCTCGTGCCTCTATTCTAACCGGAAACAAATGCCAAGGAACACAGCATTAGTAGACGGCGTCGGAGGCTCTGTTTGATCGGACTAGTTAAACCGCGTTCGACGCTTTCCATCTACATTTGACGCTCAACTACCTGCCCAGAGCGATGCTGGTATCCACGGTTTAAAGCACACCGAGACCTTTGAGTCACCGGATAAATATCTACGCTACTGCATGCTGGTTTGCGCCGTAGAATGAACGCCGACGCAAAGTCATCCGCGTCTCTGGAGAGGCAGCTCCAGAGTTTTCGTTCGAAGAATTATTACCAACTAGATGTAACGTACGTTTCTTTTTTTCTGCAAGCATAACGTTATTCGTCTTGTTGGAACGTATATCTCGAGGGGGAGGGTTTCTTGGTCGTCGAGATTCCTCTCGACGGTCCCAGCCATGGGAACGTTCCGTCGAGGGTGAGAGACCGCGAGTCGCACTTTTTCACGCGGGAATAAAGAAAAAATAGTTTCCTTCCGGCGCGTTATTAATCCCCGCAGCCCGGAAACCGCACTCACTTTCCCGGTTATCCCAAGAGCGAATTCGTGTTTCGTCATTTCTGCGGTTCACCCCGTATACAGCCTGCGCGAGCGTGTGTGTGCGCGCGTCTGCGGGATGAGCGTCGACTCCCGCGAGCTTGGGAATGGACCGGTTCGTTCTCGATACGCGTCTCGCCGCCAAATGGATATGAATCACTGCGGGCCACGCATCCGCTGCGAATCGACTCGTCGTTTATGCCAGCTCGCGATCCGTTCGAGTTCCTCGTTAATCTGCCTTCGACCAACTGGAGCTCTCTGGATCGTCCGCAGAAATTTCTATTTCTCTCTATCTCTCATGAAAAATTCTCGTTTCTCACGAACCGCGGGGAAATGGTCGCGAAACGCGGACCATTCCGATCCATCGAGAACGCAGGCGTTGCTCGCGGACTGAAAAATTGAGCGTCGCGACAAAGTTCCTGGTAACTGTCTACCGAACCAGCGGACGCGAGAACGAGCTGGCCGATTGAAAATTCAAGACTCGTCGCAGCCGAGTATCCGCCGGTGGAAGTCTGTTTCGAAACACGTGGATCACATCCCCGATACCGAAATTGGCGAACGGTGCAACAAAATTTATTCGTGCGTTATTAATAAAGGCGGCTGGCCGAGTGACAGCGGCTCCGCCATTTGCATATACGTTGCGGCATTTACCCCTGGAGATTAGCCGAAAGCTTCATTTACGGGAGTCGGACGCCTCGAATAATTTCGAAGTTGGTCCCCGTCCGCGCGGACGCCGCTCGACGCTCGCCAACTATCGGGAGCGAGCCAGTCGTTTCGATGGAAGTCGGATGACATTGGAAAACTACCCTACTCCAAGACCATCCCTTGGTTTCCGGTCACTCGCACCTGGGACGAGACTTCGACGACGAGGAGAACGTATTTCCCAATTTATTCCATTACCTCGAGATGCACCGCCATTTTGGAGAACAATCGATCTATCGTAGCGTTACATCGTTTCCGCGTTTCTTTAACTCGAACTACGCGAACGAATTCGCGCCACTTTCTCGTATCACGTCCACGCAAATGCGTCTTCGTTAACGAAATAATCGTGGAAGGGAGGAAGGGACGCTGGTTCCCTTGGTACGTGTTCGGTTCGCGAAACATGGCGCTCGAGAAGCTCTAGCGATACGTAAATTCGCGTACGTGAGAGCACGAGGCAGCGGGTGAACATTTTTTAGGCGATCGAAGGAACCTTCCCGGCTCGAAATTGGTCTCCGCGGAGCGACGCGTCGGTGGAGAAAAATCGGTCGCGAAATGGGGCAGGGATGGAGAGAGGTCTCCTTTCAGCCGCGAAGGAAGAATTCCCGGACAAGCGAGAAGCGCCGCCTAATCCGCGCCGATTAATATTCTCGTTCCGTTTAATGCATCTCTGCTCGCTGATAATGGCCAGCCGCGTATCGGTAATTGCGCTAGTTTTTCACGTCTTCTTTCCCGCAGCAACACCCCGTAACACCGGTGCGACGTGTGATTAATGCGTCGCGATTAATTGCGAGTCGCCCACGGCGGCGTTCGCGTTCGTCGATACTGCTCTGCTTGGCGCTCGTTTCCAGATTTTCCACCCGGAATAAAACCTCGTCCGCGACTTATTTTTACCGTTCGACTCCCATAGTGATTTCAATATTTTATTCCAGGCCCTAATGGCCTGAAATACACGCCCTGTTAAAGGGTTAAAAAGTAGTTCATACGACATCGCCGCAGTTAGTTTATTTTCTACGAGCTTTACGAATCTCAAGTCCACGAAACTTTGAAAACTTCGAGAAGCTTGGAGACTTATCGGTGCTCGTTAATAATCGGAACGCGAACGAGCTTTCGATGTTTGTCGCGAATCACCGAAAAACCGTGGCGACGTCCGCCACGAGGAGAAAAGTTAACATCGAATTAATAACGAATTCGTATCTGCCGCTAATTGCTCCGCTGAAATGAAGCGAAAGAGGCAGCGAATTATTAAAATGCGTACAAATTAATCACGATCGCGGGGTTGGTAATTACACTCGATTCGTGGCCCGGCCGGATGCAACGCGTTCACGCTTCTCCCCGCTACCAGCAACCTTTCGATGCGAAATGATAATTAAATTCCGTCGCTTCCGGCGATCAGGGATTATTCAACGCGATGCCGTTCCACCAAAGAGAATATTAACTTCTTCTGATGTTCGCCCGACTCCCGAGAAGACGAACATTCCGGTAATTGGCTAGCTTTCCGTCCAAGACGGCGGAGCTTATTAATTTAAGTGGTTCGTTCAATTTGGAAACCGTGGCCAAGCGTTGAATAGCAATGGTCCGGCCAACTTGATTTTTCGCTTTTTAGTTCCGAGTCCAGAATCCCCCTGACCCCCTTCCCGTCGGTTTGTGCCGCTTCTTGGATCCCTGGCTGGAACGCTGGTCCAGCGAATCCGCAAGCTAATTAAACGCGATACCTCGTTACTGCTGGAAGTGTTCGAGCTTCGGAAAACCGTTTAACTCGGCGACGAAACAAGAAGCGCGGGTAATTGATCGAATTCTGACAAAGTTGAGAACCGATGGGATAGAAAAAAAAAAGATGAAGATGACGGGAAATCGAAACGTCGGAGTTGGTCACTTTGGTCTGGGCGAACGGCTCGTCTGCGAAACAGATATTCAGAATACCCTCGGGACACCTTAACACAGCAACTCACTGTTGTTCGTAAATATAGGAATCTTGTTGAAACTTAGCTACGACAACACGCTACCAAAACTACCGCTTACGATATCAATACACGACAGAAGCACCTTGGGTGCCTCATAAGCGAAGACCCGACAGAACTTTATCCCCCGTTCGCTCGCAACCCCCGCGTATACGCTTAAACACCTTGAAGCATCGAGGAACGGGGTATCCTCGAGCTCCACCTCGTTAAATTCCACAAACGAGAAGTCACCGCGTTCCGTCTACATTTTTCAACTTCCACCTGTTTTCCAGCAACGACAGTCCCGCTCGTCCGTTCCCTTAATTTTCTATCTCGTTGCGTTTCGATTACTTCTTCCCTTGGAACGGGGCCACGCATTCAACGCTTGATTATTTCTTGGTTACGTTTCATCGTTCCCAGAGCCGACTTTCTTCTCCGCACAATTTTCTACGAGGAGTCCCGCGCATCGATCTATAATTTACCACCCTGCGCGATACCAAGCAGTGAAAGGCCCCAGATATAAACATTCGCGATTCAAAGAATAAAATACGCTCCCCTGAATGCCAACAAGAAAACCGCCGACGCACCTAAATACGTATCCACGTGTAACCCAGCGTAAAAAGCATCGACGCCCTATCCCCACGGGGGTGGCGTTTCAGGGAGGCTGTCCAAACCGTGCTCGGAATATTTCACGAGACGCATCCCACGTCCGACCTTTTCACAGCATTCCAGCGTCGGTGGTTGATTGAAACGTGACGTTACACGCGATATCGATTATCGTCCGGCCACGTCGGATCTAACAGGGCCTCCGCACAAAGGCTCTCCTCTCTCTTTCTCTTCTTCTGTCCCTCGTGGAACGAAACTGAAGAGAAGTCGAATCTCTCGCGCGGTGGGACGCGCTCCCTTGGGAGGACCGACCGTCTTTTCGTTTCGACGCCCGCCGCCCTTCTCGGTTCTCCACCGCCGGCTGGTTTCGCGTCGCGAGATAAAAACCGATTCGAACTGCTGCCCGTCGTTTCTTCTCCCTTGCGCTTTTTTTCACGACCGCGTTCGTGTTTCTCGCGCCAACGCGCGTGTCGAAATTTTCGTGATTCGATCTTTTTGGTCGACGATCAACGTCGAAGAACGTACGCGAGGCCGTTTCGCGGGAGATCGATAGTTTCTCGGAAAGAGTTGAGGTCGAACGGACGATTTGAACAGCCGGTGGAACCGTTAACGCCGCTCGGAGAGCGGCGCGGCCGTCTGGCGCATTCGCTCGTGAATTTACCGCGATGGTTTATATTCCCGTGACACGCGCGGAGAAAAGTGGATACAATGTGCAAAATGTGTAAATTCGTGTCACGGGGAATGCGCGGCAGAGAATAATGACCGGGGCCACTTCACGCGTTTCCCGCGGCCTACGTGCTTATTATTTATTATTCGATTTAAAACGCGAAGGAGCACGATATTTCACCGGAAGAAATTCCGTGGGCGTTTCGTTGCCCTTTAAATTCTCGAGCGCGTGTCCTCCTCCCCGGCAGCGGACGAGCGCGCCCTCGAAACGGGAGGAGATACGCTCGAACGACGATAAAATTACAGGCTCTATTAACGCGCTGATCGTTCGTCGTTTTGTTCTTGAAGAGACGTACCTATAAATGCAGGCAGTATCGAGCGTTCTTAAGGTTAAGTAGCAATGAATCAGCTGTAAAGCTAATCCTAAATAATAACGCGGCGTAGCGCGGGAGTTCTCCGAGAGTTTTGTGGTCGAAATAAAATTTACGACGTTGCAACGTTAAACGCGTACGCGGGAGCCAAGCTGGAACTACGTGACTCGCCTATTTATCCCCTAACGAAACGTCTCTGACCGCGATTTATGATGGGCACCGTTGCAACTCTGTCGGGAAACGTCTGTTTCGAGCAAAGAAACGGCATCGAGCAGTCGATTTCTCAACTTTGCCTCGAAATTTGCCGGCTCGTCTCCCTCGAGACCGCTCTCGATTTCGTCGACTACTTAGGCACCACAGCCAGCGTCGAGTCGACGCGAAAGACCAGAAGCAACACTCGATGATATTGCCGGATCGATCGGCACTTGGCAACCCCGTAATTAATTGCGGAGCATCGGTTACTATACTGGGCAGTTTCGAGTATCCACAGAATTATCAAGCAGACCGATCGGGAGCGAAAAATGGCCGCGATACCGTGTTTCCATCCTCGTCTGCGCTCGGGTATCCGTTCGCCATGGAACTGGAGTCAAAATCCAAGGAAATTCAGGGAAGAAGGAATCGCGGAGTGTTCGGTACGAGTCGAGTAAGATTGAAGCACGGGCGTAAAGTAGGATTTTAACAGCGCAATTAGCGAGAGGAAGCCAGAGGCCCCCGAGTGTTTGGACTCGAGAACCGTCTTTGCTTCAGCTGAACCTAGCCTTCTTCAGCTCGTTCCACTGGATTTATAACGTGTAAGAAGGTTAAGCACGTTATTACTGTCCTACTTTTCGGAACGCGAAACACAAGAAAGGTGAATCGTGTAGGGAATTAATGCGATAACTCCTCGTTTAACGCGGCACAAGCTGCATAGTTTATCAAGGCTTTCCTTACCGCTCGCTCTGCGCTCCGTTTTTTGCGTCGTTTTACAATCTCGGACAAAGTCCACAGCCGCGCGCCGCGAGAAGGAAAAAGCGAAAGAGATGTGACGGACGAGTGGGCAAAAAATATTGTAACATCGAAACGATATTATAATCGCAGCCTGGCGGCAAACTCTCCGATGTTGCCAGTCACGTCCGCGAAATCGCTGACAAATTAAAAAGCAAATATTTGCGCGGCAAACCCCTGCGCCACGATCTCGGATCTCCGCTCGATTAATCTCCGGCGGGCAGGTCGGTCCGCTTCGGGGCAGAAAAACGCGTCGCGGGACCAATGCGACAGGCTAGTTTGTAATTAATTGCGGAACGTCGTCGCGTGCGCCGATGAGGCTCGATGCGCCGCGAATATTGCACGGGCAGAGCACGGGAATCGCGAATATTGCACGGACCGGTGCTCGAAACTTTCGAGCCTGTCACCATTCAAATTGCAATCAGAAAAAGTTACGACGCATCCGTCTGCCCGCCTGGTAAATACCAGCAAACTTATTTAAAATATTTTAAACAACGCGTATGCGATTGCAGGGAAAAGCGAACTTTTCCAGCGGTTGCGTACATGCGCGAGAGAAAGATACAGAGGACGGCGAATCGCGAGCAAAAAACGGTGTCGTTGCGATCGTTGACCGCTTGGGGACCAAGGTGGTCGGTGTTTCGAGCGCGAAACGCACCCCTCGCGTCACCCTGCGAAGGAGTTCCCTCCGAGTTCCCAGAGAGAAACGTTATTGCCTCGCGTAATCGCGAATCAACCGCTATTTTCCTCTTTCGCTCGAACCCCCGCGGTGCTGCTGCGAATTATCGCCAGCCCACCACCCCGACCCACCCTTTCAGCCGCCTCCTTTTCTCGCGTTCGTTAATTTTCTCCGTTTGAGAACGGGCGCGCACGAAATTGGCTAGACGTTCGGGGAAACGCTTCAATTTTCATCGTTTCCGCTTGGAAATATTTTTCCGACCGTGCCCGGCCAAAGTTTCGGATGAATTTCGCTATAACGTCGGGGAGAAGCCACTTTCGAGGGACGCATAATTAATTAGAACGCCGGGCGATATTACTTGTGCAACGGTCGGTGAAAGCAGCCGGAGCTGGGGAATATTTTCGCTCCCCGTTGGAAGGACGCGAACGGTCGCGATCTTCGGGAGACGTTCGAGGGGCTGCTCGAAACGACTCCGCATGGGGGGATGAAATCTTTTAAAAAGGTGGCGATCGCGCATTGGACATATTTCCGACGTTCGCGGATATCTTCGTCGGGGATCGAGGTGATATTTCGCGACGAAATTTCAACCAGGAGAATATTACGGCTCCGTGGAAGCGAGGCCGACGGAATTAGGGGTAGCAATTTTCTTAAAGAACGCGCCGCGATGTAAATTCGCGTCGCGGCTTCTCGCGCGGCGGCCATTAATCTTGCCTCGTTCGAGGGAGAAAACCGGCTAAATACTCGACGATTAAATCTCCCGATGTGGCGCCTTGGCGGTCGACGGAAACCGTGGCCCCAGCCCGCCTTCCTGCCGGTTGATAAAGTCATTAACAACCGCATATTTTTGTCCCTTAATGAGCTCGAATGTTATCGCGACGCGGGAGGATGGGGCGCATTATCAATTTCAAGACTCAGATTACTCGTGTACTTCCTACGAAATTTCTTTTTTCCCTTTCTCGTCTTCCGCCTTACGCTTCTCATCGCCGAGATCTTTTCCCAGCGCACCCCGCGTTTTAATCCCGTCACGGAAATTCGGTTTCTCGCGACAATTTACCGCGCGCGTTTTTATTACCCGACTTACTTGGCACGCGTGAAACACTGTGTGTACATCGTCGTAGAATAAATTCGGGGAGGACCGCCGTCGCTCAAAATTAATTTTCCATTCCCTAATTAAAACGATTCATTAATTATGCGCCATTAATAGAGTTCGTTGCAAATGAACCGAACGCACGCGTTCCGTCGACTCTTTTCCGTTTCGCCCATATTTTATTCTCTTTCCGTTCGGAGCTTAATGAGCAAATTTGCATAATTAACGCACAATACAAAACACCGTGCATTATGAAAGCATGACGGTGCGCGCGCGGCGAACGCCGTCTGCGTTTCCTAATTAAAAACGATTCTTGAACTTTTCGCGTTTCGGCTGTCTTCCGTCGATTGATCGACTCGTTAACGTCCACGAGGTTTCCCACGATGAAGCGCGCGGCGGCGGTAAATATCGTCGCAGGAAGTGACGTTCGCTTCGCCCCGGGAAAAAAAGAATCCTCCCTTTCCCGCCGCTCGAGCAATATCCGGCACGCTATTAAATTTCGGCCTGCCTTCGACCGTCGCGACGCTGCGCGCGACTCTATTAATGTTCAATTAATTACCACGGCACGCTGAAACGAACAAACGAACGTACGTACGTACGCGCGTTATTTTCCTGCGATTCTACGCAGGCAGCAGTCTGCATACCGACGCAACACCGTGACGTTCCATCGCCATTTTGTACCTCTCGAAATTGCTTGTCGAAAGTTTCCCTCGGTTATCTGCCGGACCGCAGCTCCCTGTTCCAGATTAGAATCCGCCCGGGGATGTTTGCCCTTTTAATTTTGATAGATTAGGCGCGGTCGGCTCGCCGCGCGTAACCCGCACGATCGAGCAAGCCCGCGCGGACACGCTCCGTGATTGATAGCTATTGTTTTCATCATATATTAATTACGCCCGCGCGTGGTTGTAAAATAATTCGCGCGATGAAATTTATACGCGTAGATTGTTATATAATACAGCGGGTTCATTAATTGTTTCGCCGATTGGCAGGTATCAGGCTAATATCGATAACATTTGCGATGGAACGAAATATTGTACTAATAAAATCTCTGCTGTTAAAACACTGTCTCTATCAGTATCGCGCAACATTTCTGATATTTTATAAGCTTCGCAAATTTCTCTGTACCGACGCGAAACAGATATCGTCTCGTTCGAACGTAAAGAGCGGCGTCCCTTAACAATAGATTCCCCGTTTCATTTTTCACTGGAACGGATTTGGATTTCGGATTTCTCCTTGGAAGCAAGGAGAAACTTGAACGTATTTCGAGCGTATCAATCGTCGAGCAAGTAACAAACTCGATTTCCTTCGACGCGACAAGTGTAGGGGGATCGTTTAAAATTACAGCAGCCCTTCCGCAGCGGAATCGGAATCGAGCGCGGGTGCCATGGAAATAACGTTAATTCCGAGCGACGTCGAGCACCCATGCGACCAGCACGAAACGCTCCGATTATGGCAGTGATTATCGTAATTGCGATAATCGCGTAGCCCCCTCCGGGTTCCAAGGCCTCAGGTCGTTCCCTGAAACTAAAGGTGAAAACGTGGACGAATCGATCGCGCGTCGAGTAGGCCCCCAAGGACCGTTGCGTGCAGCTGATTCCGCCCTGCCACCCGTCCGTGTATGCGCGTGTGTGTGTGTCGCACTACTGAATTACCAGATCTCCGTTGTATACGCAGATATAATGTTTATTGTGCATCGACAATGTGCCCAGGATATCTGCTCCCGAGGATAGCCTGTATCTCCACTCAGCTCTGTTACCACTGACTCGATTCACCCCGTTAAACCGAATAAAAATATCCGCCACTGGTACGTCCTCCCGTTTCCGCGGGCCTTCGATAGTTTACGAGATATTCGACAATAAAAATCGAGTTTCGCGCGTCGACGATCACGTATCTAGCCGTCTTTACCGCTTCGACGATACCCATGTTATAAGGGGGTGTGATAATTGCTAATAAAAGAGGTACAAGAGGCTGGGAACTGGGGTACCAGGTGATCTCTGGTCACAATGTCTCGCAAAGGCGACTGGCTAGCCTAGATCGAGGGAAAATTGGAGCGTAGTCTTCCGGCGAATCCTGATCGCCAACGTGTTTTGCTTCGTCTTTGCCACGGAAGCGCATCTCGAATCGGTGCACGCGTTCAGCGCGAATCCATCGAGGCGGATAAAGGGTGCGGGGGTTAACCGGTCGGTGGTATCGAGAGGCGACGAGCGAATAAAGTTCCGCGGATCGATCGACGCCGGTTCATTCGAGTTTTACCGGCGTTAAAAATGGAGCCCCATCGGCTAACGACGGGGCCGGGCACAATGGGCTGGCACGGCGCAAATAATTTCGAAGGCTCTTCAATAAACAGAAATAAATGCACGATAGATTAAGGGTCGTAGCGAAACGGGCCGCGCGCGGCGTGCAATTTGATCGAACGGATAAATGCCGTTTTGAAAACGGACGACTTCATTTGCTCGGGCGTACCCCTCTGCGAGCGGTTCCACCGGGTGGAGAGCTCGTACACGCGTACACGCGTTACTGAACGCGCTGAATAACGCGCGCGCGCGCGCGAACGTCGAGGGCTGCGCGCTTGTCCGGCTTAACGAGCTCCCAGATAAAACACCGAAAACGTCGTCGGGATTAATTAAATAATTAAACCGGCTAATTATCTCGACTCGGCCATCTTGCTACTCGCAAGTGGTGGAATCAGGCTCGCGGAATGCAACCGCGCGAATGGTCTCTCCCCAGCGTCCCGCGTCGCGTCGTTGGTGTTCTAATCGAGATTTTTGTTCGTCGATAAGACAACGATTGGCACCCTTCGCGTCGTCCCGTTTCGTTTCCGCGGCTCGCGGCGGGTAGAAGCTCGAAGCTTGAAGCTGGTAGGGAAAATGCGAGCGGAAAGACGGAACGGGGCAATTCATCATCGGCCGCCGCGAGTTGAACACACAACGCGTTTGTTAACCTTATCGCTGGTAAACGCTCGAAATTTGTTAGTCGGAACACGATCTAAATAGCCGGGACCCGCGTCAGCTTCTTGCGCCCTCGCCACGGCACTAATTAATCGTACAGAGAAACAAGTATATCTCGCGATAAGATCTGGCAAAACACACCGGCCGGTTGGCAAACCTGCGCCGGACAGAAGCTAAATTAGAGCAGCGGCCACGCCGCGGTATCGTACGGTAAAACACGTGGAAAATGGCGAACGGCGAGAGAGATCAACGAGATACCAATTACCCGGGCACTCGCCCGTTCGAATTCTCGTTACGTGGCGCGGGACAAGTTTGCGGAAATCTGTGAATCACCGCGAGATCGTTCAACGCGATCTCGAAGACCGCAAGATTTAAAGCGATTACCCATCGCTCTTTCTCTCTCTCTCTCTCTCTCTCTCTCGCTCTGTGTACGCCGAGCACCCTTATTTACAGACGCGCCAGTAGAGGGTGCAATCGAAACCAGTAATAACCTCGTTAACGTCCGGTCCGACTTGCCCTTTCTTTCGTTACGCTTGTCCCTTTTCACTTGTCGACTCTCTCTCTCTCTCTCTCTTTCTCTCTGAACGCGACTCCCATGGGGAATATGGAGAACTTGGATGCAGGTTAACGTTCGATGAAATTGATATATCGAGGATGGAACGGGACAGACGAAGGGAGAGACGCATCCTCTGCGCGCGTTCTCTACGGGGTGTCTCGAAATTTATGCTTCCCGATACACACGTCGAATGAAATATTCGGAAAATCTTTTTCCTTGTAAACTCGAAGAACTAAGCTTCCGATGCACGTTCCAAAGATACGATGAGAAAAGGTAGCAGTGGCTGGCGAGAAGAATTATTAAAGATTCCATCGGACGCGAAGGATTGGTCGGACGAGCACGGGCAGAAACGAACGCAAAGGGAAAGCGTGGAACGCGGGAACGAAAGGCTGGTGTCCCGCGGGTGGAACGGAGCCAGCAGAGAAATCAATTAGCGGGCAGGCGCGGCAGAATTCGGTGACACACCGTGTACAGTTTTCCTCGGCTGCGCGCGGTTTTTCCCACGGGATGTCGCGGCGACCGGCCTCACCCTCGGGGAGACAAGAATTCCCTTCGTGTATGTACACTCACTCCAATCACGAGCCATACATCAGTTTGCGTCGTTGACGAGAAGAAACGGGGGAGGACGGAGAGAAATGTCCCGATTGTGAAAGTCCCTGGGGGATGAAACAGGGACACGCGCCGTGTTCTTCGCCCTCTCTTTCTCTCTCTCTATCTCTCTCGTACTAAACGCGGAAAACTTTTGTATCGTTCCTTTTTTTTCTTCTTCTTTCACCCTCCTCCATATATTTTTTTGCGACAGTGTCTCGCGTTTGTCCGTCCGCGATAGGTGTTGCACGGATTTTTACGCCTAGAGTGCGATACGGAATGGCAACATTCTCGCGAGTAACAAGTTTCGACCCGGGACATTCTACTTTGGTAAAGATAACTTCCAGCGAAACAACTGTTCGATCTTTGCGTGGAAGTTATTCCACGCACCGGGCAAGGAAAAAAGGACGAAACCCTCTGTGTTTTCTGAGAGAACTTTCGTACAGCTGATATGTGTGTCGCTGACGGAATGATCAACGAGGGTCGAGGGTATTCCGGGACGTTCTGGGACATTCCGGGACGAAATTAAAAAGTTCCCGAGATTTCGAAAGGACGAGGTCGATGACGAATAAAGAGAGAGGGCGCGCGTCCCCTCGGTGGGTCCGATGGGAGCTCGCTAAGTGATAGATCACGAGGACTAATGCGACCCTCCTGTCGCGTTACCTTCGAAGAAGAATCTCGTGGCTCGAGTGTATATTTTCCCATTAAGTTTACCAGGAATATCGATGGCCAGAGGAGGCGAAGCTCGACGCGAGGACCGATGTTGCACACTCTCGTCGAAACGGTGGCGCCTCGCGGCGAAATCGCATCCCGTACGAAAAGGAAAACGATTAATTCCGAAAGGAATAATCCGTTCGGTTCCCGCTTCGCGTACGCGTTGAACGGTTAATGCGATTTCGCGCGGCACTCAAGTTTCCCCGTTAATCGAGAAATTGTTTGGTAGATTAACGTCGAAGAAACTAATTTTGAAAGAGCAAACTCGATAATTTCAGAGCGCCTCGGTCGCCCGACAGGAATCAGAGGAATCTGACATTCGCAGCCGCGGTGAATTCGGATTTCTTGATTACATTTTCGTTTCGCTCGTTCCCGACCTGCCTCTGTCCTCTTTTTCCCCGCCGCGCGTTTCTATTCAGGTCGAATCAAAATCCGACGCGGATCGACCCGGCAGTCCGTCGCGTTAATTCGTTACGCTTAATCCAAACGAAGAACCGCCAGCGCGTCGTTTCTAATTACGGCCGCGGTCAATTCTTCAAAAGTAGCTCTCGCGTTCGTCTCGAGAGATCGACGGGACTTTACGCTAGCAGCCCCTGCTCTCGATCGAACCCTTCGCGTCGACCATCAGCCGCGCACGCTTCCTCTTTCCTGTCCCTCCTAGCCTAGATGTCGAAGGGCGATTCTCAGCGAGGCAGGTTGTACGCGCGCCTCGCGTCCTTCGGAACAGACGGCACCTCGAACCGAGTTCACCCACCCGGAGCGATCGAACGATCGCCGCCATGGGGGTGATACCGCAGCCCCGAGATCACCGTGAAACACGGATGGGCCACGGTGAAATTAGCAACACGGCACGCAGACTCGTCAGGTATTCCCATAGGTTCCGAATCCGGGGAACTGTAGTCGTGTACGTTCGATTAAAGGACGTGGGCGAGGCCGGAGGGGGCGCGCGTTTTACAGGCGAAACGCGTTAACGGACGCTAAGTAATGGATGATCGGGGCTCGGTTTATTTTCGCTCGAGACTTTCCTTCAATAATTATTAATCGGATACCGGATGTATATTGCCACTTAATTGCTCTGAAATATTGAGCGGTTGGCGATCGTCTGACGGAGGCTTAACGGAATTCGACGGGAATTTAAGACGCGCGGCTGATACACCGGGGGATAACGTCCTCTCCCTTCGCTTCGACAACTATCTCGATGTACGCTGTAATAGAAAAATTAAATTAACCCGAATAAACTCTTAACAATACCTGCCGCGGGCACGCGATGTCTGCTGGTTTCCAATATCTGGTCACCACGACTCCGAGTACTTCGTAATTGTGTCAAGCGACGATACCAGCCCCAATCGATCGAGTCGACGTCGTGGTCAAGGGTTGCTCGAGCCGCCACGTGAGACGAGCGAGCGGCTGATCGCGCGAGAAAATGCCGCGCGAGTTCGCAGCGACGATTCCTCGCGTCCCGCGGGACCCAGCGCAATTACAACGGCAAGAAGGTTCGGAATATGCGGGGCAAGTGGCAGCCGAGTGGTCCACGGAATTCTGGGACAGGGTTAAAAGTGGTTCGTAGCTCTCTCCGGGTCAGTGAAAAATCGGATCCCCTCGAGAGGCGTGCTTGTCGCGTTTCGTTTTGGAACACACTCCGCGAACGCTGAATACCGCTCTCCTTCTCTCTCGCCCCATCTCCTGGCTACTTGTCGCGACTTTTTTGCCCTCCTCGAGGACGCTGAATTCGCGATCGCGTCGTCAAACTGATTACACGCTCGGTGGAGTACAATTGATGAGTCGTCGAGGATAAAAGCGAGAGAGAGAGAGAGAGAGAGAGAGAGAGAGAGAGTCGGTGAAATTCAGATCGATTTGTTTAAACGCATAACCGAATGAAAAATCTCGTGAGATCCGTGTTCCGTGTACGTGTGACCCTTGGAGCGGCGAAACGAGTGGCTCGAAACGCGAGTCGATGAAATTAAAAAACGAATTAGCGCTGAACAATGATCGAAGGGAGAAGCAAGCGGAAAAAATCGGACGGCGTCGCCGGATCGCGATCGCTCGAACGCATCGCCGCGCTTAAATTGAATGTACCAAGAACCATTAACGGAGAACACCGGGGTACACCTATTCCGACGCATGGAAAATCGGTGTTAATGAATTGGTTCGAAATGGCGTGCTGCGGAGGCCGTTCGACGCGACCGGATTCCACGAATTCCGGTCAACTCCTGCCTCCATTTCGCGGACTGATTGATTTCCGCGAGAATCGCTATGGTCTCATTTTTCGCGTCAAATAAATTACCGGTGAAAGTTCCCATACTCGTATGCGCGATGGCTTAATGTCCCGCAGAGGCGAGACTGAATTTTGAATTCGACCGAGCGACGAATTACGTCGTGAAGGGGAGGAGGAAGCTTCCACGTCGGGGCAAACGCAAACACGCACCCGGCGTGTAGCAGGTGTAGATCAGAAGGGGGTGGCTCGCTCGCTTGGGAAATATTTTTCATTAATCTGATTATTTATCACCCGTCGAGCTTTCACGAGGGTTTCCCAGGCGCGCAGCACCCTCTTACACGGTGTAATCCCTTGTAGCGAGCACGATGCGTCGCGGTTAGGCGTTTAACAGTGGGCGCAGCGAAAAAAAGGGAGACTTAGGGGCGGTGGTGGCGGAGCTCGTAGCCAGGAATCTATCGTTGGGAGACACGAACGTCGCGAGACGCGGTCCCCCCCTCGTCATTCTTCCTGTTTTCATTTACATATTGAACGTCTGCTCGTACAAGCCGTTTGGAAATTGGCGGCTTAGAAACGCGCGAGAGTCTTCGAACTGGAGTCGATTAGGAGGAGTGGTCTCTCCGCCGCCTGCCGCCGTCTGCTGCGTCCCCCTCAAAAGCTTTCCACTTTCGACAATTCCCTGTCAACGTAACGAGACGGCATACGCAGGAAAGCCCGTGGTATTAGACGGCTGGCAAGCTTAAAGGCTGTAAAATCGGGCGGAGGAAACGAGCCTGCGCGGCTGCTAAAAGAAAAGTCGCCCGCCGGATAAAAGGTAGCGGTGGCTTCGTGTTGGGCGGCAGTAAAGTTATATTTAGCCAACTTCCGAACTTCTGACTCTTTTATACACCGTGAGAGGGAAACTTTATTAGCTTTAAGAGGATATACTAAACTAAATGGGCTCTCGCTTAAAATAACTTGCGCGGCGTATACCATTTCCACGATCAACGGTGTCTCGCCGTTTTATGTAACATTGGGAAGCGTCGAGAAATCGTGTACCTCGCGGGACCAGCTTCCCTCCACGGCTAATGGACACGTTGACACGCTCCTACAATAATCGTCGTTCGCGCTAGCGATCCTTTGCCCGCGTTCGCTTATCTGCTTCCTCGGTCACGCGCGTCGAGCGTTCTCCGCTGCGTGCAACTTATCCGCGTTTTCGGATCGTTTAAACGATCACGAATGCGGCGGCGAACGGCGAAGCGGAGCCGCGTAAATCATGCGACGATAATGCCGGAAGCTCGACGCTCGCTACCGATACGGTGGGACGGCGGCGATGCCGTTTGAAATTATCGCAGGCCCAAGGAGAGAGGCGGTTCGATGACGAATCGCTCGATGGAAAGGGGTGGTGGAGGCCGTCGAGGGATGATAGGAACGTGCTCGGATACGAGACTCGCAACGGGGACGCGAGCACCCCACCAGATTAATAATTGTCGTGTTTTGCCCAAGGAGACTCGACTCCAGACTAACGTGAGAAATTGCAACCACCGCGAGAGCAACGATACGGGGATAATTTAAAACGTGACTCGTGGGTAGGAGATAAAGGCTCGCGTTCCATCGATATCGCGACAAGTCAAGAAAGAGAGAGGTTGTTCTTTAAAGGTTCTAGAAACGAAGTATAGCCTCGATCGATGGATCGCGGATTCCGTCGACGAATGCTTGGACGCTGCGCGAGATTCGGAGGGTTTTTCGAGGCGCAGACACGAGCGAGTTCCTCGTGAAATACGTTCAGAGGTGGAGGACAGTATCCGGGGCATTGTTGCGCGGTTCAGCAAAGTTGAGAAAGACCGGTTGAATAATGCCGTCGCACTTACTTAATACGGGCACTTATTAAGGGCGACGTTTCTCGTTTCCACGATTTATAACCTCATATCCGCTAATTAAATCAAATATAACTTGAGAAAATCCTTGGCGGGACGCGGCGTAACGTCGATCATCATTACAGCGGATGGCTTCCACTTTATGCAAAGGACTTTCAAAGAACACCGAGACGTTCTAATGGAGTTAGGGACACGTCGAGGAACCTCGATCGACGTTAACGCGACACGGAAGTTTAACGAAATATTTCGCCCTGTCCCGCCTATATCCGCCTCGCTTCGAGACCAACCTCGCCTTCTCTCTCTCTCTCTCTCTTTCTCGCGTACGCATTTCGCTGCTTCGTTCGCCGATTCTTTTAAATGCCAGATTGGTACAGTGGAACGCGTGAACCTCTTGCGCGCGCACCGATCGAATCGATCTCTCTCCGTTCGCCACGTTCAACGCCGGTATTTTCTGCTTAAGAAATGACGCTCGAACATCGTCGAGAACAACGTTTCATCGGAATACCACGGAGGTATGCGACACTGGTGGCTCTATTTTATTAGGAACGCGAGGTTGTTTCTCTCGCGGAGTTCTCCTTAGAACGGCCGTTTCGACGGGGGGTGGCGCGGCGCGTACAACGGAGCGACGACGACGAGGTCTTCCTCGTGACATACGGTCTATTAGGACTAATAATAGTGACTCGAAGAGGCGCGGACCCACGTCGTACGTCTCTCCTGTAACAGCGCTCGCCTCGCCCCGCGTCTGGTGGACCACCGTGAAAAAAAACAGGACCGCCTGGCTCGTTTAACACGCCGACAACGCGATCCTCCTCGTGGATTCTCACGTTCGATCCATGCATCAATTAGAAACGTCTCCACCCCCTCGTTGAATTACTGCCTTCGGGTCGCGCTTTCTTCCAGGCGAACTGTTCCGCCGGAAAGCATAGATTGCTTAGACGTTCAACGTTGTTACACGATGACCGACTGCCAGAGGGTTCTGACGGCGACGCGACAGAAATCGAGTTTAAGCGGCAAACTCTTTCTTATCCGGACGATCATCACCTTCGCGGAACTTTTTAATGGAAAAAGTTCCAGCGACGTTCCTCGAATCAGAGTCTAATTTTTGCAAAAAGCACATCGAAGACCCTCTCAGTTCGGCTTTGGAAAGCTGGTGCGTCTCGCGTGGATTTCGCGTGGACGCGTTCGCGCGATCGGTTAACAGGATGGTTAGAAATCGGTGGCGAGCGCCGCCTCTCGCCGGATCGATACGAAAGAGTTGGTTCGCGGTCTGGCTGGCGGATCGAAAATGGACGGGACGTCGTCTGAATTTTTAAAATTCCTTCAGGTACGCGTCCGCGGATCGCACGGTAAATCGAGGCGGCGGATATTCGGTATTCGATTGAAATATTCACCGGCCGTGTTCGAATTTCCAGATAGCCTCGCGATAACGGCCGAACTAGTGCCTCCTGATTCTCGCGCGGCGCGTGAATGTTTCAATTCCCTCGCGCCGCCATTACGCGAACTGTTCATTTGGATTGCCTGTTGCGAGTATCGTCCTATCCGCGATCATCGTCCAACGATTTCTGTTTTCATTGTCGAACGGCTGGAAAAACCGGCGGGATTCTTTCGTAGGCGGAAGCCATTTGGATTATTAGGCCCCGGGCGAGGGAATCTAGCAGCAGCCCTCGTAACTCAAGCGATTAGGGCGAGCCAATCAGCTAAGTTCCTTCTTCTCCGTGAACTCGATGTAGAAACAAGCTCTATGAATAATACAAAGCAGTTGATACGGTCGACGTTCCGCTTGCCGGCCATTTATAAGCCGCGTCATTTATTTCAGACACATGGAACCCGTTTGAATGAGAAATAAAATTCCTCGTTGGTTATTCATTGTTCCGCGCGTAAAAAGGAAGAGGGAACGTCGGCGTCTGAGAATCTGAGACGCGTGTCCCGACGTCTGACAACGCGGCGTGGTAGCTCGTATTGTTTTTGGCGGCCAGAAATAGGTACGAGCGAGAAACGACGAGGACGCGCCGCGGGTACGAAAGGGTATAAAACAGCCAGGTTCTCTGATGTTGACCGCCGGAGAACCGTTCGAACATCTTGTTTCAGAACTCGCCACAAAGGAGCCACTTCGCTCCTGATGGCCCTACTTGTCCAGGCGCCATTGCGATCTTCCCTCCCTGTTAATGCCTTCGCTGGGGAATTTAGCTGCACTCGCGTTTGATTGTGCTGTAAAACGTACGAGCAACGGGTGACCGCTATTATAATCCGCAGCGCTTTGATTCCGTAGCTTTAAACATTCATCGAGCGTCGTAAAATTTTATCGCCCCACCGGATTCGACGGTAAATTATAAACCAGCGCAGTGATTAACTTTTCTTTGGCGCGCGAAGACGCTTCGAGTCACTTCGATTGGACGATACCATGTATCTTTTCGTACAACTCTTCAATGGCGAGTCTGCTCTCTCTCTCTCTCTCCAGAATGGCAACGAAGTGCTCGCACGGACGATTCGAGCGAACGATCGTCGTCTCTCTGTTCGGTGGTGGTAAAACGCGGGGCTAAAAGTTCGCGATTCGGTCGCTTAGGCGGCCTCATCGGTATTCAACGCGAAGATTCCTGCGTTTTTCGCGTCACTGGTGGACCGGTTCGTGATTTCGCGATCCGAGAACCGGGGCCACGGCGATGGCGTTTACTTTCGCCGACTACCGCCACACCGGTGTTTTCTCGCGTCTCCCGCAATTTTCGCGTTCGCACGCGACCGGAGGGAAAACGGCGTCGAGGGAAAGGGGAGACACGTCGAGACGCGGGAGCTGAAACGCAGGCAGCTCACGTACGCGGCCGCGTTTTAAGCGGGGACGAAAAATGAGGCGTTATTTGGAAACAGAGGTGGTTGTTAGGCGGTGGCGGGGCATCTACCCACTGTGCTGGCTCTAATTGTCGAGAGTAGAAACAAAGGGTAAAAAAAAATGGCACTGGATTGAGAATCATCGTTATTTCGTCGATAGTAATGTACACTCATCGTAAGCTTACTTCAACCCTTTGCGCTCGACGACTTTTTTGGTCGAATGGCGCTGCGACCCGAGACGATTTCGTGCGTAAATGAATTTATAGAAAAATTAACACAAGAAAGTGTTATATATTCAAGTTCTGTAGTTGCGTTTGGTATGATATTTTACATAAACACTTACCAAGGTATTCTGAATTCGCAGAATCTTGTGGGTCATCGCTGCTACTTCCAGACTCGCTGTCTATTACGCTAATTTTTCTATTTCTCGTACCTGATACTACATCACACGAACATACGTACAATTTAAAATCAAACTCGCGTTAAAACTTTCGAAAAGAGTGGTGGAAAACTTCGCGATACGCGTGCTCGCTACGATCGTCGAAACCGTACTGAAGCTAGACACATCGTATTCAAGACTACAGTCGTAGAGGAATTTTACGTCACAATGTCACTTTCCAACGAAACACAAACCTATTCTCGAACCTATACTTCGCTTCTATGAACTGGAGATAATGAAATTCAGTATAAACAGAGACTGTCGCTTCTCGCTCGCCGTTCGAGTTGCCACGCGAAATATTGCGACGAGTGACACTCGCCATTCGAGTGCAGAAGGGTAATTTCGTACTACTCGCCATTTAACATGAAATTGAGCAACAACGGAGTAGAGCGTCGAAAAATCTGCCAACTGAACGTCTGAATTAAATAGAACGTTATTGTTGGACCCCAAAACGAGAATAACTTTCGCAAGAAAGTTAAAACTGGGAAGCGTAAATCCCGTGCAGCGGAGTATGTACGCGTTTCAGAACGCGGTTAGACATTTAGGAGGATGTATCGAAGCTCCGCGGACGAAAAACAGCCCGTCGCCGGTTATTGTTACGGGGCCAAAAATACCGGGTGCGCGAGGGAAACGGCGAGGAGGCGAGACGAACGATTGGTAAATTTAGTGGGCAGAAACGGGACGTTTACTGGCTGCTTGGAAAACAGAATTAATCGCGCGTCACCATCTTTATTTCAGAGGTGAGCCGTCGTCTCCAGCGAGAAACGCCCCGATGACGGTTAAATATATCCAGCGTTGAATTACACGCCCCCGGGGAGATTTGCATAAACAGAGGCTGCGAGATCCCGTGGACCGATTTAAAATCTGGCGACAGCGGCGAAATGTACACGCCAAACTGTTCGCGTGTCGTTTTATATCTGGTACCTCGATGGACGTGCGAACGTACGCTACGGGGATGTTACGCGTTAACAAAACTGGATGGTTAAATACGAGAAACGCAAAAAAAAAAAAAAAACAGTCTGAGAGCGACTGCTTGAAAGACTTTCTCGACCAGAGCTGCGCGATCAGTCGCAATTTGTCGGGTCACGCTCGACGGCGCCATTTTGGTATCGCGTTTCCACGAGCCACGCGGAGATATCGCTCGATTTCTTGGCGAACGGAAACGCTGACAGGATGAAGGATTTTGGTGGAACGCTGGGGCACTGGAAATAAGGAGCGTGCATCGTAAACACGACCGTGCACTTTTCCGTAGGAAAATCTGCTCGATATCGATACACGTATTCCTCGTTCTCCTGCGATTGTTCGTAAAGTTGCGAAGTCGAGTTGGCTCGGAGAAAATCGATGGTCCGTCCTCGTCGACGGTTTCACGCGATTTTAACGACGAGAGAATAGCGAAGAGGAGGAGGAGGAGGAAGAGGAGGGGGTCGGATGAGAGGAAATCCGCGTGGAGAACGAAACGAGAGGGAAATAAGGAGGCGAGGAGAGGAGAGGATGGGAGAGTCGCCGGTGACGAGTCACTCTGTCATTTCGTTATGAGTTGCCGGGAAGAAACGAGGCAGAAGGAAGAACGGGAGACGAGCAATTCCTCCTAGAATTTCGGGAACGCTCGAGGGCCTAAATCGTTCTGCTCTTCTGGAAGAAGAAAGGATGTCTCCGTTTCCGCGATCAAAGGCGTCCGCGTCCTACGGAATATTCAAAGCCGGCCGCCTCGCGCGACAAAATTATTGCGCTCACGGTGGCGCGCGTTTCCGCGATTCTATTTCATTTTCCAGCTTACGACTTTTCCATTCGTCACGGCGAGTTAACCCGTCTGCGACGGAAACATCGCGTTACCGCGACGAGAGGTACCCAGATCGATCTCGTACCTCGATGGAACAATGCTTCCGAGGAGTGACCCGACGCCAGGTTTCCTCTTCGCTGTCGCCTGCGTTCGACGCACTCGTACGCGCCGATACGAACGCGTGGCACTCGCGTAGGCAGAGCTGGAGCGGGTGTGGTGTAAAAGTTCGCCAACTACCGGTGTCCCGTCGCGGAATCCGATTTGTCTCGGTCTCAAAGGAGGCCCTCGAGGGCGCCGTTCGAAACTGGAACGGTCGAATTAACGAGGCACGTAAACCGGGGCAACAACCATGGCCGCGGAGCTGGAGAAAGCCGGGGCGAGTCGATGAACGCGCGCGAGGCGCCTCGCAGCGAACGATGGACATCGACGACGCCGCGGTCGGCTCGGTTCCGAGCTAATAAACCGGAAACCTAATGCGGTTCGGCCTAATAAACCGGAATTACCCGTATTAGGTGTCGGATCGTACGGTGTATCGCGCCTAGCTTCTCGGCAATAATGCGAATTTAGATTGATCCGGCCACGTGGAACGTGGAACGTGCTGTTCCCTGAAAGCTGCGAATTCCCGGTCCCGGCATTCCCCTCTAACCTACGCCTCCCTTAAACCAGAAACCCCCCACCAGCAGCGACCTCGACCGACCTGGGATCGATATGAATTTATCAGCGGTTGCAACAACCCGTTACCTTAAGAGGGATGAATATAAATATGCACGCCAGGGATAAACGAGCCGAATATAAATACGGGAATTAAGGCCGGTCCGCAGCGGTAAGCAACCCGTTTCGCGACTGGTACGGCCAGCGCCAGCTAGCAAGCTGATTAATGCCTAGAATTTGAACAAACGAGCCTCGCGTTAATGAGAGAGAATATGCATCCCGAGTCGAGGCGGGAACCGAAAAATTGCGCCCCCTCGCTTTGGCTAGCGAAAGGGAGGCGGGAAAGGAAATTCGAACGGTGGAAATTCTGGCGCGCGAGACGACGCGCGATCGAAGCGATATTAATTGGAAAAATGAATATTATAGCGGCGCGGGGCGGGTTAATTGGAAAGTCGATCCTTCGCGCGGAAAAACACCGGGGGTGGGATACGGGGCGGCGGCGAGACGCGCGCGTCCCCCGAAACGGGGTGCGGAAGCTTTTCAACCGGCTGCGCTGTGTGGAAAAACGCGAGGCGATACCCGGCGAGCGAAAAGCACGGTGGGGAGAGACGCGGCCGACGGATCAGAGAGATTTTCGCGGTACGAGCATCGCTGCCGGGGCGATGGCGAAATAATCGAGAGCCGCCTGTCGCATCGGAGGACAAAAGAGATATTTCACCGTCCGACAAATTTCCTCGCTAAATGGCCGTGCATAAAAAACAAAAAGAGCACGCCAAAGTGAGCGACCTGGGTAGGGAAGCAAAAACAAAAATGTCCACCGGCGAGCGCGATGCCGGCGAATCGGAAACGCGAATTAAAAACTCCTCGTCTGGACGTGGCTGCGCGATAAACACCATCGTCGAACGCGCTTACGCTTGAAAAACGTACGTCGTTCCAGAAATTCGAAGGTAACAGTTGCCTTCTACGGGTAACAGCTATTGCGCGACGCGTTAAGCCAGACGCGATCGCCGCTGCGCCAACCCCGATACTTAATGACGTGTAACGACTAATTCGGTCAACGGCTTTTCAACGCTTTTCCAACGAACGATTAACCCTTTTCGGTCATTGGATGCTACATGGTTCAGAAGCGGAACGCTCGAAATTCTCGCGCTCCACCCCCGACTGCGGATCGGCGATAAAATTACAATCTCGATTATCGAAGTGGTTAACGCGCTCGCGATCTACGCGATCCATTTGCAAAAGCGGCGAAGAATTTTTACAGCCTGAAGGGAGAGCGCGGACCAGTGGACGCTGCTATTCAACAGCGTCGGTGTTACAAATGATGTCGCGTCGTGTGTCCGCAGCGAGGACGCGCGTAACAAAAAACGCTATCGGCCGAAAATCGTCGACGTTGACGGTGACGTCGATCGAATAATGACGGAATAAAATCATCGGGACTGGTCGAACGACCGTGTTCGAAACATCACGCGATTCACTCCGCTTCCATTTATCGCTCCGGAAACCGCTGTAGCTCGCGTGTCAAACGTACTAATTGCTACAGATCGGGTTGCAAATTGTATCTCCTCGAGTGCCTCTCGGTTTTCCTCGAAGCCTGCGCATCTGCTCGAACTCCGTTCGGTGCACTCTTTACGAAAATCACGAGTTAGCAGAACTTTACCCTTCGCGAGCGATAATCGATGCCTGCAACCGATAATAAGCGAGAAATCAGGTATCCTCGCGTCCAACGATTCCTCTTCCTTCTGGCAACGTACCAAACCAAGTACCTGCCTCGTCTGCATCGCTTGAAAAATGGCACGGCGCCGGCCGAGTGCCGCGGAATATTCATGAGCCGACCGATTCTACTTCCTCGTTCCTAGCCCCCGGTTGTGTCGATGTAAACGCGCGCCGCGGATACCAATTGTTTGCGTTTCATTTTACCGCGCGGTGGACCGTCCGCGGCGCGTGTCGCAGCTCGTGTTCGCGGGGCACGGGGCATCGATTAGCGCCGCTAATGGGAACGAGCTCGATCCGCCTCATTTTTCTCCCGCCGTTCGATCGACCTCGCGAAGGGAATTAGGGCGTCACGCGGTGCTAAACGTTCGACGGCTCTATTTATCTGGCAAACTACTATGCTCGTTTGCTCGTAGATACCACGGAAGTGGCTGCGCAACGCGGAATAGTCTCGCGAACGGTATTCAAGATTTCCCTGGGACCACGCGACGAACGATTTAAACCGGACGCGAAGTCCGTAAACTGCGGAATAATCGGGTGACGGGGCGGAGAGAGACCAGGCGGCTAACCGAAAAAATAGTGGCGCGTCAGCGACATCGAGGCAATAAAATTCTCATTTACTCCTGGGCGCTCGTCGTCCCCGTCACGTTTTCCTTTCCGTTCTCATCCTGGCAATCCGCAAGGGTTTAAACCACGGCGCAGAAGCCTGACGACGACTCAGGCATTCCGCGGTACACAATTTACGAACAACGCCACCAGTCGTCTCCATCTCTCTCTCTCTCTCTCTTTCTCTCTCTCACTCGGGTCTGCCGGATCGCGCAACTTGCCGCGTTTCTCCCTCTGTGTACACGCGGCGGGGTAGTTTGTCACAGTCAAGCGCTCGCTAAGTATGCGCGACCATTTGTCTGCGATCTTCTATTCTGGCACGGCCGTCATTCTACGCACGCCGCAAACAGAATTAAATGTTTCGACCCGCATCGCGCACCCTCTCTAACCCCCGTGCTTATAAATATATTCCCCGGTTCCCGCTGGAGTAAACCCCTCCTCGTCCAATATCGTTTTATACAGCGATCGCCATGGCCGCGGAAACTTGTCGCGCCGCGTCGAGAGTTTCGCGGAATTTTCGACGATCCTCTCCGTTATTCATGGGACGCTTTGTCCGCGGCGCTGGAGACGCGGCCACCCCGGCCGGATGGATCCGTCGAGCGAAACTTTGCCACTTTTCTCGGTAACCGGTTCGTTTCCCGTGCGATTCCGTGCCACGGGTCCTCGGTCTGGCTTGGCCACCGGAAGCGCAGCGGAACCACCGGAACCGACGCGCGGAGGACATTCGTTTCTGGATGAGTCGCAGGTTGCTCTCGATTTCGCGCGTGCAACAGCTCGTCGGGGCTCCAGTTCATCGAGAATTTACTCGATTTCCACGGAGGAACCACTCTGCGCCGCGCGCGCGCGCGCGCACTTTCATCGACGCGATAAATGGACGTTAAATATGGAAGATCGGCCGCGAGTGTAGCCAGGGCTGAAAAACCGCGTAGGAGCAAATTATTTATAGCGTCACGCTGGGAATAAACCGATTTATGTCCGCGACGGTATAAAAAGAGCCGGCGCTTTTACCGAAAATCCATTAATAACGATTCACCCAGCAGCCTCGTAAATGATCGCGCTTATTATTTATACCCGCCATGGGAGAAGACGGGCTGCCGCCCGTTTTTCAAACGGGACGATGATTCTCGCGATCGATGAGAGTCATCGAGATCGATGAAAGGTATCGCGTCCCACGGATAGTCCGTCTGGGTGGTCCCGCGTCGCCAAAACGGAGAACGGCCCTGGCGGAACGCGCGTCGCGACAAATTTTGATTAGAAAAATTTATTCAGCGACGCTGGCGCTCGTTATCTTTCATTCGCGACGGGTCCTCTCTGGCGCGCGCGCGCGCGCGCGCGTAAAGCAAATGGATGGTCGACGTGCCGGGTAAAAGCTGGATCTCGAAATGCGCTAGCTTTTAAGGAATTAAATCTGCTCGACCCGCCGGGGCCGCGGTTCCACCCGCGTTATTGTTTTTCTACCTATGAAATATTAATTCCGTCGGCCTCCGCGTCCCCCGTCCGTCCAATATTTCGTGCTCGCGCACCCGCGACCACCTTTCTACCGATCGTAAACTTTCCGCGTTCCGCTTTGGAACCGCCGCGCGGTGATATCGCGCCGTCTCCGCGCTTTTCTCTCGCGCTAAATTCTCTTATCGCGTGTACCGCGAGCGAAGCCAGTAGAAACGACTAACCGATTCCCTGCTCGTTGCCTGGCCCCGACTCTGTTTCACGGTGGACGATTACCAACGCGGCGCGAGGCAGATCGACCCAGTTCTTGGATTTGTTTAACGGTGGAAAGTTTGCCCGCGAAACGTCTTGCTCTTTTTTCCGGGGAACTGCTGCGGAAGCGGAGTTTCTCGACGGAACGACGCTGCTCGTCCCTGGGCAAGGGAGAAAAAGAGCATCGCGTGGACGGTCATTATGACGTCGCCGAGAGACAAGTCAGAATCAGGTCACTTTGAAACTTCCCTGGGACGAGTAAACAATTTATCAGGCTGAAACTGAAACATAAAGGGAAAACGCGCTCTCGGACCCAGCCCTCGGCTACCTGGAATTTTCTCGCGCGAACGCTCCGCCCGCGAACCGCCCTTATCGCTCGCCAGATCCTCGCGAGAAAGTTCGCGCGCCCTGGGACTTCGGTTCGTCGAGTTTTATACGAACACTTGCGCGAACAGCGACTTCGACTCGGTGGGAACTGCGACCGCCACGAAGGGCTAGAGACAACAAGTCGAAGGGTGGAGAAACCTCGATGACTCGAGATCGCTTCGAGACTTGTACTCGACGCTTGTTTCATCGACACCTTTGCTATTTCAAGTTTCTCGAGAGGAAATTTTAGTTACACGTTGCGTGTAAGATAACGTAACGAATGTAATAGTGATAAGGGTTGATAATTGGCGACCCGTGTGTTCGTCGATTCGAGGCTATTTTGAAAATGTGCGTAGTTAGTCGGACGTGCTTGCACCGTTGGGTGAACGGTAAGCGTGAAAAGGAATTACACGGGTAGGAACAAACGCGATCTTCCGACAGCGCTTGTCCGCGAGTCACGGAGATCAAAGCGCGGACAAGCGCGTTCCACTCCGCTTAATTACGAATCCTTTTCGAACGAGGCCACTTCTGTGACTGGAGCCGGCTGGCTCGCGTCTGGGTCCTTTCTCCGGCCCGTTTCCGCGGTGCGTCGCGAATTATACGTCGCTTTATTAAAGCGTGCACCGACGTGGACGAGCGTGGTAATTGCGAGCCTCGGCCCGCGTCTCATTGTGTCGCCTTTCGCGTCGCGAGTTCTCGCTGCTTAAACGATCTAAATTGATAAAGGCCCGCGTCAGTATTCGCGCCGTGTCTCGTCTTCGAGGCTCGTCGCCTGGATTACGACCGTGGCGTGTTAACTCGCGCCAATTCCTCTCCAGCCCTTTGTAACCCTTTCTTGAACCGGTAGCAAGGCTGGCGAAAGTGGGTCTCGAGGAGAGTCGACGCTTTCGACGAAAAATTTCTAGGCGTCTCCTTAACGAGGCGACGCCCAAAACGCGCACCCTTGTCGAACGACACGCTCCATCGTCAGAAATGGGAGCGTCACTCGCGCGACAACTTTCCAATAAATACGCCGAATTGTAAACATCGACGCGTTTCATCGTTGTCGCGACACAATAAAAAGTTTGCTCGTCGCGCGAACGACGCGCGCTCGAAACGAGCCTCGGGACGCGACTTGTCCCAGCGAGCCGAGCAACGTTCCCATCGCGTTTCCGTCCGAACTCGCGTCAAAGCCGGCCACTGAAACGTTTCTCCCTGATTTTCTAAACGAGGCAACGGGTTTTCTATGGCGACGTACACCGGTGCGTAACAAATATTCAGAGTTCACGAATATTCGCATAAGCGTGCGAAGTTCGCGCGCCTCGATGCGATGGAACAACTCGCTCGTTACTCGCTAATAGCGTTAATCTCTGAGCGTAACGCCGGATGCGGAAGCGGTTGTCGCGACCAGTCCACCGCCCTCCGCGCGTTCCAAACTTCCAACCCTTTTTCACAACTCGACCGGAATTCAAGGGCCCTCCACCCTCGCCGCGTATCGAGGCCGCGTCGATAGATGAAAATCGCTTGTTCAGCCGTTTCGCACGCGACTCGGTTGAATTTGAACGTGAAACACCGATTAGCCCTCGAACGAACGGGGAGACGGCTGCCCGTCGAGTGGGATCGTTTTACGATCCTCGTTCGGTTAAGGTGTTTACGTGGGAAACGTGTAACGACGGTGGCCACTTTCGAGGCTCAGAAATTCCACAATGGAAAGTTCCTCGACTATGACTAAATGATGGATAATGAATAAAGTTCGGTCTCTCGAGTTTAAATTACAAGGTGGCCTCCTCGTGGATCGCGCCGGTGGACAGGGGCGAACTAACGAGATACCAATAATTCGTATTCAATAACGCGAGACGCGTACCCGCGTAAAAATATTCCCAGCACAGAACTGGGTCCGACTCGCAATTTCGCGATGCAACGATTAATTTTTGCAATCTGCATAACGGACGCGGGGCAAAAAAAAAGGACTCGCGACAAAATGTGTAAATAACTGCCCAACGCGAGTTTTATTTACCACCCGCGCTCCGCTCTCGACAATTACCGATCTCTCGTTTGTGTAATTTAACAGTCATCAACCGCTCGAAAATGCCAGGAACGAGTGACCGCCGTTGAAACCACCGGTGAATGGGAATTTATTTCGCGGCATCATCCAATCGATTCATTGAAAAAAAAAAAGAAAGGAAGATAGAAAAACAAGGGGCGTAAGGGGGAGAAATGAATCCTAACAACCGGTTTCCCGGTTCGAACTCGCGCTGAATATTCCCCTGCCGCGTCTAGCGGGGTTCGTCGACCCCTCCTTAATTAAGCACCTAGTCCACGCGATGTTCGTCCTGGTCTTGCTCTTGTTCTCGTCGCATCGCCGCCTTAACGAACGTCGCTCGTCGTTCTTTTTTCTTTTTTTTTTTTTTTTTTTCTCGAACGGACGCTACGTGACCGGCTTTGTCGTCTCCCGCGACGTTCCTCGCGCACGGTGGCCGGATTTTGCGAGCGCGAGACGCGAGTTCACGGTCCGTCGACCCAATTTGGCAGCGACGGAAATTCGCGGCGCGATCGCCCGCGGGCAGAGGCGAAACGGAACAACGACTCGACGAACCATCGGGTATTTCTGCTCCGCTCATTGTCGGTTCTATATTGGACGCCGCGGACAGCTCGAGCGCTCGCAGATGGCCGAGGGAACCTCGTTGTTACTTCCTAAGAATCTTCTCCCGTTCGCGGTTCTCTCTTGATATAGAATTCGAGTCGCGCGTGCTGCTTTCGCGGCGCGTTTCGTGCCGCGGCGAGTATAGCGGGGGCTCGTAAATTATAGCATCAAGTGGTGTATAACACTCTTTGTCTGGGAACTATGCGGACCGAATGTCTAAAGGAGCGATAAATACGGACGGTTCCGCAAAGAGGTTAGCGATTCAGAACGGACAGACGTATTACTGTAATTACCGGGAGTAATTAAAATGGAAATAGGATACAGATAAAGGATTGCGCGAGGGGTGTTACGCGAACTTACCGAAGAACGAAATCTTATCGATTCTACGAGACGGCTATATTTGGTCTGGCCGGATAACCGACCAACATAAAGGAATAAGAATCTTTGCGAGAGGCTCTCGTGGCACGGGCAAAGAGCAACGGAAGACACGAAAGCGTGCAAAAGATAACCAGCCACGGTTGTTTATACGGCCTGTAAATTCGCGGCGAAGAATAAGCCGCGCGGCGGAGAGGCGCGAGCAACCCCTCGGCGTGGCGCACGCGCTCGAATCCGCTGGCGCATTAACGAGAACGCCGCTCTTTACGATCGCCTTAACCAGAGGAGTTCGTCACGGAGGGCACGCGAGCTCACCATTAAAATTCGATCAGATAATCTTATTTGCCCCGCGATTAAGCCGATCGTTTCACTCGCCCACCCCCCGGTGGCTGACCCGCTCCCACCTTCCGTTCGCCAACGCGTCCGAACGACGCGTAGAATTTCGACGTGGCTGGGTATTGCAGCGACGAACATCGAGAATTTCTGTGTAGCGTCGAAAGCGAGGAATTCCAGCGCGCGGATGGAAAACAGCGTCGTCACCCCCGAGCGACCTTAATTTCGCGAAAAGGTCGAGGTCTCGTCCCCTTGGGAATCTTTTCGCGCGTCACTGAAATTCCGGCCTGCTCGCTCGCGTGATCTGGGTCAATGGGTGGCTCTGCAACTGCTATCCCCAGGCGGTGTCTAAAGGGTTACGATACTGGCGTCATTTTCGGGGGAAGCTGCGCGTGAAAATAAAATCTCGAGGGTCCCGTTGCCGGTGGCCGCGCTCCGCTGTAATCCGGGAACGCTTCGAATTGCCCGCTGCAATTGAAAGAGGCGGCGTTGTCGTTTTCGGATACGGAGAAGATTGTAATCCTCTTCGCGGACGGAGAACGCGGGGGGCGAGACAGAGAAATAGAGATCGTTGGAGACTTTCGTCGATGGTCACTGGTGGGAACGATACCAGTAATAACGAACGAAACATCCGTGTCGCTTCCTGTACGATGCTCGACGATACTCGACTAGGTACATCTTCGAATCGCGGTTCAAATGCGAATTTCGAAGTTTTTAATTTCGTCGCCCAAGAAGGTTAATTCGTGCATCGCCAGAAATGGGCATACGTAACGCTCGAGAACGTATCTCACGTTCGTTTCGAAAGTTCGAGTCAGCTAAGGGAACGAGGTTCGCATCGAGCTGGGGCTCGCAGAAATTCTCGGTGGCCTGGTCGCGGGTGCAGTCTATATCTAGTCGGGTATCTCTGAAATGCGAGGGTGTTTCGCGCGTAAATAGTTTTACAGGAACGTGTACACACACCGGAAGTCGAGCGTTCGCGCGGTACCAGCGAGTTCCTCTTTCTACCTCTGACAACTATTTGCTTTCCAGGTGACCTTAATCTAGGAAATGGTCACTAAGAGGCAGCTCTCTCCGCGAGGGCAAAGGGCGAGGGAAAGAGAAACGCGGAGAGACGTGAGACAACCGCGGGAAGTTGCGTGGTTCGATGCGCGTTGGTCACGCACGCTCCTCGACGCGCTCTTCCGAAATAAGGTCGTGTGGATTCAGAAACTGGCCTCTAACTCACCTCTAAGTAGTAATTCCGAGGAATGGCGGCATCGCCAACTTCCGCTAAGCCATAGTTGTCCCGCGAATCGGTTATGAAACGGTTACGCTTTAGCTGCGCGTGGGTGGCGGCGAATTAACACGCAGCACGCCTCGAGGCGAATTTTCGACAACTCCTGGAACCACCCCTTCGCTCGCGCGATTCGTTCTTTACCATTTAATATCATCGAATAGCCGCGGAACTGTTGCACTTTGTCGCGAGAATTGATTTCTCTATGGTATTCGTTGTAATAGCGTTACAGCGCCGTTCGACCGAGCAGTTGTTGCGAACGAACGTCAACGGTTGACTGAACACAGCACTGGCAAAGGCAACGAATTTAAATCTGCTTTACCCAACTTTTCCCTCTTGCGCAAATGCGCGAAATAACCGTATTTGCCATGTAACGAATTTGTATGCCAATTTCCACGCGTATAAAAAAGTGCAGAGTCACGTCGCAACAAAGAACGCCTATCGTTGGATTTATCTTCGTCCGTGAAACGAAGTTGTAACAACTTGGGGAGGCAAAAATAAGAAAGGAACCCCGCAAGACACAGGACGTCGCGATGTTCTCGTTTAAACGCAACCAAATTCGATGCATCCCGTTAGTTCGATAGCTGCACGCGCGCTTCCTCGGCAACGGAGAAATTCAAAGTAAACTCGTCGCCTGGGAAAGAAAAAAGAGGAAGCGACTCCCCCGTAAAAGGGCAAACTTCGGTGCGCAAATATTTATCGCGCTAGGAGACGAGAGCAGCAGGCTGTTGCCTGCAGGGTTAACGCAACAGGGAGTCGGCGGCGGCCATTATTCTCCGAAGTTGGCTCGAGAGTCGTTCTTTCGGCTTATATAATTTTAAAAACAAGAGCGCAACTGGGTCGTCGTCCCAACAGGTCCTCGCGCGGATCCCTCGCTGGCGAGCGTTCCTCGACGGCGGACCGGCTGAGCGAGCGGAAATTCGTAGCGCCTCGTCCAAACCGGAATAGAACCGGGTCCGCGGCGAAACTCGGTCAACGACTTAAACCGGATTTGCCCGGGAAAACTTTCGGAAAATTGACGAAAGACGAGGAACGCCGGCGACGCGGTTGGCTGTCGCGCGCGCCGCCGTCGTCGACGTTGCCTCTCAGGACGAAACATCTTCCAGCGGGAGATTTCTTACCTCCTTGTCGGGAGTTGGAGGCACCGGTGCTTCCAGCGATGATTAGAAGCAGCAGCGGGCTTAATAAAGCTCTCGAGGAAGGCAGCATCTTTCCTGTATTCCTACCGGCGCCTGCGCGACACAGGGTCCTTTAACCGGCTTCCCTCATCACAGCCCCTCTGGAAAAAGAAGAGAAGAGACGATTGAAAGATCTCATCGGCAAGAATTCGTGTAATCGCACGACTATTCCGAGAAATCTCGATTAATCGACGTCACGTGGAAGCGGGTTGAACGGGTTATTTAAACAGGGATCGATACGTCGCGTCGTCGAATTTATCCAATTTCTTCGTATCGGTTCGCTGTTAGATTCCGAGGTACCGTCGACGACACGATTTTTATTTTAACCCGTCTCGAGGATCAGATATATTCCCCTCTGATTCGTTTAAAACACACCGTTCCAATTTCGTGCGCGCGGCACAAAAATGGAGCATCGTTATTTCGCTGACAACAGAGGCGCGCCGCGTCGAAACGAATTTCGACCGAAATACCAACCAAGGCGGAAGGAGTTAACCCTTTGTTCCGTTCGTCAATCGCAATTATCCCCGCTGCGAGGTGATTACCAGCGTAATTCTTTTCCAGCCTAGGATATCCTGCAGGCAAGGCGGCCAGCCGCGCCTCTTTTCTTTCGCCTCGCGCGTCGATCCACCGAGGGGGTTAATGAGCCCGGAACATTTAATCCGGCGTTCATTAAGGCGTCAAAATTTGTTAGCTTGCCAGCGCGGGAGAATGGACCGTTCCTCCGCGTATCGCTGAACGGATGCTGGCAGTCGTCGCGAATAAACGGCCAGTGAACACCGCCCATTATCTCCCTCGTTTACGCGCGAGCTATCCGACAGCCTGCGTTCCCCGTCCCTCGATAAATTATTACGTTCTTTCCAATAAGAAAAAGAGAAGCATATCGCGCGTTCATCCCTCCGCGCTCTAAACTCCAAACGATAACCTCCGACCCACCCCCACGGTCTTTCCACCCTCTCCTTCTTTCAACGCGCTTTAATCCTCGTTAGACAAATGATACACGCAACGCGTTGATTCGCACGTATTAATTAAACGGTAATTAGCTCGGAATATTCCTCGGTCGTTTATTATATTTCAGCGACAGGTAATTACCCTTGCAATTTCCAGCCCGTTATCGCCGTTCGAATTAAAATGTGATAAAATTCTGCCCCGATTAACGACCGCGATCGTTTGTTTCGCGTAATAAACGTTGTCCCCGTGAATTACGACGGGCCAGAAGGAAATTTCGATGGCGAACGCGGGCTTCCGCCGCCGCCGATCGCCCGGAAACCACCGCGATTCTCCTCGACCGGTCACCGCCGCGGATTTTTCACCGGTCGTTCTTTTCTCCCCCCTCCGTATTCGTCACGGCCACACCAGGATCTCTCCCTCGGATCTTCGCTGGGGATCGCGTATTTTTAACCCGTCATTAGGGGTCATTAAGCTCCGGGCAGCTGGGGAGGAACGCCGACAGTGACCCTCCGAGCCAATTGCGGCCTCGTAGCTGTTAAAATTAAAACGTCGACCCTAACGACGACCGGCACCCAAGAAGGAAGCTCGTACTTTTTTCCCCATTAATCAACCCGTTTGGCCTCTCTCGGGTGGCTCTGTCGCCCGTTCGACCCGTGTTTATTCCGGTCTTTAACGCGGCCTCGAATCTATCGTTCGAATCCCGAATCATCTCGACTGTTGTTACTCCCCGCTTCCCGATTGAGGCATGGAAAGTGGACTAGGAACGCGTGTAGCGCGCTAGTAGGTTTATCGTTAAAAGTATAACGGTAGAACTTGTCAGTGGATAAGATACGTTTACGGCGGTGCATCATTTATGAATACCAGAGGCGAAGTAACGCCACTGTCGCGTTGGAAAGTTTATGCACCGTTTCCAGAGATAACGGAGAGGTGGCTCGCGAGCTTTACGCCAGCAGGGTACGCGGGGCTTCGCGAGGACCATGGAAAATTGATAACGACGTTCCGCGGACCGTCGAATAGTGTTTCTATAATCGAATAGTGTACCCTGTAAGCTAATGTCGCGATCGAGTAGCTGTAATCCGAACGAGTGGATGGACCCAATACATTTTATTGTCCACTTTAGGCTCGACTCCTAAAGGATTCTCGTAAACGGTGTAAGGTCACGTTGTACCGTAACTCGGCAGGAAACAACGCTCGAAACTTCCCCGTCTAAAACTCGCCGATGGAAACGTGTAACGAGCAACTCCGCGCGGAACTGCCATAACCGGGTGGGGAACGGTCCGCGAGACGGACCCAGTCGCGGCGAATTTGGGCGGAAGCCACTCGTACCAGCGTGGACGAGCACTCGACGCGGTCCGCGGAGATCTCTGGCTCGCCTCGGACGTATCAAGAGTCCGCGTCTGTTAGCGTTTCTCCGGACTTATTTATTTTGTCGACGGGAAACCGGGACGCGGCCGGGAAACGTACCGTGGCCGCGGCGAAAAGAAGAAAAGGGAGAAAAGGAGCGGTGTGTTGGCCCTGAGGGCGCGTTGGGTTTCCATTATGCTAAACCGCAAATGGAGTCCTGCGATCGAGTGTCTCTCTGCGCCACCCCCGGCGGCGCACAAAGCCGCTGGAATAAGGCTCCTAAGGTGTAATGTTACCGAGAAATTAAATTCTCTCGTTCTCTGCGACCGCCATCGCCTCCGGCTCGCCCCATCGTCCGTAGTCATTTCTACCTCTCTCTCTCGCTCTCTTTTCTGGTTCTGTCGAGCTACAGGCAGTTCCACGGTTCGTCCGTGTGGTCCTCGGGCGAAAACAATCCGATTCCGTGGGATGGTTCCTTTCAAGGGACCCCGTTCCTACGTTTCTTGGTCGATCGAAGGTGGACCGTTCGCTTGTATGCATCATTGATAGTATACGCCAACGAAGAAAGACGTACGATGGTACGCGTACGAGTCTAAGGTGCTCGAGAGTGGGTATCGTAGGCTGACCCAGGTGGTCCAGGAACTGTTGGACAAGGTGCTGGTGTTATTGAACGAACTGTACGTCTAGGTAGTTCCCCTCAGCGTTTTCTTGTCGCGGTACAAATGAACCCGCGGCACCGTGTCGTCGAGTCTATCCGCACACGTACGGGAACAAAAGAATTCGTCTGATATTCGAGCCTTTCGCCGGAGAGCACATCCTCCGCGATGATTTTCTCAGGTTTTACCGACGCTCGCAGGCCTCCGTCGGAAATTCGTCACGTTGAATTACGGTGAGGAGCTGCTGGTGAATTTTGATCGCGGCCAAAGGCGCTCGAGCCCTTCCTCGGCGACGCTCGCCTCAACGGAAGCGATTTCTCCCTCGAATCGGCGCCGATCGAGCGAAATGAAGGCGACGCGGACGCGCAGTCTCTACGATCCGTATTTTCATTCTTGTTTCGCCGGATTTCGCAACGACTCGACGTGAAGGCGAAAGGAGTACACCTTTGTCGAGTTGTCAGCCTCTTCGTAGATAGTTCCCTGAAGAAGCTTTTCGAAAGTTCCCCGCCACGAGGCGCAACGGAAACGCTCGATGCCCGAAGTCAAGTGAGACACGCGAGGATGCCATCGGTTCGATCTGGAAACGCGGAATTCGAAACTTCCCCACCCCCGTTTCCTTCGAACTTCCTAAAGTATAAATATTGAATCTCTATCAGCGATCCGAGACTTGCAACCTTCCGTTAATTTTACAGGCCTCTTTGGCGCAGTCGCGTCGTCGCGAACCGAAGAATATCGCGGATGGAAGTAGCGGAGATGTTTGCTTATTTATATGTTTAGCCAGCGGACGAGTATCGTCGACGCTCGAGACGTGACAGAGGAGCGATGGAGAGTCCGCCTCTTTCAGAAGCGTTTCTTCCGCGATACCCTCTCGAGGCGGCAAGTTTTCGCGGTTCCACCGCGCAAAGTAGTCTCGTCGTGGATTATAACATCGACGGCGGGCGTCGAACGAGCGTCTCAATTAAAATATTATTCCAAGGGCGCGGAATTGAAAGCCGGGACCCGTCTGACGGGTTGTACAAGAGGAGGGCACGGCCGGGGCTCGGACAAAGAAAGTCCTCGAATAACTTTCGAAATCCGTCGAGTTCGAAGCGTCGCGACTCGGAACACGCCGGACTCATTACCGTCCATCGTATTTCACCGGCGATCTTTTACTTTTTTTTTTCCTTCTTCCCCGCCCCTCCAGCCCTTTGCTCGCCGTCGACGTTCCCGCGGCGCGCCGTGAACGAACAGCGAAAATTAAGGTACGCCTTTCATCGACGGAATACTGCGAACGCGGCACGAACGAGATTAGAGCCGCCAGCAGAGGGGCGTGTCTGGTCCTTCGAATTAGCGCGCAACGAGACCCGCTTGTATCTGTCGGGGAAAAAACGAATTGTTGCCCCCGAACGGGGGCGCAAACCGCGGAACAGGGATCGCCTCGGATGTCCTCTCGCTCGATCGGCGCGCCGCCGCGTACTCCCCCCGTTCCCGCGTGTCTCAAGGCTCGTTTCACCGTAACAAAGGGCCAGACGGAGAAAGGAAGGAGCGCGGAGCAAACGGGATTTAGGGGAAAACGCGAAACCATCGAACAATGCCGTTTAATTTGCGAAAAAATGTCCACGCTATGCGAGTTATGAGCCCGCCCAACCCACCGCGGGTGCCGGGGAATTTATCAAACGAGATAGTCGGAGTCGAAACTCTGCGCGCCGCTCCGCTCGCGGGCAGGTGGAAAAAAGCGAAGGGAAGAAAGAAAAAAAAAAGAAAAAGAAAGGGATGGGAATGAAAGAAGAAGCGCGACAAGGACGAAGAACGCCCCGGCCGCAAACAATGGAATTCTACTCGGTGAAAAATTTCAGCGGCGCGTCGTCGGTGCTCGGGTGATCCCGTCAAATTACACTCCGTTGGTGCACCCGTCATATTTCATAATATCGCGGAATCTCGAGGCGGGCCAGAGCCGCGGAGGCTGACAGGACACGGTGGCTCGGTAAATCGTTTCCGAATGGAAAGGAAAACTTGTTACACCGCGGCGATGCGACGGAAGGAGCGGGAAATGGAAGACGCCGGGACGCTCCTCCGGGCAGGCCAAGTGAAACGTAACGGCGAACAGTGGGGCGGCGGGTAGGAAATAAGTCGGTCGGCTCTGTACGCGCGGGGAAAAATCGCGAGTTACGAATCTCCAGCGATGGAGGAACGGGCGACCGGAGTCGAATGTTTCTTCATTTTTTTTCTTTTTTTTTTTTCTTCCCCTCGCGAAACTCTTGTACAGAGCAGCGTTGGCGCGCGCGATGGAAAAAGCAATCGCGAGAGCCGACGCGGATATGAACTCTGAAGGAGGATCGATATTTCAGGTCGCGAAGGAGCCGGGAAAAACACGGGTCCCGAAGCGTTCCGTGAGAAGCGAACGAAATCGGCGTAAGAAAGGGCGGACTGGCGAACAATGCGGCTGGCACTCGCCGGGGGTGGAGCGAACGTTTCCACGGATTCGCGGCTAAGAACACACGTCGAACCGACTTCTTTTGTCCCGGATGGCGAGCGTACCACGAGCCTCGAGATCGGCCATTTGCCAAACGAGATTGAAGATTTTCGCTACCGCCCCGGTTCCACGGTTATTATCGTCGACGCGTACAGATGACGCGAAAAAAAAAAAAAGAGGATAACGCGCGGAGGCGCCAGCGATCTTTTCTTCGTCGCGCGCTGAAAGTCGAGGCGAGAGGAAGTCGGATCAGGATGATCGGTGGAACAAACTGGGACGACAGTGACTGGTGGCGCGTTGAAACGCTTAACGAGTAGAGTCGCGTCGCTTGTAACGAGCCGGGGACGAAATTGAAAATCGGCGCGAGCGGAATTAGCCAGGGCGCGCGTAAATCCCAGCTCGCTCGAGTCGCGCGTTTTCTCGAACGCGGTGGTCCAAGTCAGCCAAGATTCGATGCTCGCGCCGCTTGTTAATCGAATTGCCACGGTGACGCGAGCGTTCCCAGAGCTATCTGCTACCAATTACCGCGTCTCTCGTTCTCGGTAGCAATTAACATCCCTCTTTGTTATCTTTCCGAAAATTACCGGGACCAAAGGGAGGACGGTCGCATTCGCGGAACGACGTACGCCGAATTCACGACAATTTGCCACACGCATCAAGAGTCAAACTCCCTTCGACGGTTTCCTCGATTCCGGCATCCCCTTAAGATTCCACGAATTGAATCGACGCGGTAACCGGTGTAACGCCAACAATATCTACCCCCGCTTCCTTCCATCCGTATCCCACCTACCCCTCCTCTCGCTCGTCTTCGTCTTCGTCCTGGCTCGTACAATTCCGTGTGCCGCGTGGAGCCAATTACAACGTAAGAAACGTTAACTTAGTTTGTCGAGCAGTTAACACGAGGGAGCTCGTCGCGAGGGCGAGGGAGCGCGAGCGCCGATAGCGCCACCGTCAGACGGAGGGTGAACCGATTCGAGTCAACCCCATCGATGCGTGCACGTTAACCCTTTCTGTCGTTTCTTTCCCTCGAACACGCTTTTCTTTTCGTTTCGAGTTGTTAATAAACCCTCGCCAGGAAAAGAGAGAGAGAGAGAGAGAGTGCGCGCGAGAAGAACCGTATGCGACGCGACCGCGATCGGAGCGTGTTCGATATTCGAGCTCGATATTGAACGCAGGAAGATTGAAGACAATTCTGGGCCGCAATGTACGCGTATGCGCGGGTCCGCGTAGCGAGGAGTCGACGGAGTGCTTCGGCAGCCTGAAATTCCAGGACTAGGCTGTTCAGCTTCCGACAGTTCGGCGCGAAACCGAGCCACGCCGCACGCGTATCTCGGATGTTTGGGTGCGTGTGTGCAGCCGGGAATTCCGCGTGCACCAACGGGACCGTACGTTCGGGGGTGGATAGGGGGTGCGGATGGATAGAGGCGGAGGGCCGATTATTGCTCGTCAACCGGGAGATCGAGAGCCGGTAACCGGGCCAGGCAAGACGTTTAGGGCCATTATTTATCCGAGCGCGGAATAATTTTCGCGATGCCTCGGGGGCGGCCGGCTGGCAGAGGTTCGTTGACCTATCGGAATCTCTGACATCTGCCGTCAACGAGCGTTTTCATTAGCGCCGTTAATTAAAGGAGACGCGTACCGCGCCTCTTTCTAGCCTCGAGTGTGTTCCCGTGCCAGCCGGCTCGCTCGAGCAGCCCAGCTGATAAAAATGCGACGCGTTTCGAGGGGACACTGCCGGAGGAAATGACCAACTGTTCGCGCGATTATAATTCTTGTCAAATCTACAGTGGCGATAACGACGCGCTTTGTTAAACGACCACAAATCCCGCGTGCATCCCGTCGCACGGTTGGCGACGCGCCACAAAAATCGCGTCGTAAGCCGCGTAGACGAGGGGCGCGCTACGTCACCGTCGATGCTCGATTTTTAATTGTCAACGATCGTTGCTAGATCGTCCTGGATATCGGCGCTCTTTATTATCCGCGATATGTCGGGGGGTTGTGCGCGAGGGGATGCAGTCGCGCGAGCAACGAGAAGACGAAGACGAGGGGCGAAGGCAATTCCGCGCGGCAGCCAATTACGTTTCGAGGAATTGCGTTCTGCCGCAAGTTACGAGCACTCGGTGCGTCGAGCCGGGATCTTGGTTACAAACTTATTCGAGTTATAACAGTTGCGAGCCACCTTGGGCATCGTAGCGGGACTTGGGGCGCTCCTGGCGAGGCGTAGGGGTGGGACACGGGGTGCCCTAAAGTGCGCAGGGACTGGCGGAACACCGAGCAAACTGCCACCAGTTTCCATCCCCCTACCCGGTGTCGTGTTTCGTCTGCATACCTCCGACGTATCACCTTTTGAGCACGCACCTGAACTAACTCGTGAATCTGCTTTCAATTAGCCGCGCCGGTGATATAGGTTACGCCGCGCCGAGGGTGGTTAATGCCCTCGCTTCCTAATCAACTGCAGCCTCGTTCTCCGCGACGTCGTTCGCTGTTTTACGCGTCTCTGGAGTTCAGGCTGCGCGAACGTTCGAAGATTGATCGGCTTAGAAGGGGAGGGTGGTTCCTTCGTTCGCGAGAACCCGGGGTTCCTCGCGCGATAATAAACGGGACGACCGATCGCGTCGCGTTTCGCAACCGTTCCGGGGGTTTGTTGGAAAGCGCTCGACAACAACCGAGATCGGCAGACGCGAGAACTCTTTCGATGTGGTACGATTATATCGATCAGAGCGCGATAACGAAGGAGGGAACGGTTCGAACTGAAAACTATCCGGCGAGGAAACTTTCGCGAGGAGAACTCCGGCGGAGAAGAAAGTAATCGCATTATAATTTTGCGAGGGAAGGCCGGCAGGATACCTAGAGCGAGATCGCGGGAAGCAATAATACATACGCGTCGAAATACTTTTCCATCGATGCATTTATATTCATAGCCCGTGAGGATTCTGGTAGTCTGCTGGAGTTCGAAAGGGGTTAAGATAGAAGGGGGGTGAGAGACAGTGAAACAGAGCAGGGGAGAGGAAGAGGAGAGGAGAAACGGGCGGAGGCGCGGAGCTAACAAGTCGAAGTAGGGGGTTGGTCAGGGGTTGGCGGCGGCGCGGTGGCAACGGTGGAAGGAGATGAACGAAGTCGTGCTAAGCAACTTAGATTAGTTGAATCGACTGGCCTCTGCTGGCGAACCGCCAGGCCAAATTGTCAAGAGAATTGCTCTCCAGTCTTGCCGCTACACCGCACCGCCATTCCTCACCATCGTTTTCTTCCCCCTTTTTCACCGATGTGCTCTCTCGTGCGCGGTAAAACAAAACGAGCAAGCACGGGACCAGGCGAACAAATTCGACCGACTAAAACTGTCGTTATCCCTTGACAAATGCCATTTCCCTTTCTGTCGCGCCCTCGCCAATAACGATACCGAATCCGAATCCAAAACTGGCTGGCGAGAATCATTTTCACTTTCGACCGCGTCTCCATAAATCGTTCGGATCGATCGGCTGGCGAATTTAATTAGAATCTGGCCCGAGCCACGGTGACTCGAACGCTCGGAAACGGCCCCGAGCGTGTCCTCGGTCGGCGGTAAAAATGATTGCTCGAGGACGCTCCAAGTTGGCCGAGAGTACGTGTTACTGCACGTCGGGGGGCGGTTTTATCTCGATCCTTTATTTCCTGCGCGGCCGATCGAACCTGTATAGCCGCTGGCACGCGGTCTCGTTTTATTGGATTCCGTGCAAGGGCGGCGCCGTTTTTCCAGGTTACCGGCCGACGTAGAGGCAGCCGCGTCCTCATCTATCATCCGGCTGCACCGGCACCGAAGTCATTTAACAAACGTCTCCTTCAGATTCCATATTGGCCCAGGCTACGCGTCGCGGTCCTATTCCTTTCCCTCCTCGTACGTTCGATCCTCTCCTCTCCTTCCCTCTTCCGCCTCGTCTCCCTCCAGCCGTTACCGAGTTCTCCTCGAGCAGCTAATCGATCGATCGCGAGGATCGTTCCCGGAAAACGCGCGTTGCGAGGAGAAGTCGCGAACCACGCGATACAGGTCCGCCCTCGCAGCGGGAGCGTCGACGGGGGGGGGGGGGGGGGGGGGGGGGTCGCCCTCTAATTTCGCGGTTGCGCCCGATATCTTTATTACCCGGGGTCGGGGATAAATCAACGGTTATCGCGGTGGTCGCCTAGGCGACGTTAGCGGGAAGAATCAAGATCGAACCCTCCCGGTGGACGGCCGACGCGAAAATTGCTACCGGCTGATAAATGCCCGGGCAGCGGCGTGTGATCGATAGCAAAAACTACTCGACAGGCTGTTAGTCCCGGGGACGATTCCCGTATCTCGGCCCCCGCTAACAAATCACGACCTCCTTTTGTCCGGGCACCGGCTCTCTCCGCTACGACAATGTAGATATTGTCCGACGACGCCGCCGGAGGACGAAGCTTCCGCCGGATTGCGGCTTTGTCGCGAAACTCAAATCCTTACAATAATTGGGGCCGGAGAACGGAGTTTGACGTCGCCCCGGAAACTCCACCGCTGGCTTTCGTTCGCCGAAGGTATACTTGAGGAATCCTCCCGGTCTAATCTGACGCGGAGCAAACGGCGGTACGTATATCGTCCCACAGGGGGGGGGAGGGGGATTTTTCGCCGAATTCAACCGACGCAGCAACGCTCCACCGCGGTTATTCGCGCCTCGCGCGACTGTTCATTCCGACGAGGAGGGAAATTTCGCGAGCCCGTCGCGTTTGACGTTCTCGCGGATCCTATTAACGTCCACGGGAGAGAAAACGGATCCGGGTGGCTTCTTCTTATCGTCCGGCTAGTCCGTCCCGTTGTCAATTATCCGACCGGGGCTTGGTAACGAGCAGACAGACACCAGGGGCTTACGTCGCAATTGGAATCGCGTTTCCACGAGCGAGACGCGAATCTTCCGGGCGACACTCGCGTGCTTGTCGACGTTGGAAACTGAATTTTACGTGTCCCCGTTCGAAAGTGCTTAAAATCTATCTCGTAGACGAGCGGAGGAACAGCGAAACAATGATTAAACGTGATTCAGGTTCGAACGGCGCAGCTTGGCCCGCATGGGAACCCGTTCGCCATCGACGTAGCAACTTTATCAAAGCGCGAGCGTTCCTCCCGGTCATATTCTACGGTCGTTTATCAGCGGACACGGAAGCGTATCGTGTTCAAGGAAGATCGAACATCGCCGCGAGACGCTTCGTTTCGCTAAGCGAGTGTCTCTCTGCGGCGCGGTTCCGACGAGTTGCCACGGGGAAACTGATACGAGACGCCCAAGACCGATGGACGCTGTCTCGAGCTGGTTTATCGACGCTCGAAATCCTTATCTGTCCGAAGGGTTAATCTCGGGAAATCCCTTTTGCGCGCTGTTATCTCGCTCGGGCTCGGCTTCGAGGGGCGAGCGAGCGGGCCGGGCACGTAAACGACGGCGACGCCGCAACTTTTTAACTCCGCACGATAAATCTGCTCGCCACCCCCGTCTCGCGATCTCCATTCCGTTATTGTTTCTTTCTTCTCGATGTTCTTCTCCCGAGGTGATCGGAGAAACCACCCTCCACCCCCTCCGTTCCCTCCCACGGCATTTTCTCACCGTCTACGGTCAAGGGTTTGCGCTATCGATTGCCACGGGAATTGAATAAGCCCCGTTCGGTCTCGATCAACTATGTCCCCGAATAGGCGGCCCGTGAACTACCCCCAGCTTCCGCGGCCGCCATTACCAAACGCCGATATTGCCAATCTCCTCCTCGTACGTTCCGCGCTTTCCTGCGATTCTTTAAAAGTCAACGTCCCCCCCGCCCCCCTGATCCGCGGACGGAATACATTTCGAATATCAGCGGACATTTGAAAATTCCATGCATAAGCGATCGCGGCGAACGAACCGGAAGCACCGAACGTGCTCCAAGATAAAAGGACGGCCCCGCCGGCAAGATCGTTACGTCAACGGGTATGAATTAACTTTTTTAATTATCCCATCATTTCTGACCGCCTCCCCCTCTCTCTCTCTCTCTCTCTCTCTCCCTCTCTTCTCTCCATCTCGGCCACTGTTTGACTCTCTTAACGAGCCAATTAAACAGCCGGCCGACGGTGTTCTCGAATTTAAATTTACTCGCGATTATCTCGAAAGGACCTCGCTGCGCGTGGCGTTAACGACTTTTCCGCGGGCAAGACAATTTTTCCGCCGCCCCCAGCAAGACTCCCGACGTTGCGCCTTTGTTTTCGTACCAACCGCCGCTGTCGTCGAAAGACGCGTTAAATTATTTTACCCTCCGCGGCGAGCTCGCTTTCGCGCCTTACTTCCCGCGCTTATTCGATCCTCCTCGTTTCCTCGTTCTCGCGCCGCTGTCTCGCGAAGCGAATTCTCGTCTCCACGTACGCTCAACCCTGTCTCGCGGTCCTGCACGGATACACACGACGAGCTCTCTCTCTCTCTCTATCTCTCTCTCTACTTGCCTCGTTCCTATAATAACCTCGGATACCGTTAAATTTTATTTCGACTTTATTTCCCAGGAAATAAAAACCAACCAGCTTTATGTACACCTCGGACTGCGGCGGATCCTCAATTTCTCGCGTTACTCCCTTCAGCTTCGCAACACGGTGACTCTCGCTTCGAGCTCGCGTAGAAAACAATTTCTCGCGCGATAATTGTCATCAGTCTCTGTCCGCGCTCGATTTAGAAAGTTCAACAACGACAGGCTACCTTCTTTTAATCGCTGCGAGCATCCGACGAATCGTTATCATCGTTTAACTGGAAACGTTGCCGGTGTTATTAAAAATAGCACGAACTGGGTTAATTAGAATTCAGCGTTCCGAGCTGTTCGTTCGTTCTGCTCGCCGAGGGAAAATGGAACGCAACGTCTCGAGTGGTAATTCTTACTCGTGCCCTTTCCCACGCGGCTCGCGATCAAATCCGCGCGGTCGGTCGCAATTTCGCCCGTGAAGTCGCCTCGATGGGATACAGGTTCTTGCTCGTCGAAACGAGCTATTTCGACGGCTGGCCCCGATATTTCGATTCGGAATTAGAGGGCGGACCGATCCGCGGGCTTGATGAAAACGCTCCGACGTTTATTTCAGACTATTTTTTTCGAGACCCGCGCGTTCGAGTGCCTCCACGGGGCGAGTATAAGCGGAATGGCGTTTTTTTTTCGAGCATTCGTCGGTCGAAATATCCGCGAGAGCAGTCGATCACTTGCCTGGAACTATCCGCTACGCGAATCGGGCAATGCCAGGACGCGCAATCTGATTTCCCGTGTCCGCGCGCGCTGGATACTGTTCCAACCCTCTTCGTAAACCCGCCTGGATCGCCTCCACTTGCGCCACCCCCGAGGAAAGGGAGTCTCGAAATTAATAGATCTTTTACGGCCACTAGACGATACTTCGATGCCTCCTTAACACGGCCATTTATCCCCCTACAAGGTTGTTCCCTCGTAAGCACTATATCGACGATTAACCCAGCGGTACCAAAACGCGGTTGATCGCGAGCCATGCTTCCTCCTTCAGCGATTTCGAAATCTATTTCTCCCACTTGTGAAGTACTTTTGTCCCTGGCGATATTAGCGTGGAAGTCTGCTATCGAAAGAAAAGACAGAAATCCCTCCGTCGACTCGTGCCTCGAATAGGGGAAATTTATCATCCCGGCGGAGGAGAAAAAGAGGATCGCGTTTGTGTATGCGATTGAAACTAAATCGAATCGCGGAGTAGTAACGCCGGGCGGTTTTCTGCATAATTCATGTCGCGGGAGAAAAATCTTATTGTGGGTCCTGGGGACGGGTGTAGTACTTGCCGCGACGGAGCTTTCCTTTTAAATTATTCAGCGGCAGGTGGCGAGTATTGCGAAACAATCCTTTTATAAAAGTCATTTGCGAGGGCCGTATCTAGATAACAAAGGAGCCCTCGAGTTCGCGCACCTCGTCGGCAACGACGTGCCCCCGCCTCGGATGAACGTGTCTCCGAATTGTTGCGCGGCCTTCGAGCGAGCCTTTCAACGCGATTTACCGCGGAACCGTCGCACTTTTACCACCATTCTCCGTGAATAATGATTAATTAAACGTTACAATGCGAGGGCAAACAGCGGACGCGGATTGTCGATCGAACGAATTCAATGGCCCCTTTATTATAATCGTTCTCCCCGTTCCTCGAAGCGATATTTAAACGCTCGCCGTTCTCGTTCGTTACCGATAACATCGAATTAAATCCTTTGTATCGAGAAATTGTTACGTTCCATTTCTGCGCGAGTTATTCCGCCGTTACGCGCAGAACGTTCTCGAGACGGTCTCCGCGAGAGTATAAAATCGCGAAGCGAACGATTCAGCGAAAAAGCGGTGACCCACAGGGATCGCGAGAATTAACGAAACGCTCGGTATCGGGGCGGGCGACGCGCGAGAGAGCTCTGCTAATAAGTCATCGAGCGTGTACTTTTTAATTAGGTCCGGAGCGAATCGTACGCTGGTCCTTTCCCCGCCGATTTTGATCCCTGCCGGGGGTGATCCCACCGCTGACGTTTAATTAAGTCGACGGGGACGCTCGACAGAGAGCCGGACAACGGAAAGAAACGAAGAAGAACCGGGGAACGAAGACACTATGCCGGAGCTAGGAGAATCGCGAGTGTTTGCCCCGCAGGAAATTAATTACCGCTCGCGTCAACCCCGCTCACGGCGAGTTTATCGCGGCTTCATCGGTGTTAATAGCCCCGCTAAGCGCGGCAACGACTAACGGTCATCGCGCGATTCCTCGTGCCTACCCTTCTTCCGTGGACAATCGTCGATGCGTAAGCTAATCGACGATAATTACCACTCGAACTTCTCCGTACACCGTCCGCGTAAACTATCGACGCGCATCGCCGCGTTCGAATGTATATTAAATTTCCAATCGTTGTAACAATCGGTTCCAGTATCGATCCGTCGCGCAAGTTCGGTACCACGGAAGCGAAATTACATACGTACATCGATACTTGCTACGCATTGAAATTACACGGTATTACGTCGCTCGTAGAAAGTTTGATTTTCGAAAGCTTCTCCAGCGCGACTGAATAATTTAAAAATGAACGCGTTCGCTCGAAACACGATTCCCGGGAAACGGCGCTTGTAACCAGCCATTAACTCGTCAGCGAGGACAGGAAGGAGTCGGAGAAACGGGAATTCGTGAAGCGTGCTCGTCCAGTCCCGCGCAATTACCGACACGCGAGATCGCAAACGAGTCCGATCGGCCATTAACGGCGACAACACCGAGCGGCCACGTCGTCGCTTTTTCCAGCGCGAGAAGTTCGCGTGGCGGTTACATCGATCCCGGATGACCGCAGGGACCCGGACATTCTTTGCAGGTTCATCCTGGCCCGCAAACCAGACCGCCCTCCCGATCCTTTCCGTACCGCGTCCTCGGTCCTCGAGGCCCTTAGCCGCGGTCTGAACTGCGGTTACCACCCCGCGCGATCCACGAATGGAGGAGAGCCTTGCCCGCCCTCTCGAAAGAACCGACGCGACGCGACGCGAGAGTAACCAGGCTAAGCCGATTTCCCGATACATCCGGATACCTCGCCTCGGCTGCTTCACCTTTCGCCAGAGCGGCGCAAAGCGTTCTCGAGCACGCCACCGTTTAACGGAGAGGTCGTTTCTTTTTTTCTTTTTCTTCTTCTTCTTCTTTTTCGTTTTCTGCATCGTCCGTCCGGGGCGAAGAAGTCGCGGAACGATCCGCAAATCGAACAACCCAAAGGGTTGCCGACACGCGAGAAATTACGATTTCCCTGCTCGAAGGAAAGCGGTCGAGGCAAGTCGAATCGTCGAACCGGAAGAATCCATCGGACAACAGCTTCCAGTCGCCATTCTTTTCCTTGGTGCGCGTAGTTGGAACGGTAGGAAAACAGGGGAGGAGAGATCAGCCACGGTTAATCGAATCGTCTAGCGGGAGGGAATCGTCGTCGCGTTGTTTCATTATCGAGGCAGCAGATTATCGAGATTGAAATTCTGGTGGACCGTTCGAGTCGACTCGCGCCTCTGCTCGCCTGTACATCGACCGCTATGGCGCTGTTTCAGCGAACGAAAATCCCGGGGAACGGGACTGGCTCGGTCGTGGCGAAAGGCAGTGAGTCGCGGTCGGAGTAAGCCGATTTTATAGGGTTTTCTCGCGGAGAATACCTCGGATCTACCCCCTCGCCGTCCGCTGACACCGACCAACGACGGCGGCGACGACGACGACCCGTCTCACGCTCCATGAAACATCGAATTTTATCCGCTCCTTCGTTGCACTTTCAAATCCGAACGCTGCTTTAAATTTAATTTCACTTTACACACCTCGGTCCACTCGTAATTCCAGCTACGCGCTCGACCACTCGAGCGTGTGTCGGTTTGTCGCGCGAGATTACCACCCCGGCTCTTCGTTCGTTTTCCTTTAAAAACGACGCTCTGTTTCCTTCGACTCGAGAGTCGCGCTTCTAGGATCTCTCGACGCTCCAGTTTTTCGAATTTACGTACTCGAAATACGAACGGTTTGTCAAACGGTTAGCTGAAATGTCTTCGATGCTTTGGCGGAAACTGTCAACGCAAGCTGATAAGCGTAGTCGTCGGCGTTCGAATCTGCAACGGCGCTCGATTGAAACTACAGAAGAAAACGCGCATCGCGAGGGAATTGTATTTCGAGCGTCGTTGTCGGCTCGTGACGTTCTCTCGAATCAGTCTTGATAGCAAGAATTAACCAAAAAGGGCGCGTCGATCCGAATGCAACGAAGTCTGAACGAGCGTGGCAGTTAAACCGAGGTAATCGGTCGATCTTCGAACCTCCGCGAGGGACGAACTCCGAGCGAGGCGAAGGGAAAGACGGGGGCGAACGGTGGGAGGGTGAAAGAAAGTGAAATCCGGCGTTAGTCGACCGTGATAAGACCCCTAACTTCGTTTCAGAAGTGAGAAGGCAAAGTTCGTGTCTGGCGAAGTCTTAGCGGGGCTACGACTCGCCTGTGGAAAAATCGAAAAGGTCTGCAGGATGCAGACAAGTTTCGCCGCGGATCCCTCGGATACTGGGAGGCGAAAATTTGATCAGCGCGGATCTCGACGCGAGCTGAAACTGCGAAACGAGAAAGAGAGAGAAAGAGAGGGATACGATAGTGGAAGCCGCGACGAACAACGGACGAGGCGAAAGCAAACGGAAGAACGTGGATTTAAGATCGTCGCGTGCTGCTCGACCGAATCTTTCGCGTCGTTCATTGGTAATAATAAGCGAAAATGTATGTACGAGTAAGAACGTTCGTGGAAAGTTGGGAAATCCCATCAGCCAGCGTTCGACGCGGCTCGAGGAGAAAATGGAAGCCGAGCGGAAAACGCGGTTACACTTCGGACGACAGATTTTCGGCGTTGTCTCGCGGATGGAGTGTTCTTGATAACTTCCGTCGTTCGAGACGGGGAATCGGAAACTGCGAAACTTGCGCGCTTGATGGTGCGCGACGCAAACAACGTTTTTGCGTAAAGTCGTTCCAAGTGGGAGGGGGAGACGCTGCACGAGGATACGGATTCCCGGAGAAAGCCGCGGCTGACCCACTTCCCGTTTCGAGTTGCTGATTATTGCAGTTTAATCGTTCGAATGCCTGGAAATCGGCATAATGCGCGCCGTCGCAAGTTTCCCCCCATTCAAATTCCGCGAATACGCTATTCCACCGTCCAACCCAGAAGTGCCGGATCCTCCTTAATTGGGTATTATCGCTTAATATCTGGATCGTGTTCGACGACGGGAAAACGCACGATGCGTAACGGGAAAAAAGAGAACGCCACTACACTTTCTCGCGTTTAATAAAAATAACAGGTCCCTTTTCCATGGCACGGCAGAGCAGATCTGCTCGCTGATAGAGCAAACTTCCCCCCCGCGTGGCGCACAAAGCGAACAGCGCGTAGAGGGATCAACGTGATGGAATCACACTCCCCAGCTATCGACGCATTCCCAAATTGAAGGCTTACTCCTATAAACCGAATTCATCTCGCGGAGAGCCGACTACAAAGATCGCACCAGCAGCGACTAACATCGTCGAGTTCTCGCGAAGCAGCGCGTTCGTCTTCTCGCGGGAAAATTTTCGATACCCGTCGTCTCGCCTCTCGAAACCGGAAGTTTCGAGGAGCCAGAGCGTCGCGGAACGGGTTGATCGCGACTTTTCAGCTCGACCAGATTATTTCGCGTTATTTCTTTGGACACAATATTTTGACACAGTTCCGCTGGCGCGAGATAATTACACGAAAATGTAGGATAATTAGAGGGACCCGAGGGAGAGCGGAACCGACCGTGGCTGAGCTAACGAAATGCAACTGCACCTCCGGTCTCTCGACGCGGCGAATGCAATGAACGCGATACCGCCATTAGACGGAAAATCTGGCTGGTAGAGGGCCAGAATACCGTACGCGCAATTAGAATACCATTGGTAAGCAGAGGGAGACAAATTCACCGAGCGAGTTGTCCAAGAATCGCAGCTCGCGATTGGTCAAGTCGCGGGATAACGGCGTGATTCGCCATCGTCGAGGTCGTTGCGGTCGCACCGGAAACGTTCACCAACTCGAAGTAACGGGAACGGTATCGACGGCAATTTCGCCCCGTTTAGCCGCGGAACGACCGCTCAAAGACACCTTAATTACTATCGAGCGCGGATCGAGGTGCGCAGAGAGAGAGAAAGAGAGAGAAAGAGAAGGAGAGATAAAGGGTAGCCGGTGCTTTAAACGGAACGGAATAAAATAATAATTTGCAGCACGTGCGACCGTGGACCAGGGTAGGAGTACTCGTTGTTCCTCGAAGATAATGGAGGGAGTCGACTCGAAGTTTTTACCCGAGAGTGAATCCATTCGCGAGGCTCGTTAACAAAAACCCGATGAACCCGACAAAGTTTGTTAACGAAGCCAACGGATCGGTTAACGCGCGGGAGGGTGCGACAAGTACGTAAACTCTGAAAGGCAGCGCTGCGCGCAGAGAGAGAGAGAGAGAGAGAGTGCAGCTCGCAGAAAATAATGACGTGGGAGTGGTGAGGGGAAGTGATTTCCGGCGGAGCCACGAGAGACGAATTTAATTCGCTGCAATTATGCAAGCCGGTGGGCTTCCCTCTCTTCCTCGCTCTTCCGTCTCCCGCCCTTTCCGTCCTGGCCCGTGAACAACGGGAAGAAGATGCTCGGCCTCTGGTTCTCACCCTTCTCTCCTTCTGCTCCGTCGTTTCCACCAGCGAAAGACGAAGAGGATCCAGTCGATACGACCGAGTCGCGGCTGTCCCTGCGGGTGGCCGTGCAGGGATGAACGTGCGACTGGTTTTTCCCGTTTTACCAGAAAACTGCTCAATCTGTAGGGTGGGCGAGCCAGCCGTAGAGAAATCGTGCCCAGGAGTGTGAACCTAATTGCACCCGGTCATACTTCCGCTCACGTTCTCCCGCTGTCTCGTTAGTTCGTTCTTAAACTCGGATTAGCTCGCGCGGCCCTTTTGCTGGCCGAGCCGTGCCACCCCCATCCGTTGCCGTCTCGCAAACCTGATTAAAAACGTTTCGCCCGCGAATTGAATAGCGCGCCCGGAAACCAGCCCGTCCAACCAGTCGTTACTCGTCCCAGCTTCCTCCCGCGGGAGAGGGACAATTTTCTTCTCTCGATTATCGCGAGACGAGAGGGGGGCGCGTGCTTTTAAATATGAACTTCTTTCGAACGAAACCGCGTCGCTTTTTTGCATCCAGCTGCCGTCTCGTTGCTCGAGCGGAGCGTCCGTACGACGCGTTACATATTAAACGAGTAAACTCTCATTGAATTCGGAGATTGAAAAAGCGACGAGTTCGTTTCCAGCGTTTCGAGTAATTCCTCCGGTCGGTACCAGCCAGTAATTTTCATGAGGAAGAGAGAGAGAGAGAAAAGGAACGCGGAGCATGGCGAAGATTTTCGTAAGCGAATGACACGTGCGATCGCACACTGGGCTGGGTTTTTTGCGAGCAGTCGCCAGTCGGCGTGTCCGGGAAGGGTTCGATGCTTAACAAGGGATAACCTCGTTAAGGACCACGGAACTAGCTTGTGTGTTTTACAAGTTAGGAATTACGTTGATTAGTAGCAAGTCGAACGTCCCGGCTAGCGCGAACGAGCATCTCGTCACCGCGCCGCGTGTCTACGCACACGAGCGAACAGATCGATTCCTTTTCTCTGTTTCTTTTTGCCCCCGCTTCCCCATCGTCGCTGTCTACCACGGGGATGCCTTCTCCTTTGGATACACGTTGGAACGAGATCGATTCACCTCGTTGCGCACTTGCGAGAGTTGAAAGAGTAACGAGGAGCGTCCAAACGCTGGCGGATCACGAAACACCCCGCGGACACGTCAGCGTCCCGATGTAATTTCGTAAACGACGTCGCATTTTTCAGGTTTAATGGAGAAGTTACCGAAAGCAGCGGTGGTTTCCTGCGCGCTTGCGAGAAGAATTCGGGACGCTCTGGCACGCTCCCAGCTGGAAGACCTCGAAGAAGCGTAGCGTAAACACGAGCTCGTCCTAAACCGAGTTTATCGGTGGCACAGGCGACTCGAAGTGCACCGCGAGCTGTTCGACCTGTTAACCGAACCCTTCTCGCGAACGAGATCCCCCCTCCTCCTCGTCTCGTAAATAAAATCTAGCGCGTCGAGGAAGAAGCAACGAAACGGGGGAAACTCGCGCGACGTATCGATTATGACGTCTGTTTAGAGGGACGGAAGGCATTAGTCTCGCGGCGCGAACTTTAAGGTCGAAAGTTTCGCGATAGTGGCCTGGGAGGATCGTAGACTTGACAAACGGAGCCGGAAGGAGAAACAAACGGCGCCGTGAATCTCGCCTACCCCTTTTAATTCTTTTTCTCGCGCCACATGTTCCAGCAGTCGATCTTAAACCAGTTCCGTCTCTCGTAAAACCTTTCACCCTCCCTCCCTCCCTCTGTCGCAATCGCGATCGAGTCTTCGCGTAACCATACGCGCGTGAACCGTCAGAATTATACCGTAAGTTCGACGCAGCGTTGTGCGTCGCGTACGAGGGGCGAATGAACGATCGAAATTCCAGACGTTCCGTGGCAGCGAGAAATTCGTGAGCGAGAGGAGGGCGTTCTTTTTTTCCCCGGCTACGACTCGAGGAAACGTCGGTAATTCCGCTCCGACACGCCATGTGTGCCGCGTTAAGCCTGTTCGAGCATCGTGTCTGATTCATGAGGACCATTAATTTAGGAGAAACGAGGCTGGCCGCGTCGCCAGACGGAACACCGACGCACGCGCGGATGTACACACTCGACCGCTTAATAAGTTCGTTGCTTCTCGAAGGAGCGCGCAGCCCCTCGGGTCTGCTCGAAAAAGGGAGACCCGGTGCGTGCCTGGCCATCGTGGCGACGATAAAAACGCGTTCAGGAACGTGTTAATCCTGCTGGATTACCAGCCCTGGGAAGAGCATCCCTCTCGAACGTGTTCACAACTTTTTTTCTCCCTCTCGAAAATGGTCGGAACGCGTCTCGCGGTTTTTCTTCGCGCACTCGAACAGAAGATACGACTAGCATTGGTTCGATCGTGAGAGATGGTGATTTCTTCGACTCGCGTCGCACCTGTTCCACTCGTCGATAATTCCTGACGGAAGGGTTGTTTTCAATCAAGAAGCGAGCCGCTTAGCCGGTTAATCGGTCCGACTCGGTCGCAATTAGCAGGGACCAGTCCCGCCTGCGGGGGAGGTAAAACGAATTTCGCGTCCCCGGCTCGAACTGGTTACAAACGCAGCTTTAGTCCGAGGGCTCGGTTTTGCCGTCGCTGCGGAAGGTACCAACCAGGGGTGGCTCGAAGTCGTTCCACCAGCCAGGAAATTACACGTCCTTCCGTGCTATAAGTTCACCGCGAAGGGGTTGCGCGGCTCGTGTCTCGTGGGTCGCGCGCGTTTACCATCTTGCTCCCGTGTCCTTTCATTGCGGCCCCCACGGTGGTATTAATTGCTATTCGTGTCTTCGACGCGTAATTAATTGTCGAAATTTGTCATGCGCCCCGTATAATCGCTCGCCGGGTTGCATCGAAATTTCCTCTGGAACCCCCTCCGTTCCCCACAACCGCGTTCACGGAACGAACGTTTTATCTTGCTCACGCGAGCCTGTTTCGAGTGCGCGCCAGCCATATTTTACGTGACCCCGAAAATCTGGAATGTCTCTCTCCTTCTCGACGGAACAAAGCCATCGTGCACGTTTCTATGCGCGATGGAACGAGCGTGGCGAAGTTACTCTTGTTTCGGTGTGTTCAGGTGAAAGGGAGAGGAATTGGATCGCGACGCGACCCATTCACGCGGTACGAGCTCGACGGCCATAGCTGAGATCCGCGTGGAAAATCAGCCGCGGCGCGAGAACAAAGTTGTTCGACGGGTGTCCCGGCAGGAAACGTCGACGCGAGCCGCGTAACGAGCGGTATCGAGACTTTTCCTTGGCAACTGAACTCGGAAAGAAGTAACCGACTGCCTCCTGGGACATTGTCGCGTCTCTGGGGATCTCGTAGGAAACTCCGCGGGTCTCGTGTTCGCTCTCGTCGAGATTAATTATTCCGCAAGCAAAGCGTCCCGGCGCCACCAACTTGGTGAGCCTCGCGGTGTATCGAGCCGTAACCCTCGAACGCGTAAACATTCGCGTGTTCCGCGCGCTTTCTCGCGGTCGTTACGGTTCTTTCGCGAGGAAAATATGAAATTTCCAAATGGGAACGGAGGGCATTCGAATGTAGCCGGGCACGAAAGAATGTACATCGTGATAAAAAGTAACGTCGCGAGGCTACGCGCGACCTCTAAGGGTACGTAATCTTTTACAAGGCTGGAGAGAGGGGAGAGGCTGTGTTTTTCGTTTTATTACGCATCCCGCGAGCAGTTCGCGTCGCATCCCGCGGCGTAAAGCGCGAAATGAATTTCGACACGGTGACCTGCAACGCGGCGTCGTAAAATATGAAATTACGCGGACGTTTCGACGTGAACCCCTTGACACCGCGATACGTACACCGCGAAACGGACATACGAGCCGGGGAACTGGCCGGATAACGAGATCACCAGAAATATCAGGGGACGTTCGCGCCTCGTGTTCGTCTTACGTCGCGGTTACCACGGTCGACGACCCCGGGTCGTCGAATTAAACGGGTTAATCGATCGCGCGAAGACGAACGGGCCAGCGCGCGAATTGTCATTTCGATGATTTTATCTCGGAAACGGGGCCACCATTAGCGCGGCGTCAATCACCCGGCTCACCTCTATTATTCCGTGACAGCCAGAAATTTCGAGCGCGCCAGCGCGGCGGGACGACAAAACCGGGAATCGGATTAATCATCCATCTTCGCGAATTCGAGTTATTCAACTGTTTCTTAACGCCCGCCAGATAGGCAGATCGAGCGAAGTTACCGTCTCGAGTGTCCGCGAAGCCCTAGAAACCGGAGAACAGCGCAACAGTTCCTCCCGTTCTAAACGATCGCGCATCGACCGATGAACCGTATCGATAACGACGATTTTTACGACCGTCGTTGGTTGGAACGAAACGGAACGCCCAATAGCAGAATGGCAGTCTCGCGTAGCTCGCGTGCAAACCGCGGAAGCGTAATTGAATATCGGTAGACTGCTGGTGTTCCTCACCGTGCCTTCAGCTATTAACGTTAACGATTTTGCAGAACCCAGTCTGATTTAACGCCACCTTCTCCGTTCTTCAATTTCTTCCCTCGTTTCTATTCTGAACCACAGTCGTTGATCTGTAATTCGAGTTCCGGATTATTAATAAGTATCGTTAACGCGACTCCGGTAACAGGGGATGTCGGCCATTTTGGTTCCAGGCTCGAGGCGCGCTCCTCGCGTCGAACGACGCGATGTGGGTTGAATTATCGCGAGTCGAATCTGATTCCCGTATTCCCGGGCTCTTTCCTAGGCTGGTTTATACCCATCGGCCCGTTATCGGTCTCCCTAGATACACGCGTAGGTATCTACCACGGTTGTAAACTCGGTAACTCGCACTGGAATCGAATTCCCCGCGTACCCGCGCGCTCCTGGCCACGATAATCGAGTTCTACTCGAAGCCAGAACGGTGGCTCGATCGATGGAAATTAGGATGTTCGAATCAGTTAACGGTGTTGCGTGGCTGGCTCGACGCGCGTGTGCGCGCGCGTTCCCACCCTTATCGCTCGGTTAGAGCCACTCGAGGACTTAAATTAATAAGCTGCAGACGATGGCGCGGCGCGTCGCCGCGCGCGTGTAGCGCTACCGTCGTGCGCGACAAAATGTTCATCAAAATTACGGGGCCAACGCGGGTGGAACCCGTCGAACGCCGCGAACAATGCTTGCTAATTGCATTCCTCGAGCGACGGGGGCTTCTTAGGTTACCCGGTATCGACGCGACGCCAGGATATTTCCCGCGCCCGCGTTCCCGCTATCTCGATGAAAAATTTTGTTCGCGAATAATCCGATTTACCATTCAAATATTCACCGCGGGACTAGCCGCGGGTACGCGTCCGCCTCTGCCACCTACGTTTCACTTTGAAATATTCGCTAAATCAAATATCAGATTGGCAATAAATCGTCCTCGTGTTAGAAATCGATATTCCGAGCGACTGGGTCGCGCGCGCGCGCTCGCTCGCGCGTTTTTAAAACGAACGAGAAAGATTGGCTGATCAACAAGGGTGGCGCTTATTATCGGGGGTGGCGGAGGCGAGCCGGTTGGCATCGGTATGGCGGCGGTCGACGCAATAATTAAATCACCGGCCAGCCTGTGCCGGGCTTTGGCCCGTTCGACGGCGCAATTTTATTTCGGCCGCAGAATTTCATTCGTCAAGCACGCCGTACTACGAATCACAATTATTCCCCGCCTTATGTATTTCCAACGGGCCGCGGGCGCACGTACGCGTCGCGACGCGACGCGCTGACGACTGGCCGCTCGTCAACGTCGGCCACCGACAGAATTCCATTTTTGCGAATTATTCTTTCGCTTCGTGCCGCGAGCACGCGTCCCCGTGTCGGTGCCCATCGAGCTACGGAACATAATAAATCATTCCTCTCTTCTTTCGTCCGTTCCTCCGTCCACCTGGCAACGCGCCTTTCCCTCTCGACGGCGATTAAACCTAGCGAAACTTGCGAAAAACGAAGCTGAAAATGCTTCCGTTCGTTTCACCAAGACGACCACGAAGCTTTGAAAAATAAAGTTCCAACTTTAGAAGAGACTCGAATAAAGCGTCTCTCTCTGTTAGTTCGCACAGAATCGATCATTCCTCGTGAATCACGCCTTTGTTGTCTCGATCGTGAAAAATCGACGAAAAGAACGAGTGTACCGCGTCTATCAAAACGTTGTTCCCGTTTCGTTCGCGTCGGCGTAATCCTGAAATACGCGCGCCAAGGGAGGACACAGCGGTGTTCCTCCTTTTATTTTTTTTCAGCTACCGTACAATTTCGCCGGGGAAAGAGTTTGGTTATGCAAACAACGGGGGAGAGAAGTTATTCGCGGGCGGTCAGAATAAGTGGCACGCCTTGTACGCGGAGACGCGGGTGCATACATAAATGCATACGCGTATCAGCGGATGGCTGCATACATAAATGCATGCATAAATTTGCGGCGAGTATGCATGCGGCCCGCGAGGAATCCAGCCCCGTGGACCAATTAATATTTCAATTCGAGCCTGCTCGACCCGCGTCTCGATCCACCCGATCGTCCTTTCATCGCGCGGATCACGCGGCTCGACTGAGTTGGTCCGCGACTTCGAGACTCGAAACGCGGAACCGTCTCGAAAATCTGCTCCTTCATTCGGAAACCACGCATGCTTAAGAGCGCAACGCGCGTCGCGCGATCCGTTTCACGCTCGTTCCTCGATCGGGACGCGGAGGAGGAGTCTTGGTAAACGGACGCGCGGTCGAAACAACAGGAGCGGATATTCGCGAGAAGAGCAAACAGAGCTTGGGAGCCGTGGCGTTATTCCTTCTCGAGGGTCGAACTGGTAAAGAGAGGTGTAACGCGAGTTCGCGCATTCCGGTTACGCAAGAACTCGCCACCGCCGCGCAATCCACTTTCCTCGTCCCGAACTCGTCTACATTTTTTAATCTCCGCGGTTCCACCCGCCCGCTCTCGTATTCCCTGTCCGTTTTAAATTGGATTTCCTACTTTTTGAGAAGAGACACCCGCGTAACCGTAACATCAACCTCGTAATATCTGTTTTCCGGTGGTGCTCGACGAGAAACTTCCGGCCCGTCGCTCGGGATATACCGTGGAACGTCTTCGAGGTAAACAGCGCGCGGATAAATTCGACGACGCGGCGCGCGAGAATCCGCGAAACATTCTACTCTCTCTCTCTCTCTCTCTCTCTCTCTGTCTCTCTGTGGATCTGGATTAATCGCAGCGCGAGCAAATAGAGCGGACCAGCCAAGGCAATTAAGCCAATCGTTCTCGTCGATGGAAAGTAGAGGGCCGATATCGAAAGTATCGATAAGTTTTTCCGTCAATTACATCGAGCAGCCCCGTCGAGGCCACTTGAAAAAGTTCCACCCTGTAACGGAGAGGCCGCTGCCTCGACGTTACGGACGCCCGCCATTCATCACTGTATCGATCAAGTATCCTGGTAAATCCGCCGAAAATAATTTCTCTGCTTCGTCGCTGCGGTTCGTGGCTTGTTAAACGGAACGCGGCCGGTCAGTTTCAAGAACCGGTAACCGTGGCCACTTGAAAAGCTTCGAGCCGTCTCCGTTGTACGCTCGATCGAGAATATCAGGGGATGGCGACGTTACGCTAAGCGAGTCCAAAGAAACTTATTCGATTTCTCGATGCTTTACGCGATTTCTTTCGTCCGCGAGGAGGACGCCAGCGTTGGGTTGGTACGGCTGTTCAATTCGTATCGGTCGCGGAGAATTCTTCGTCACCGTTTCCGGAGCGTGGCGTCAATAAAATTGATTACGCCGGGCTTAAACGCCGTTAAACCGTAACCGTGCATAATAAAGGGCCGGCGTGTGCAAACTGTTGCTCGTCGTGCACGCGGTTATGCTGAAATTTGCTTATAAATTTGCATCGCATTAACGGAGTGTAAGCGGAATTATATCTATATCACGCGTACACGTTGCGCCGCGAAACAGCGACTCATCGAGCGTGAAAATTATTCTGACGCGGGACACCTCTTAAATCGCCGATGAGAAGAGAAACGGGAACGACGGCGGGCGGACGTTTTGTAAGCACCGAATTTTCGGTGCGCGAGAGCCCCCGTTGCGAGGCGCGTTGTAATTTAAGTGGAAAACCCGATAGCGGTGATCGTTACCGCGTTACCATTCCCTTTGTCATTGTAGCGGGCTATAGTTTCAATCGATAAAAGCTACGCGCAAAGGGAGAGAATCTTATTACCAGGTGGGATGTTATTGCTTTTATGGGAACCACGCGATATCGCGACCTTACGCGGGTAACAAGTGCTCGCACGGTTTCTCCTTGTCGCGTCATCTGTTCCCATCGTTTTCGACTCTCGACCCACCCCTCGACGGGGTGGATGCTGAGCGTAATTTTTCTCATCACATTCTCACGGATTCCAAACGAAAAATAGCTGGCAAATATTATTTCAAGACGAATCGAGGCTAGAACTTTTGTTTCGCTCGTCTGCTATAGACAGATCGAAGGCAGCAATGGAAATAGACCATGGATCAAGTTCAGGAAAGAACGGAGTGCGTCCGCAGTAGTGTCGCTCGATAATATCCGCGCCGTACGATTCCTCGCTCGTACGACGGTATCTAGGAAAGGGGTATTGACCTTGATACGACAGGTTCTAGAAGACTCGACCTATTCTCGAGCCTGTACCGTGGCTAACTATAGAGCAAGGGCAGAGGAAGAGGCCGCTGGAAAATTCATAAGAAACCAACCCCTTATGCGACAGCTCGTCCCTCGACAGTCACGATAATCCAAAGTGCACGGTACTCAGAATCGTAACCGATACCTTGACTACTCCGCAACGTGCGTGCGTTGCATTTCTCTTTATTACACCGTACGATAGCTCCGCAACAACCCTGACGCTCTTCCGTTTGATTGCGCCTCATATTTTCTGCAATCAGTATCGACCGCGGCGAGGGTGTATTTTCCCGCAGAATTTCTGCCAGCCAGCCAAGATTGCCGCGCAAACATCTCGAACGGAACAAACAACCGTCGCGTAAACGGCTGGAGACGCTCGCGAGGCTCGAAAGAAATTACCGAGGTCGCTCGTCGTCGTGCCGTTGCACTCGTTCGCGCGCATCTTATAAAACCAACCCCGCCGGTGTAATCGTTACCGCATTAGAGCGTTCATTGTCGCGGTGGTTGCTGGCGACGATGGTGGCGGCGGCGGTGGCGTTGAAAAATGAAAGCACTCGCGCGACTGCTTTTCGAGTGCGCGAACGCTCGCACCGAGCGGCTGCGTGGGTCGAGTGCTCGTCTCGAGCACCCATGTCATCTCGCCAGCGATCCTTCACATTTCAAAACACCGCCAAGCGAGTGTCGACGACTTTTCGCGGCGTTTGGAAAATTCATACATCCGTTCGAGGATTATCAATTTATAACAGGCGACGAACAGGCGTTGCCGCCTCGAACTCCTCCGTGGCAAAGATAACGGGGGTTAACTCGAAGTTGATCGGACTAAAATCGACTTCGCTGTCTCGGCAACTTTCGTCGAGCTGGTTCGACGGGGATGGTGTTCGCGCGCAGTCAGACAGGAACTTCGCGCCGGAAACGTCACGTCAGACGCCTCGTTAAGGAAACACACACGCAGGGGATCGTCGTAGCAGGGGGCGCGACCGTGAATTTTTCAACACCCCGTCTCCGTTAAGGCGAGGCGAGCGTGTCGCGGACAGGCATGGTTTTTAACGAGGCAGAAGTCGGAATTTCAAGCGTCGGACCCATTTCAGGTGCCAGTTCAGAGAGCAGGACGCGTAATGTTCGACGCGAGGCACCCTGGCGCGGTTGCGAGAGCCTGATCGTCGGGGGACGGTGGAATCGGTATCAGGCAGCGTCGAGAAGAAGGCGCTGAAGACGCGAGACGGTGCGAGAACGGGGCGAGGGAAATAGAGTCGTCTGACAAGGCTGCATCGCGAGGCCGCGGAATTATTAATTTTAATTACACAACTCGAGGCTGCGTTCACCGCGTCGAGGAGGCCCGGGTTACGTAATAAACTTACAGCAACAGCATCGGTACCACCATCACCGCTGCTGCCACCACCGCCGCCGCCGCCATCAACATAGACGCTTTACTTCCATCAACGCCGTCTTTCCCGCACTCCGACCATCGCCATCACCCATCCGCAGCAGCATTACGTGGGTATTGATTAAACGCAACGCATCCCTTCCTTCGAACGACTCTCTCTCCCTCTCTCTTTCTCTCACTCTCTCTCTCTCTCGACCACGTCTCTCGCCGCGTGGGAGAGGGTGCTTTTGGCACGGGAGTTGCCCGATAATTAATATTATTTATCGACGTCTTAATCGGCTGGCCGCATCTAACCGCCATCTCCAACCCCTCGGGTTTCGAGCCGACCGGAGGAAGCCGACCGCGAGGCCTCGCTCCTCGCTCACCCTACTCGAGATCGCTCGGCTTTTATCGAAGAACGAGGGGCCGGCCACTGGCCACCACGGAATCGGGCCTATCGTCGACACGCGTTTCGAACATTCAGATGGAGAATCGCGATCGATATCGTGCACGCACTCGAAAGGGTGTAACAGAGAAATCGAGCGTTCCTTTCTGATCAATCGTCGAGTCGTACTACTTGTTACGAGAGAACTCGGATGTATTTATAACTACTTACGTTTCAGAAAACCGCGCAAAGGGAACAACGATTTCCGCGACCATCAAAGACTTACCTGAAACAAAGGGAACAGAAATGATTAGACACGTATATATATATATATATTTTTCCTTCTTTAACATTACAAAGTTAAGCTTGCACGATTTCTTGCCCTCGCCCCGTTTACCTTTTCGACAAACGTTGTTTACGTTCCGTTTTGAAGCGAACGGAAACGTTGTAAATATCGATTTACCTTTATCTAAAAACAAGTTGTCCAAAGCGACGTAAGCCAGCTATTTTCTTTCTACCAGTTTCCCGTCGCCCCGCCCGACCGCTTGCTGTTTATCCTTTTCAATCGCCATAAGTTATTTATAAAAGTTAGCGGGACACGGTATATCGTCGCTGATTGTCCGCTCGATCGACCGAAAGTTTTCTGCTTGACAAAGGGCGGGGAAGAATCCAAGAGAACCCGGAGGCCGGCTACAAAACGGACAGAGACGGGGGACAAAGGTGCGCCAAGGGAAGAAAAGGATCGAACGAGGGAGCGGGGGGTGAAGAGAAGCGTCATGGTACTACCAGCGACCCTCCTTTCACCTTGGAAACCTTGCCATCCCGTCTTCCCTCGTCCCACGATTTACCTATTTTTCTGTTTTCTTTTCAACCTCGTTCTTCTTGCGAATAAATTACTGCTGTACAGTTACATTCGCATTCTACCGCTCGAGGTAGCTACCCCTCTTCTTATTGCCAGAATTTCAAACGCTCTCCACCTTCGTCCACCGACAGGTGTCCCGCCGTTTATTCAAATTTATTCAATTTATACGAATTCGAATTTAAATTCGAGAAATTGAATTTACAAATTCCTGTGATCGTTCGACGAACGGTAATTAAATGGATCGGAATAACTCTGGTGCCGAAAGTTACAACTTCCCGTCCGTTTCGTCGTCCGCGATGGACGTCTTATTTCGAGGCTCGCAATCTGTCACCATCGTCCACGCGTGCGTCGAGTATCGCGAACGGCGACAAATTGTCCGCGACGAGAGATCGCGGTAAAAAAGCGGAACGGTACCAAGGTAAAGAAGCGAGGTGAAACGACGCGGGTGGGTGACCGCGTACCTTTGTAAAATGTACTTCGTCACCTCGGTGGCGTCGCGTGACCGAACCGCCCTTCCGATCGCTTTCGACCGCTCCTTTTCTTTCGTCCGCTCGATATTTCCCCTCAGCCATTTATGGAAGCTCCTCGACCCTCATTCGCGAGACTTTGCGCTCGGCTACGAGAGACGCCTTAATGGTCCACGAAAGAGTCCAGCGACGTGCGATTTGTTCGTTTTCGTTGGTCGCCGATTGCAATTTCGTCGGGCAAACAAAAAGCGGAGATCAAGCGGACCGAGTTGCGAGGACTCTTTGATCCTTGTCTCTCGTTCGTTCCAGTAATCGAGTTGGGCAATCCGCGAGATTTTTCAGGCTGGGATTAACGAACATCAGAGGCTCGTTTGGCTTCCCGATCAAACCGGAAAGCCGGAGAAATCCGTAGGAACAACGGGGATTAAACGACGAGGGGGTGGAGGGCGCAAGAAAGGAACGTTCGTCCGGTGGAAGTCCCTTACATCTATCAGCTTTCACGACTTCCTGTTCTCTTTTTACGGCGTTTCTTCGGTCCGTGCCTCGGGATTTTCGCTCGTTTATGAGGACGAGCCATACACGAGACGTCGCGAGGGCCGCTGCTGGAAGCGCATTACGCCGGCTTGGACGCTAGATTGGCCCAGACTTCATTGCGAGCGGAGGTGAGAAAAAGGCGAGCAGGCCTCGCGCCGTGGAAGAATGAAAGGAAAACGACGCGCCGCCCTCTCCATCGGCTCCAACCCTGGCTGACTCGTGACGAATCGTGAAAAGAAACCTGAATTCGAGAGAACTTTCGTCGACCGTGACGCTTCGTTTACGTTCCAACGAGTCACCAGAGATAAATCGTTCCCTTCCACGTAGTGGGTTCATCGAGCGTTCGAATGACCAATCCGTGGCTCTAAAAGGACGTAAAGCGTCCGAAACGATTAGGGCACGCATTCTCGCCGTCCCTCCACCGCTCTCCAGAACTATATTCTCACCCCACGCGTTTCTCTCCCCGTCGAATAAATCTCTTCCAAACGAACGAGGAACATCGCTTAGTCCCCTCGTCTACTAAATATTTTACACGTTGTTCATCCTCGAGGAATGCTCTCCGACGAGGCGATCGATGGGACTCGCGACGAATCCGTCGCGAAGCCGCAACGAAAGTATTCCGCGGGCAAAGTTATCTCGTTACCGTCCCGGCCCCCGTTCGTTCATCGTATTCTCTCCATTGAACGACCCGCGTCGACGGCTGAAAGTTGCGGAACAACTGAAATCAATCCGCGGATCGATACTGTCCTTTATCGCGGGCGGCGAGAATCGCGGCTCGTTAAGCCGAACGGCGGGGCCAGGCAGGCAGGCATCCCACGGCATCCCACGGGCATTCAGAGCCCCAGTGGCGATTGAATCGCGGTGCGCGTCGAAAACGACGATTCGAGGCTCGCCTGGGGAACGAGCGGGTCGTTTCGTAGCCTCCGTTGAATAACAAATGGCCGCGCGCCGCCCCTGAAGGACAACGCCGCCAGTTTCGGCGTAACTCCGCTCCCGACCCGACAGGCCCGTAAGTCACCGGCTCAAACGAAGCGTCGAGGTATTAATTAGAGTTTCAGGCCGGGAACCGCGATCACTTATCACCCGTACCCAACCTAATCCACCGCCGCCGCCGCCGCTTCGAGCCCTCCGGCAGGGCGCGCGCGTCGCCACGCTCGCCAAGCCTTTTAACTTAAACCTTCTGATCGATGTCTACCCGATCGCCGTCGAGACCGGTCTAATGAGTCAGGATCAAGTGCTTTCTTAGCGGTTCTCGCCACCGCCGGCTGCCTTTTTCCGACAACCCCCTCGTTCCATCGACGTCGCCGCGCGAGCAGCCGCGCGGAGAATCGACGTCCGACGCCATCGCCGCGGCGGAACCTCGGGGAGCCCCACGGTGAAAGGGCGTTCATTGTGATCGACCGGTGACCCCGTTCCGCCACCGCGGCGGATCATTAATAAAACGCGCGACACCGCGGCGATTGGAAATTTTTCATGAGTCGCCTGTGTCGACCGCCTCCGGAAGGGCTGTTCAACCGTTGAAAGCGAGCGGGTTCTTGGAATTCGAAGGAGCCGCGCGCGAGCACAAAAGAGCCGGGCGAAACAAAAATACAGCCCCCCCAGGGAGTTTTCTAAACACCGGGAGCAGACGAGAGTGCGCTCTCGCGTCGGGGCTAGAATGTTTAGCTCCACTGTTTCGCGGTGTTTGCAAAATTCGCTAAACTATTGCGTACACGTGACGGTATTGATCCCCGGGAGCAGGGGGTTTCGAAAGTTGACTCTGGCACTCTCAATGTTGCGCTTTGTGCGTCGGGAAATAACGCTCGTACGGTCGAGCGGATTACAACGATTGCGACTGTAACGAATGGGAACGCGGGGTGCGTTCCCGGGGAAATTCGTAAAGGGGTCATCGGCCCAAAAGAAATTTAATCAGTTTACCGCGTGCGCGAGCCGTTAAAAATTCAGCGGCAAAGTCGCGGCCGATAGCGCGAAACCACCCCCCGTGACGTACAATTAAACGCGGCGAAGGGGCAGACAGCGTTGAATATCCGTTTATTCCGCAAACGAGCCGAAAGGTTGTTGCTCGATAATTAAAAAGCTTCAATCACATTTTAATACGCGCCGCGGGAACAACGCGCTGCATTAAGCGCGCGATTAAATTCGATTTTTAACCGATAATTAAGCGATCCCGCTCGCGCCGCGATCTTTGACGGCCAACCGCCCTTCGCTCGGGACCGAGGATATTTCCGCCGCGAAGAACGAGAAACGAAATGAAACTGGTGGTGCAGTGGAAACAACGGCAGGACGATGCGGAAATAGAGAAGAAAATTCGTCGCATCGGAGTATCGTAGACCAGCAGCGTTCGATTATTTTCGCGACGCGGTGGCAGAAGGAAACGACGAAGTAGAAATCTGGTTTCTCATTTAGACCGCCGATTGGAAATTCATCGTCCGCGAGAATCCAGTGAATTTTCATCACGGCTCTTGGCTTCTCTGCGTGTTTATTTAATTTCGCTCGTTCCCAGAATAAACGCCGACTTCCGATCCGCTATCGGACCCGACTTTCAGATTCGATCAGCAACCCCGCCGAGAAATAATTCTCGCGGCGATCCTCGCCGCGGAAATTGAACGCAATTACGCCGGGCCACGAAAAGCAACGCGCTCTAACAAGTTTCAGACCAAACTAGAGATAAACTATCCTTTTCAGAAATTCAGAATCGGTCGTAGACTTGACAACTAGCGTGAAATTTCAAATAACTGGTATATCATTCTATTCTATTGAAGAATTGATGTACACGAGTACCTTCTGTATCAAGGACACACAGATGTAATGAAGGGTGGATGGGATTAAAGACATAGAAATGAGTCCCTGCGTAGTCACCTCCCTGTTGATGGACCTGGGCCCTTGGTATCGTTTTCGAGAGGGCAACCTCAGGTCTTCGAAACTTTCACTTGAATTTTACAATGCAAAAAGCTATAGTTTAAGTTAAGTTAGTGAGTTTTCCCCCGAAATTTGGTATCCGTAGTACCGCGCGTCGTCGCGCCCGAACTGCCCCTCTCCCAACACGTACACCGTGTCCCTACATTAATTATCCCTGTCATCGGCAACGGCAAGCTGTCGTCTCGGTTTCCAGCGCAGATGCCATCAAGTTTATCGCGTCCCAGATATCAGGAGGGCCCCTGAACTTTGGCCATCGCGGAGCGTCTACGAAACCGGGTACGAACCACCCGGTAGAAACCAGCGACGAGTCGACCGGCCGAGTCTCTCGCCGCAGAGTTCGCCCTTACGTAGAAATTGCTCTGACCACCGTAACCCGCTATTAACTCGGCTGCGAATTGATTCCCCGGTTTAGTGCCATTTACAGAAACTGCCAGATCTCGAGAGTTACTCACCCTCGGCTCTGGATTACGTTCTTCGACCCGCCCCTCGAGTTTCTCTATAAAACCGAACAGGTCGTTCGACCTCCGCTCCGCCGGCTCGCGTGCTCCGCTAATAATTTCGATAAGCTCGGTCCAGCGAGGACCAGAACCGACTGTCGCGGGGATTAACCAACTGTTTTACTTCCTGGGGGATGGCTGAAGTCTGGCGGAAGGCGTAGGTCGCGCGAGGCGTACGCTCGGCCGTTTTACTCCCCGAAGAGAAAGAGTAAACAGCGCGGACGAGGGGACGAGGGCGATGCGGAGACGAAGGGCGCGCAGGATCGAAGATGGGTGGCGGAACTGGCCGTACACGAAACAGCACTTACACGGCCGCGACTGGCACAACCTCTGGCCCGCCTCTGAGTAACGGTCGGACCTGTACGACTGCCTGGAAGTACGTTTAAACTGCGACTACCATACCGCGCATACCAGTGGCTTTCAAGGTGAATTTCGCCCCCGGAGTTTATTAATATGTATACGCGAGACGCCGCGATACACCTCGCCCAGGCGACGTCGCTCGAGAAAATTCCGAATGGAAATGATCATTGCGACGGTTCGCCTCTGAATGTTCGTTCTAACGAACTGGACGGGACTGTTTTACGAACGTTTCGAGTCGAGTTTCAACTTTTCTCTTGGTCGAATCTCTGAAGGTTTGAGGAGCGTTCGGTTGGAATCGAACGGATCGAAAGGGCGAGAGAATCCTCCGTCCCGTTTATTATTTATGAAACTAATTAGACGATCGTTTTAACGCGCGCGAATCGATTCGAAACGGTCGGGGCGCGAGCAGAATTTTAAACAATTTTGTACACAAATGAGACCCAATTCGAATTGCGAGCATGTTCCGATGAGTTTCGATCCGGTCAATATTTATACAGTCGAACGGTGCCGACTCCGCCCGAATCGCCGACGCGATCGCATTAATAACTCTATCGGCGTTTCGTTTCGAATTTTGCGCACGTAATCGCCTGCGACGGCACAGCGGCGGTACATTGTGCGAAGTATTTTAATAATTCCCTCGAACGGCAGGGGTTAATTTTATAACCGCCGCCCGGTAAATCCCAATAAAATCGGTTGCTCTTTCAGCGTCCCGGTAACGCGTCGTTCGATCCTCCAAAGGGCGGATTCTCGAGCGTTGCCAGCAACTATGAAATCCACTGGCCGACACGGGGTGTAATCCACGGGGTATACGCGAAACCAACCCCTGCAGCTCGAAACTCGTCGCGTCCTTGGAGACGCGATTCCTGTTGGAGCCCAGTCGATACTCGTTGCTCGACGGTGGCTTCCTCTCGCGTTTCCACGCCAAGTGGAATTCTCCCGTGGACCGAATCAACCCCCAACGAACGAGCCACCTCCGCGAGCCAGCTATTCCCCGCAGTCGAACCGGCTGAAACTTACCGCGGCTTCGCTAATGAAAACGAATCGTCCTTCTTCCACGGGCTCGACCCTTTTTCACCCCGCGCAGCCACGCTCGGATGGAGCGAGACACGAGGGGCCCTCAGGTAGAGGCACACCTGCTCGTCGAGGAGCTTGTACCACCGCCCCCTCCGTCCTCGCAGTGCTTACACGTCGAGCGAGACAATTAGGGGATGGCGTGCACGCGCGAGTTTGTCGCGCGTCAAGGTGTTCGATGCGTCGAGCGAGGGTCGTTGTTATCTTTCCACCTCTTCGTCGGATAATTTCACCGCTGCACGCTTTCCACGGGATCGAAATGAATTATTTTACGCGGTGCAGGGAGCAGGATCTGCAGGCACCCGTTAGAATTCGAACGTCATAATTGGTTGAGGGGTGCGTTACTGTGGAGGAAGTCGAACCACGCAGCTGGCGGTCGTTAATGAAAAAAAATCCAGGCAGTGGCGGAGGTGCGGGACAACGCGGAGGATACTGCGGGAAGATGATGTAAATTTGTGCGTTACGGGTAGCATCGAAGTTGCTCGATGGGGTGGGTAATGAAAACGAATTACCCTCTTCCACGGTTCTTCCTCGACCACGAGCTCGGCAGAGCCCTTACTTGCTCGGGGTTCGTCGACGCCCCCGGACAGGTGGCGGTGGAAAACCGACTGAACCTTATTCCCTCGGGACGTCAGCTTTGCGCGGGCTATGAAAAGTGCAGCTGCTCGCTATCTGTTTCTGAAATTGAAAAGCTCGCGGTGGAATGCGTCACGGAGGCCTGTGTGTACTTGTTGCTCCGCGACGATTTCTTACGAACACCAGCTGGATCGATGCGCGTTAGAGAGCGAGGTAACTTGTTTTCGGGGATGGAACTTCACCCGTGGGACTGGTTGGGACGAATTTTCGTGGAAAAATTTGCCAGGTTTTCCCTTCGTACGAGCACGCGAACGGATCAGCCGGAAGTATATCCGCGCGCGAGACGGTTCTCATCGTCGCGTGCCCGCGAGCGACCGAGCGATCCCCCGTTTTTCGCGGAGAAGACGAGCAGGGACGCGGATAAGTAACCGAATAAATTTCCATTTTTGCGCGTCGCGACGCACAGATCGACGGGAAGTCGAGAGTAGAGGCTGCGGTTTCCGCGCAAACGCAGGGAAACGCTCGCCGCGGTCCTCGAGGGTTCCCGCGAGGGAGTCGGCTGCGACAGACGTCATCAACGACGGGAGTGGAAAATAGGGAAAAAAAGAAGGGGGCGAGAGGGAGGGTAGCCCCGCGGTTTTTCCAGCTGTCGGAGACAGTTCGAAAGTTCAGCGGAACGAGAGAAAGGCGCGTGGCGTTGGTTCGTGTGCGCCGTCGGTTTGCACGTTCACGTTTTCAGGGTCTCTTCTTCGTTTTCTTGTTTCTCCCCCATGGCCACCCTCCGTTTCACCCTCTTAGCGCCGGGTACCGCGTCTAATTAGGCGTCCTGGACCCTGTTCGTGTACTCTGCACCGTCTGAAGAGTTCTTCTGGCACCGCGTTCCGACCCTCGGGCGGTCGTCGAAGAAATGCCATCGGTGGAGAAGAGCGGAGCGAGGGGCGGGGAAAAATAGAAGCGGAAAGAGGTCGGTTGCGCGCGATGCTGGTCGAAATCAGTCGGATTAAAGTTCGTGATTGCACTAACGAAGCTCCCTTGCGAACTCTGCCCCGTTGGTCTCCGCTATCCGGCAGATAACCTGAAATTGAAACCGAAAATCCTCCCTCCCGGCCTCCTCCGCGGGGCTCCGAATAATTCATGGCTCCGACGAAACAATTTTTCTCCTCGAGCTTGACTCGAAAGTTTAATTGAAAATTCTACGATCGAGGTTACAGCTCGAACGGTATTGGAACGACCCGGCGAGGAAACCTGCAAGTTGGTAACCACCGATGCAGCAGCCGCGTTTTCATCAAATTTCCATTATCGAGAAAAAAAAACCGAGCAAACTTCGGCCCGGCTAAACATTTCTTTTCGCGTCACGAACTTAGGCGGAGCGAGAGCTCGACGAACGACTGACACGAGCGGAATGATCGGCAAGAATAAGCGTTCGGTCACGGTGACTCGATGAAACGGGGCTCGAGAACGGGACTGAAAAAGGCGATTATGCGAGTGCGCGTGTTCGCTTCGGTTCGTTCGGTCAGCAGGGACGTTTATCGCGCGTTTATCGCTCGAACACGTTACTCTCGCTATACATTGATAGAGGAGACGTCTCGCAAGAGATAGCTCGACTCGAGGACCCGGTCGAATCGATTAAGAGCTCGCGAGCAGGCTGAAATTTATGCGGGAAAAATTAACAAGTCAGATTATCCTCCGCGATGCCTCGCAGCTTGTTCTCAGCTTGTATTAAATTAACGGAAATAATGAAGCGATAACCGCGGTAGTTCGCGGTTCTGTGGTCCCAGAAAAAAAGTCGGCCAAGAGGAACGCAACTTTTCGGACGATCGATTCTAATTACGCCGCGTGGCTTTATAAATCATCGTAAAACTCGCGGTATTAACCTCGCTTTGAATAATGTTCGGGTGCCACTGAAACTTCGCAGACGCAGCGTCTTCGATATTTTCGCGGGTCAATTATTCGATGGAGAAATGTCGAATGTCGTTGGTCCTCGACGGACGTCGAGAGCCGCGGCGAACGATCGAGGGCCCCGATCGAGTGGTGCTCGTCGAACTTCTCGTCGTTCGATGAGGGGAGAAGGTAAAGTAACGATGATTAAAAGTAAAATTGCGATCGCGAAGACGAGCAATTAGCGCGGCGCTATTCGCAGGGCAAACTTAATCGTTCCTGGCAAAGTACACGAAGAATGTGAACCGGTCCGATACCGGTCCCGGCAATTAATCAGTGCCATATGGTAAGCCCGCGTCGACGGCTCCGTGGCCAGGAGCAATTAATAACCCTCCCATTATCAGTTATGCGTAACGATTACCAAGACCACTCTATAACGGGCCGAGTTTAGAATGTAAACTTTGGCAACGAGTTCCATTATTAATCGCCATCGACATCTACTCCCACGGAGAAGTACCGAACTTATCGTCAACTTCTTTCTACGGGCGAGCGATCTATAATTCAATGCTCGTTGGCCAAGGCGGAATCGATCCCGTGCTCGAAATTTCGCAACTCCACTTTCCGTTACTTTGCGCCGATCCCAACTGTCGGACAAATTACAAGTCGTCTGTTCGCGAGGTTGCGTTACGATGCGTAGTACCAAACCGACGGAATGGTAAGATAAAAGAGGGAGAAAGGAAGGAGCCTTTGTCGTTCGTAAAAGCCGCGCGGTATCGTTTCCATGTAAAAATGAAAGAGAAGCGGCGCGCAAAGGAGCCCCTCCGTACGACCGAGGAAAAATCAAACGGCGAGAGTACGTTGTCGTTCGACGTCGCACACGAACGCGTTCGCCAGCTTCGCAGTCGCCAAGTTTCCTCGAGTTTGCCAACTTTCGCGTGGCGTTCCGACGTCAGACGTCCCGAAATTGTCGCTGGAGAACGGCGCACCGCGTAGCGAAGGGTGAATCTCGCGGAGCGAAAAAGTGGATCGTCGAGGGAGAGGGGGCGAAAGGAGAGGGCAATCAGAGAGAGGAGGCAGGGCTCGTCGGTTTTTGCGGGCGTCTCGCGAGCTGGGGTAATTAGCGTCAAAAATTCTGTCCCACTCGCATAAAATATCGCTGCTTTACGTAAGCGAAAGGTAATTAGTGGCACGTGCTCGCGGCCGCGAGACGCGCAACTAGAAGCAACTGGTAACGAATCGCCAAGCCGGCAGCTGGGACGAATATTTAGTCTGCTACGCTGGAAAAATGATCTAAAACACGTGGAGGTAATATCGCGCGCAATCTGGCATGCAATTCGGTACCCTCGGTAGTTCGAGTCCTTCGAGCCGGAGGCTCCTAAATTCCCGTTACAGCTTGCGCAAATAGGCCTGGGAACATTTTTTATATCTCCAGTCGGTGTGTCCCGCGGAGAATGGAACGATAACGATAAGAAAGAAACGTGGAAGGAGTCTGAAAGATTGTTAAAACCGAGAACGCTCTTCGGTGTTTCGAAAGTATCTCTCGAGACTGGCCGATTTCACTGCGATTGATTGATTACGTTCGAATAATCCCGCGGCGAGGCAACGGAGAGAACCGTGCTGTCGTTAAACGCGCAAAGCGGTCTGGCTCGAATGAATCACGTCACCGGGTAGAGAGCAGCTGCGGGAGGAAAGTCGGATCGTGAAAGCGGTCCACGAAATGGCACGTAACGCGGTTCGGCGCGTTGGCCATTTCGCGTGGCCGGGGCTCGATAAATCTGACGTCGATTGAAATATTGCCTCCTTCGATATCCCTCGCAGCGCTGATTTTAACTCGCCCCACTCGATTTCTGTCCTCTCTCTCTCTTTCTCTCTCTCACTCTGTTCCGAGCCCCGCGTACTTACATCTTTCTTCCTCTTCGTTCTACGCGAGTCCCTCGCCCATTCGACGGGTTACGCCGCGCGACACCGGAGAGCAGGAGGAGAATAAATTCCAGGATGGAGAGTAACGACCACGATATGAAGCTCGGTGAATTTCATTCGCCCTCCGCCTCCGTCGGTCCCTTTCCGACTATTACCTACCCTCTTGCCCGCGGAAATGTCGATACAGCTGCGAGTCGGTCGACTCGAATGTCGCGTTCAAGGTCGCCAAACGAAACCTACCCCTTCGTCGCTTTGCTCCCAAGATCGCTGTTACCTCGCGTATCTCTACGACCGTTTATCTGAAACGGTTCACAGTCACGACTCCCGATTCGCGAGGGGATCCCCGCGAACCGATAGAAAAACCAAAATGGGAAGTCGCGAGGTGACGAGAGCGAGTCGAGGATGGAGAACGAGGCGCGGAGATGTACGCGTAGGAATAGGTGGATTGGGTTGTTGCGCGTGAAGGTAGTCGCTCGAGGCGTTGTAGCGTTCCATGGGAGGCGATGGAGAGGTAAAAGGGCCCAGAGAGGGGTAGAGCGGAGACTGGGAAGAAGAAGAAGAGGCTGAGAATGAGAAGGCAACGGTGGAACGCGCGGGGACGGCAACGCGAGGCGCGGCGGGGCGAGGGTTCGGATCGGCGCGAAGGTTTAAGGGTGGCTGTGCTTCGGCAACTTGCCGGGGCTCGGCGAGGCATTGAAATTGCAAATGCGCATTATGGATATTTCCCTATAGAGGGTCGAATACCACTCGCGCCTCTCTCTCTCTCTCTCTCTCTCTCTCTCTCATACTCACCCCCTTGGCCTTCCTACCGTCCTGTTTCGCGCGCACACGAACACCGCGCGACTCCGTTGCCTGGCTTCTTCCGCGGCGTTCCGTGCACCTCGCCTCCTTTCGCTCTTTATCTTCCTCACCCCCGCCATTCTTTCCCTTCCTTTCCATCCCTTTCATCTCGCCTGTCCGCCCCTCGCGGCTACAGATACTCGATGCGATATACGCGCACCCTTCCCTCTCCAGCCATTCTACTTGCCAACAGAAATATTCTATTTGTTTGCCTCCCCTCCTACCCTCGATGTTCTCTGATAATTGCAAAACGCTGTAAAACAGAATTCGCGAGGGCATCGCTGCACCTGGTGAAAGGGAGCCTATCGGTGGAACACTTTGCCGCAAAATATTTTTCGACCCGCGGTTTCCCTTCGCGCAACCCCCGAAACTCGCACGCAACAATGTTCGCGTCTCTCTCTCTCTCTCTCTCTCTCTCTCTCTCTCTCTCTGTCTCTCTTCTGGTATCTCTTCGTTACACGTTTCACCGTCGCTCGCGTTCAGACTCGACGTCTCTGTCTCGCCTCGAAACCCTTTCACCACCGCGGCAGCCTCTCCGACGCGCCGCGAACGTTAGCTTTTCCCAACGCCTTCCAACCGCTCTTCACCCCGTAGGCTTCTCCTCGTTCGCTACGTATCATCCTTTTTTTGACGCGTGTCTGCGTCAGTGGTGCGCAAGTTTCCACGGAAATTCTCTTGATCCCATAACCGCCGGGGCTCTCGTATTCCCTCGATTTTTCCGCTATTCTTTCTTGATTTTTCAATATCTCAAACCTGCCCGGAATACGAAATAACCGGCGCGCGTTGTTGCCGGCTACGGGTAACCGAGCCGATCCGTGACGTCTTTATCGTATTTTCGCTACTCTTCAGCCCTTCTCACATCCCGTCTGTCGTCTCGAGCGTCGTCCTCTTAGCGAGTCGGTTTCTTCAACTCGCGAGACGCAACGATCCAAAGAACTCGAGTTAATTACCGTCCGCATAATCACGGTACAAAAGCCTTCTTCCATATCTGATTAGTGTCTTAACCGGGTTAGATAACGAGCAATCGTTTAGGAGGAGAATCCCTCGTTGCGGGTCCTTAATCCGTCAAAGGGCGGGCAAATCGGCGGCGAACGAAACCGAGGCTCGTGAAACAACGTTAACCCGATTGCCAGGAACGCGGACGGCAGGACGAGGCGGTTTGAGCGTCACTGGGAGTCCGCTGTAACTCGTCAGGGATCCCAGAGGCCGCGAAGACCGAGGGGTGTCGGGCAGACGAAGGGACGAATAGGTAAGTGAATCTACTACATCGGTTCGACGGGGGTTCCGATTGCTTTGGGCCATTCTCTCCACCTTCGGTTCCGAGCTGGCTCCCTTGGTGCCTGCCACCCCCTCGCGCCAGCTCGCCTGCTTATCCCAGCCGAGAGGGTTCACCCTTCGACTCGTAACGCGACCTCGCGTTGTCGCGTCGTCGTCGAAAACAAAACGACCGCTTCGACGAGTTACCTCGACGCGCTTGTACGATTCTCGACCGTCGCCATTACAAGATTAGCCGTCACTGAACCGCGTTCTCGTCGCTCACCCGCTTCGCGCAGCTTCTCTTCTCTCCCAGCGACGGTTAAAACAGGGAAACGAGGTCCACTGTCGAAAGAGCGTGTCCTGTACGAACGCGCGAGGACCGTCGATCGCGGAAAAAACGAGAGACGCGATTTCGCAGGGATTGCAAAACGGTGGAGGGCGCGTACGCCGGCAAAGTGCACCGTCACGGTCGCGTACTCCGGTAGGATATTTATTTATTTTGTAAACAACGGCGGGAAACGCGAATGGACGAGCGCGAAAGTGACGCGCACGTTCGATCGCGGATGTGCGACGCGGGTACGCGCGTACAGGCTCGCCCTGGGGACGGGGCTGGCGTAAAGAAACGAAATTCCTCCTGGTGTTTTCGCGCTCATTGGCCCTCGCTAATTAGCCTGGCGTTTCGCCGCGCGTTTTTCCGCCCCGGGTAATTACCAGGGAAAATTGGCGTCGCCGAAACGCCCTGCCGCGATAAACCGTCGCCGGACTGCGAATTAATATTTCACCCGCGCGTTGCTCTAATTTCGCGAAAAGCGATTATTGTCCGGGATGGAGAAACATCCGGGTTAATCAAGATTCGCGCGTGTGCACGCAACGAAACAGAAACGGAACTGATTCTACGGAAGGGGTTGTTTTTTTCTGCTCCTCTTCCGGTATTAATAACGCGTACGCAGTACAAAACGTCCCTTTCTTTACGCTAGAGGTGAATGTAATCTGTAACTGTATTTGTCTACCCGCGCGATCCATTTCGATCTCTGGATTACGCGAAATGGAAAAACGCGCGAGACTCCGCGATTCAGGTGAAACTGGGTCGCGTTATCCGCCTGGAGGACTACCGAACCTCTGAATCTGAACCTTAAGCATCGGCATGATTCTCGTTAGCTACGTTTGAAAACAGTTTAATCAGGCTGAACATTGAGATTCCGCTTCGGTAACGATTCAAGTCCGGAAGAGCGATTCCCCGCGCCTTTGTTTCACGCTTCGCCATTTGCATCGAGCAAAGTCAATAAACAAGTCGCTTGAGAGTGCAACGCCGATTAATCGGGGCTGGTTTATCCGTCTCGAGAGAAGTGGCGCGAAACTTTGCCAACTGGTGAGCAGAACGTAATCTGGCGTTTAAATGTTAGACGTTAGCGTTACTACCAGCAGTGATATTATTATTATTAAATATCTGTTCGACGAAGGGAAACAAGTTGAACGAGAAATGAAGACTGTTAGAGAAATTATGCGCCAGTGGGCGGTTCGTTGAGCTCGGTTTAATTTCACGTCGACCCCCGGCAGAGGCGACGGAGCCGTATTTTTTAACGAGCGATTTGCGCTCACGGGCGACTAACTAAAGGAGGCGTAAAGAAAACGGTCGGCGGGGGTGCTCGGAAGGCGAGAAACGAGCCGAAAAACCGACGCCACGATCGCGATCGGGCCCGTGCGCCGGTTAGCTCGTCGATAAACTTCGAAATCGGAGCATCGGAATTATCGGAATAGTTTCTGCATATTTTAAGCCGACGCTGTTATCGGAGAGCCATAAGTAAGCAAATCCGCCGGCCTCGTTACCGAAATGCAGTAAAAAGTTTCGAGATAAATGTCCGGGAGATTTACGTGGCCGCCCTCGCGTGGCTCTGTCGCGTGTTGCGCGCGTTCCGCCGAATAAAAGTGGACGGAGTCGAAGGACCGAAAGGTAATCTCGCCGCGAGAATGAAGTCGAGGCAAACGATGAGAGCGCTTTAGGTGTAACGTGCACCCGGTTGAAGAACGTTCTAATAAGGCACGTAGCGAGCGGACGGGTCGGTGAAAGGGGAGGAAGTGCAGGGCCGCGAGCAAAGGGGTGGCGAACGAAGGAGCAAGAAAATCAGACGAGGAGGGAGCGCGCGTAAAGGGGTCCCGAAGAATCGCAAGAGCATCTCGTTCGAAGAGGGTAAATACGTAGAAGAGACGTGTCGGTGAAAGGGAAGATTGAGGGAGCGTAAGGGGGTAGCGAGAGAGGGAGTGGGGGGAGAGGGAGAAAGAAACAAGTGGGTTGTCGATCGACGGCGCGGAACGATTCGATAATTTCGCGATTGCCTGAAAATTTTGTTCAGCCGATACTTCGATGCATAAAATTCGTTTCGAAGGGAGATTGTATCGAGGAGAACGCGAGCGAACAATTGGAATCGTCTGCTCGTGTTTGCGCCGAGGAGTATCGCGGCAGCCGGTGGAATTCAAAGGGGCGGCAATGTTCCGGCGATACGTTGCGTCTGACAAATAGCAATTCAGTATGCGGAGTATTCCAGTTTTCCCGAAGGCTACGATAAAAGGAACGCGAGCGCGTCCGCTTTTCAATTTCCATTAGCTCGTTGACTCGCATTTTCTTCTCGTTACTTAGCGCACCGACTCTCTTCGACTGAATTCCCACCAGCACCGACGGGAACGGTACGCCGTTTCCGTTTCGCGGTTTACGCCATCTCGAACGGAGAAAGAGGAAATGCAGAGGCTGACTGATCGAGAGCAGGGCATGGCGATCGCTCGAGCGAGGGAAGAAATCGTTCGTACGCATTGATCGCGGATCGAACGCGTTATTCGCGCTTAATGCCCGCGCTCTGATAGCGGTTAAGGGTATCCGGTGATTCTTTCACGCGGTTCGCTGTCGCCGCCCCGTTTCCCAACGCCGAGCCCACCGAACGCCCCGCGGAAAATTGAATTAGAGAGCTTAAGCCGCCTCTCCCCTGTTGGTCGTTAGAATGGCCACGGTAATTGATAATCGAGCGCCGGCTACAACCGAGCGCGACTAATTGGCTGATCGCATTGTGATTTAAATGTGGAGATTTCCGCGCGACTCGCGCGGATTAACGCGAATTATAGCCGAACGACTAATTGGCGAAAGGGCGCGCGAGACGCCCTCGTAGGCGCCGCGCGGGAACGCGGTTTTTCGTCACCTCGCGTCAACGGGGATGAAGCGTGCGAAAAATCGATCCGACTAGAGAGACGCCTGCCAGATTAATTACCGTGCTTTCGCGCGAAACCGTACAAATTTGTCGAACGATTCCGTTCGCACGCGAAACGAAGACTCGAATACTTTCCAGCGGATTCAGCCACAGCTCGATGCAGTCTACGAACCGAACGCTTTCGATTTGCACAGACGAATCGCTGTCGAGATGGCTCCTCGAGTGGGCCAGCTGATCGACGATTACGTTAGCGATGACGGAAATTTCGACTTGGTGGCTGTTTTTCCGTACAGAGGCTCGGCATTTGGACGAACGAATCGTTCACGGTTCGATCGAGAGGGTCATTGGCAGCGACCTATTCGCGTTCCGTTAAAATCAGGTCGAACCGATCAGCCGATTCCCGTCCGATTGCTAGTTTACTTCGCGTAATTAGATCCGTTTGAGGTCGACAATCGGACGAGCGAACACCGCGTCGCGTCGGTCGGCGTTCTAACTAGGCGAAAATTCCCACCCGCCAGGGCTGTCGTAGTTCGCGACGTCGCGTATCGCCGTTCGGAAATCGCAGACGCTCTAATCGCCCCCAGGCAATCGATGATCGCCGCTGGGAATCGCTGTTCGTTCGCTCCGCGAGTCTTTATCGCTTCGCGAACAATCGTAAAGATCCGCAGCTGAGAGCGCCGAATTTTTGCCACCATCCCCGCCCCCGTTCCGAACGATTTCCTCGGAATTAAGGAGATCGCGCGAAATTACGGAAATCCTTCGCGTGCCAGAGGAGAGCTTAACGCTCTGGGCTTTCTTTACGAGCTCCTTCGAGCACGCCTTCCGAGTAGATTCTCTCGCGATCGCGCTCGCGAGTGTATCTCAACGTCCACTGGGTATTCCCGATAAACCTCGCGGACGTGACGGTAAGCAACGCGAGTTAACCGAATGCAAAGCATCTTTCGTGTCTCCCGTCGCGTCCCGCGATGCGTTTTCCTGAATCTTGCCCGCGAAACGGCCAGTATCGCTCGCCTCTCTAAATTACATCGGGAGAAGAACGGGAGCTGGAATTGCTCGTAAATTACACCGATTTTGACAGGGGCAATTACTGTAACGGCGGCGCACGCGAGCGTACGCTCTCCGCACCCGTGCCTCCTCCGCGGCGTACCGTAAATAATCCCCGGTGTTCACGAGCCACGCCGTTCGCCGCGCACAATTTTTTTCTCGTTAACGAACACACCCAATTGGAAGGGAATCGCGTTTCGAGACGTCGTTACTTGCGCCACCCTCCCCGCCGCCCGTTGTTTCCCCGACAGAAACCTGCAGCTAATGCACCGACTTTTCAATCGTTCAACCTCTTCCCTCTCCCCCATTCCAGAGGAAAAAAACAATCGCCACGCAAACGTATGTTTAACAGAGCCCAACGACTCGAGGGGTAAGATTCAGGATTCCCCGCGCGGCAATCCCATCTGTCGATCCTCTTTCGTGGACACGAGACGACGCCATCCTAGCGGAACAGGAGACCGCAAGAAGCATCGGTCATCAGTCTCGGTGAACAATGGTGCTCGGTGAAAAACCGTCGACGAAAACGCGACGCTCTCTTCTCTATTGTCGGACGATGGCGGCGGCGGATCGGCACCGTGGGCGGTCTTAGATTTTCATGGGGTTGCGCGGACGAATCTCTTCCTCCGTGCGCGTACGCATAACACGGCAGTGTCCGGCAAATAACCGTGCACTCGAATACACAAACAGGCATTCGATTCGTGGCGTAGATAGGGGTAGTTACTGGAATCTATTGTGCTACGGAGAGGTCGCGCGCGGGGTAGTCGGGCGGATGGGGCAAGAGGTAACGCGGGGACGCGGGCGTTGGCGCAGGGGGTTGGGGGACGTTGGTGTCCGAGGGTGGCGAAGGGTGGCGAGAGTGGATGGAAAGCGCCTCGATGAATGGCGGCGGCGTCGCTGGTAGTAGTGGTGGCTTTTAGCTGGGCGCATTCAACCGCGACGGTTAGCCGGGGGTTGGGATTAACGCATCCACACGCGGCGTGCGTGCCTGCGAGGGGCGGAGGCTGCGCACGTTTCGCAAAATCGTCCATAAAATGTATTACTCGCGGTGACGGGGCAGGCCACAGAGAGACGGTGTTTGTTTAATTTACTTTGACGCGGCCGGACGGGCCGTGGCCGCCCCTTCTTGATACTTTTCTCCCTTTCGCGGTCCCATCGCGATGTCCTTTCACCGGTGACGAATAGCGTCACCAACCTCGAACCGAGTTCGCCCTGAGCCGCGCCATCTTTTCATCGTTATATAACCAAGGATATAACCGACGTGTTTCAAGTTCGCCCGGTTCGTCGGTTAATCCGAGATCGCGGAAAATTGCGATAGAAGCGGGAGGCGCGCGTAATTCCCTGCGCGTTAATGGCTGACGTTGTTTATCGTTTAATAGTGAATTACACGCGTGTTGATACGCGCGGCTAATTCAACCCCGTTCGCTTTACTGCACCCGTTGTTTGTTGCCTTAACGAGTTGCTCGCGATCATAACGAACTTCTCACGGTTTCGTTCCTCGCGAGCGATTAAACGCAACCCTCGGCTTGGATCCGAATCCTTGGCGCAGCCTTCGTCCATCGATCTGCCGCTTAGAAACGCGGTTCGTTCGTTAGCCGGAAATCGAGGCTTCGTCGCTGCGCGGACATCCGGGTAAGCAGCGCGTAAAATGAACGAGTGGAGCGGCAGCGCGTTTTACAAACTCGAGCGTGAAATATGTCAGACCAGCGCAGCTCTCTTTCTCAGGCGCTGTTAGGCGCACGGCGGAGCTGCCAGCTCCGTGGGTTTGTTAAATTCAGTTTAACAAACGAGTCGGTAGGCCGTAGTATCGACCCCGGAGAACGGCCCACTTCGGCCAGGCTTCATCTCCGTTTCTTCGTCGAATAACTAATTTAGACTCTGGCGCGCGGCGTGCTCACTGGTCTCTGAAAGAGGGTTGCAGTCCGCTCGAACCTTCCGAGTGATAATCACGCT